>NC_088879.1:4944632-5263216 GCF_032884065.1 Artemia franciscana | reverse complement strand
CTCGTATAGTTTCCAGATTCTCTTTATCCAGCCATTACTTCCGTGGACGAAACTCTCTTACAACATCTTACACCCCCCTCCACCCCCCCCAAAAAACCTTATCTTACACCCCCTCCACCCCCCCCCCCCCCCCAAAAAAAAAAAACCTTAGTTTTGTGTATTTATGGTCACTTTTGTCCCTTTCCTCAGTAATTTGAGTGATTTAAGAAATAATTATGTTTGATTATATTATATTTTATTTTATATATTTGATTATTTATTTTAGAAACTTTCCGCATAATGCCAAGTTCCGGCTTGTGAATGAAGTATTGAAATATCCTAGAACTGCAATTGGAAGTACCTCTGTAATGAAATTGGAATTGCAAAACTACAATAATTTTCCAATTCAGGTAAAGCAATCTTAATGTTAGTACCTCCTCGAAAAAAACCAGCAATTAAAAAAAAAATAATTTTTTTAAATCTTATGATGATTACTTTAAAACCTAAAATTTGAATATAAACTCTTTCATATTTTCCACCATATACTATCTGCATAAAGTCAACACATTGTGCAGACAAATTGTAAAGCTTATGAAATATGACTGATTCTCTGTTTGTCAGGTTTAGGAACGAATCAAGATCAATTCAAAAGGCATTTGGGTCAGTAATAGCTGCATTTTTTTCAGTAATAGCAAGTAATCAGAAATAATAAGAAGTTGTTTGGTTTTTACGAAAAGTTGAGTGACACAGTGGAATTGTTCTTAGAATTTGGGAAATTTGCCTGATTCCAATCCTTAAAAAAAACTAGACCTCCGTTGCCTGTGCAACGGGAAGTGTTGCAGCAACTGTGCCCTGTTCCTTAGGGCACAGTTGCGAGCAACACGTGCAACTGTGCCCTACGGACACAGTTGCGGAGCAACAGTCTCCATTATGTCCTTCAGAGGACATAATTCGAGCTCCTACTAAACTGAGTTTGGTAAAATGTTTAGCTGGTCAGAAATAAACGAGAAAAAAAAAATTCTAGCTGGCCCAGAACCGAAGTTACCTCTAGAACGTCGAAACTTCGGAAATTATTTCTAAGAGAACGAAGCAACTTGGTATAAAGAACACTTCACTTCTTCTTGCATAACTTTCATAGCACTACTCGATAAAAATAAAATAGACATCAAAATCGAAAATTTAAGAAAATTTCAAAAAATCGGAACGAGATTGACTTTTCCGGAATTATTTCCGGGAAATCTGTAAGAGCTACGGAATTTCATGCTTCAGTTCTCGAAAACATCAATAAAAGTTCTATATGAGTTCATAATTATTTTATCTCTAAACGTTTACTTCCGAAACTAGGGCCGTCTTAACTTGACGCCAATTCGAAGTATTATGTTTCGAGACGCACATTTCGGGAATTATTTCCGGAAATCTGAAAGAGATACGGAAATAACGTCTTATAGTTTTCTGCTTAACTTTTGATGTTCTAAACTAGGAAAATATAAAACAAACCAAATTCACCAAAAAATTTAAATTGCCCCGAGGGCATGACAAAACTTCCAAATAGAAAACCCCAAAGAAGGAATTTTATTTCGGAGAAACTATTGTAAGCTCCAGTTGTTAGGAGATCGAGACCTGTCGAATCCCGTTGGAAAAAAAATTCTAGCTGGTCCAGAACAGAAGTTACCTCTAGAACGTCGAAACTTCGGAAATTATTTCTTAGAGAACGAAGCAACTTGGTATATAGAAAACTTCACTTCTTCTTGCATACTTTTCATAGCACTACTCGATAAAAATATAAGAAACATCAAAATCGAAAATTTGAGAAAATTCCAAAAAAAATCGGAACGAGATGGACTTTTCCGGAATTATTTCCGGGAAATCTGTAAGAGCTACAGAATTTTATGCTCCGGTTCTCGAAGAGACAAATGAAAGTTCTACATGAGTTCAGCATAACTGTATTTCTAACAAGTTTATTTCCGAAGCTAGGGTCGTCTTAACTTGACGCCAAACATCGAACGCACAGTTTCTAAGAAAAAAACGGTTTTATTTTTTTTATTGAAAACTGTTAGAAATTTTAGGAACTTCTCTGGAACTTTTTTACTCTGTTTCACGTTTCCCTTCCTCTGAAAAATCTCAAATTTTTAACTCTTACCACTTCGGAGCTACAGGTCGCTGATCACGGTGAAAAAAAAAAAAAAAAAAACTACGAAAGCAGTAGTGTTGCTCCGCAACACAATTACGATTTACCTGTTCTGGTGTTCCACTTTCAACTACTCTGGAAAACACGGTTCGACACTTAAAGAAGTTCTGTACGTTGTACACTGTAAAAATAAATAAATAAATAATTAAGATTATAATTAGGATATAATAAATATTTATATAAATAAATATAAATATATATATAAATAAATATATAATATATATAATAATAATATATATATATATATATGTATAATATATAATATATAATAATATATAATATGATAATAATATAATGTAATAATATAATATAATAATATATATATAATTAATATATAATATAATAATATATAATAACATAATAATGTATATAATAAACAAATGAATAATAAATAAATAGATAATTAATTAGGGATCCATACATGGGTGATTTACAATCACTGAGAAAAAAAAAACACAAATATTTCGAAAAAGACTAAGTCATCCTGAGCGCTAATAAAGAAAAAAGGTATATATAAAAGAAAAGAGACTAATTTTTGAAGTAAACCATATTGAAACAGAGAAATAACTGAAAAAAAACGAAATAAACAAAAGAAAATCATTTGAAGGTCAGGTTAGACAAGAATTCTTATCCCTAGTGGTTGGAATATTTTAGGCTCTCCCTTCAACCCAATATCCCTCCTTCATAGCCCTTATGAAAATAAATGAATTAATTTTTTTTTTTCTAGGAGACTTTCTTGGTATTCCATCTTATAAGCTTTATAATTTCTTAGCCCAGTAAAGTAGTGGAAATACCACCAAATAGTTTTTGTTGTTTTTAATATTATTGGATGAAACATTCTAAATTATGCATAAAAGCATTATAATGTTAAGTACCTGAGGAACGAGCTTTGATTGGTGAAAAGAAAGTTGCTTTTTATAATATCTGTCGCAAAACAACTTTAATCTATTTTATTAGCTGTAGAAAGTAAAACCATTAGGGTATTAGACGTCTGGGTATTTGTGACGTCATTTTTATGAAAAAATGTTTTTCCAGAATTAATTAAGCCCTAAACGAATTTTCTAAAAGTCGTGGCCGATCTAGATCATTTTTTCACATCAAAAAGGAACAATTATCTTACTAGGAATAGTCTTATTATTATGCTTATTTTTGTGCCGCAATGCGTTGAACTTAATGTAAAGCAATTAAGAGTATGAGACTCACTTCATAGCCATCAAACGGCAACATCTTTCCGTAAAGGCTCAGAACCAACTGATTTGTCAACAAACAAATTGGCTTTTGAAACTCCTCCTTCTTAACGCTTCAACTTTCATGATCTGTTATTTCAGTCAGCAAACGATCTATGAAAAATATTAAGAGCGTTGGGAGGGGAAACGAAATGGGAACTTGTATGATATACCCCTACCACTCAAGTCGTTCATTTATTGACGCATTGTAAAACCGGCTTTCTTCGTAATTTTTTTTTTTAGCTTCGCGTGAGACAAGACATAGAAAAATGACAGAATAGATGAAAAATATATAATTTGGACTATATATTCGCACATTAGGGGGTGGGGGAGGTAAAATATTTGGACATTGTGAAGTTAGAAAACAATTCTTACTTCATAATACGCAGAATAATTGTACCTAACACATTAGGCATGCAAACCCGCTATTCTTTAACTACACTCCCTAATGTGCAAATATATAGCCCAAATTTGCTTCTAAAGTATTCTATTTTTATCATACTTAGGTATTTTTCATTAGAATTGATTTTCAGAGAAACAGGTTTTACTTAGGTAAAGAATATTAGGTCGGGGGTATATCATACAAATACCATGAAATTTATCAAATTTTTCATCCATTTAGATCCTTTTTCAACCCCAAAAATCGTGTTATGGTAATTTT
Source organism: Artemia franciscana (assembly GCF_032884065.1). NCBI lineage: Eukaryota > Metazoa > Arthropoda > Branchiopoda > Anostraca > Artemiidae > Artemia > Artemia franciscana. The sequence continues at coordinate 5,259,162 of NC_088879.1, read as the reverse complement.
AGAAAGAAATTAAAGTGCTGCATAAGCAAGAGTCAAATGCTATAACAGGAATCAAGCTTATGGGGAACGGCGCCCTATTTTCATTTCTTTATTATGGGAGTGCTAGGCAGCTGAATCAAATTTGGATTGCATTTTGGCAGAGTTTTTTCACTACTCTGTCCAAACTGGTCATTGGATAAAATTCAAGTTGATTCTTCTAAGTTCCCTTCTCAATGGAAGTTTTTCCAACAAAATGTCAGCCTCGTTGTCCAAATATCACCAAATGTCGTCTCACCAATCTGTCCTTATACAGGACAAAAAGGAGAATATCCCACATCAGCTAATTAAGTCTGAATTTTTAAGAAAAAGAGCTACAGAGTTCAAAGATCATCTACGTGTTTATACTGATGGATCCCTAATAGGGAACAAACCCGCCACAGCACCAATAATCCCCCACACCTCTCTGACAATTCAAAGGCCTCTTCCACTGGACTCGTCAGTTTTGACGGCTGAATTGGAAGCAGTAGTTGAATCGCTGAAGGCAGTCAAAAATATACCTTGCCATTTATATAAGGTTTTCGAGAATCTTTTCGGATTCTCGGACTATTCTTAAACTAATAAAAACTTTAACGTGGAACGCAAAGGACATGGATTTGTACGAGATAAGACAGCTGCTCGTTACTTTATCGAAGATTTACATAGCAGTGGCTTTCCAGCGTATTCCTAGCCTTGTAGGCATCCACTATAATGAAAAGTGGACATTCTTGCTGCAGAAACAGCAGGTCTATTGTCCTGAACTTGCTCGAAAGTTCGCGCTTAGATATACAATTAGAAACCACCATCCTTATCGAAAACCCACTCCTATTCTGGTTCCAATTTTCAAAGAACCTGAAAACAATTGAGCCTACTTTAAATTAAAAAGCTATACGAATGTATTACGAATGTTTAAAAGTGCAGTTGGAAGCCGAAAGGAGCCTGTTTAGGATTCCAGATGCTTTTCTTAAAAAGAAGGTCATGTTATGAGACTCAAAACATTTTGATTGGGCCTTGTTTATAATGTAAATCTATTTCTAAAATTTTCATTTGTATAAAGCAAAATTTGTGCAAGTTCATGAAAGGTTGGCTAATCACACATGAATGGTTGCTTTTCTTAAAAAGAAGGTCATGTTATGAGGCTCAAAACCTTTTGGTTGGGCCTTGTTTATGCTGTAAATCTATTTCTAAAATTTTCATTTGTATAAAGCAAAATTTGTGCAAGTTCATGAAAGGTTGGCTAATCACACATGAAAGGTTGCATTTCTTAAGAAGAAGGTCATGCTATGAGACTCAAAACATTTTCATTGGGCCTTCTTTATGCTGTAAATCTATTCCTAAAACTTTCCTTTTTATAAAGCAAAATTTGTGCAGGTTCATGAAAGGTTGGCGCCCTTTGGATTGGAAAGGGTGGAGGTAGATGCTTTTATGGCAAATGCAGAGTTTAGGCCCAGTAAACCCTCCTTAAAGTTGTATTCACCAAGTTCAACCACTTTCTAAGATAGCAAAAAGCCCCTCATCTAGGTTTTGACCAACGAAAGTTTTTGGAGTGAGTTCGCTCATGAGCTCAAAAGTCTTACCTTAAGCCACTCTTTGATTTTTGTTCATGACCTCAAAGCCCTACTTTTTTTCCAAAAATAGTCTATAATATTAAAAAAAAATTACAAAATCCTTTTCTAATACATATTTTTCAATTATTTCTCTTTTCTTTCTTTCATTGTGTGGTATTTGGTCCAGCTGAACTATCCTAGATGTAACTCTTTTCCTCCTTCCATCTTTCTTTTCGCTTTCTAGAAAATAGTTAGCTTTTATTTTCTAGAATTTTTTCTATCTTTATCTATTTCTCATATAATTCTCCTACATTTCCTTTTCTTTGCTCTATCTTTTCTAACATTAAACTACTCGTATAAAATTTCAACTTAAAAAAAAAAACCTTACCATAAGACACTCTTGACTTTTGGCTACGACAAAAATGGTGAAATAGTCTAACAAAGATTAATTGAAAGTGATTATTGTGGAAATTTGGCGCTTCAAAATATATGCTTTTGGGGGAGGGGTGCTGTACCAGCAAACATGGCTTTTTAGTTACGGATTTTCGAAGTTTTCATGTAGTGGACTCTCTTGCACATACCCCACCCCTCCCCTTCAAATAATGGTATGTTTCTACTAAACAAATATAGCTGATTAAGTTTCAAATTGTCAGGAGAGCAGAATAGACTTGGAAGAGTTTGCGTTAAAAAAAAAATTTTTATAAGTATTATTATTAGAGACAGAATATTGAATAATAGGCTTATTATCATAGGCAGTGCGATAGCACTGCCTAAGTAAAAAGCCGAATGGGGTCTATGAATTTTTTTTTTCACGACGCCAGAGGCTAAAGGTATTAAGGTTAAACTTTTAGGGTAGGTTCAGAGGGATGTTGAACTAACTCAAACCACTATGTGCATGCATGTTGTCAAAAATGTGTATGAGCACTATCCCAGGAAGGGCTTGTGGTATTGCGATGGAACTTACAGGACATGTTAAGGAGGATGCTGAACTAGCCAAAAGGCACTCACAATACTACTACCATTACAGCTGCCACTATTACTACTACTACTAAAAACTACTACTCCTTAAAGCTGCACGCATTACCACCTTAAAAGAAAGGAGGGAAAAAATTTGCCTGCTTTTCGCTAAATCAGTCATTTCCAATCCCCGTACTGAGGACTTACTACCTGATTTTCACAATCCTATTAGACTCCGACTCCCCCGGTCAGCCTCCTTAGCAATCCCAACTTACTCTCCGATCCGTGCTGTTACAGAGAGGTTTCGTAAAAGTTTTATACCCTTTATTCTGGAACACCTGAATAATAAGTCGTGATTATGTACTTGCCAAATTCCCCTTTTCCTCTATTGCCGTTTTCATTTTCTTGATTTACTGCAATGTTTTTGTAATGTAATTGTTAAGTTTACTGATTTGCCCTTTATCTTTGATGATTTTGATTTTTTAATCTTTTTAATTTTAAGTGTTTGACTTAATGTACTTTTTTGATTTTTTTTTCTTAGCTTTTACTGACATATAAAGCGAATTCGGCTCTATAGAGCTTGTGATAGTCTTTTGAAAATAAATATTATCTTATCTTATTTAAGATCGATCCCTACACAGACGTGAAAGATCTTGAATAGAAAAACAAATGCAATCTGTCTACACTAGCAATACTAAGGATATGGAAGTCTTTTGAAAATAAATATTATCTTATCTTATTTTACTAAAACAACTACTATAACTGCTGCTACAATTACAACTGCAGGTAGTGATATTAAGGAAAAACTTTCAGGGAATGTTGATGGAGAATTTGATCTAAATCAAAATACAATATATCAATGCAGGCTATCAGGACGGCGCAGCAGCCTTATACCAGGAGCAGCTTAGAAGATTAAGTTGAAAGTTTTAGTGCGTGTTGAGGGGGGTGTCGAAAAAATAAATAGTGATTTGAATCAGTAAGCTCTGTCATATTTTTTTTCTTATAGAAATCATTATGGTTAAATAATCAGTTTTAATCAGTGAGTTTTAATATTGAGTTTTGATGTTTTAATTATTAGTAAAAATTTCTATTATTGTAGAATGTTTTTCATATTACAATAAATAAGAGACTCTGAAAGAGAATCAGCTGAATCGAACCAAATTAGCTTGAATTACTTATTCGATTTCTGAATCGTTCAGTTGAACCGAACTATTAAATAAATAATTGCTTATTTGCTATAATAAGTAATGGACAATTTCTAGCTTGTATTTTTAACTGTATGGCTTTGATAGATTCTTGTCATACTATGTACACAGAAAGAAATAAGGAGATTAGTTGGAACCCCCCTCCCCCCCCCCAAAAAAAGGTAATGACTATTACTTCTGTAAACAACAAAATATCAAGGGGAAATCTATCTAGTTAATATAATACCAAAACAACATCGTAGTTTTTTTTACTATATTTTCCACAAAAGATGGTGCTTATAAATGGGAAAGACTTTGCAACAAGCAAGATTTATCTACAGCTGGTAGAGCTTCTACACATGGCTTAATTTACAAAGAGGTGGCTTTATTATAGCTGAAAGGTTTGAATTGAGCATCCGGTAAATCATAGCACACTTTTCTGTGTTCCCCTTTCCGTCCCCCTAAGGGTTGGGGGTATTTGGATCTTTGGTTTCTCGGATTTTACAAAGTTGAAATATTTCATTTCAGGTTCAGGTGGTTGACATTCCCACTGGATTTGTGGTCCGCAACTCCCACCTGGAAAAGTCTGTCCATCCAAATAGCTACTTAAAGTTTCCCGTCTATTTCAAGCCACCAACTCAAGGACGCTATTTTGGCGACCTTGAACTTAATGCGAAAGTTACAGATGAAACAATAACTTTGAAAGTACAGCTATTAGGCATTGCTGGATAAAAAATAGTGAAATAAGATGTTTTTCTAAGAGAATCTGACTAATGTTGTGAAAGAACTTTGCCATATTACGTTTATCAGGATGATGTAGCGAAAGAGAAGTGTTGGTGTTACCTTCTTGCAAATCAGTTAAGTTAGCCTTTTTGAGTGTTGTTTTAAGTATAAATCTGGAGATAGGCGTGTTGTAGTGCGTCGTTTCAAGATCCATGAAGGGAATGATGTTTTCTGTGACATTTTTCAGGAGAGAAAGCTGTCTTTTAGCCCAAACTTTTCGCACGTCGAGTTGTCATTATTTTTTCAGGTGAATTTGTATCTTTTTTTCGGAAATTGAACCATGATTATTAATAAAGTGCCTTACTGAAAATAAACCGTGGTTTTAGTGAATCTTGTTAAAATAGAAGTTAAAAAAGTACATAGAATTTTGTAAAATGGGAAAAGTGAATTACGTAATAATGGTTGGACCAGAATCAGTTGGCTTTCATTTCGAAGTTTGTCATTCCAAGTGTTAGAATTTCTCAGGGTTGTGTAGCAACATAAAAAATTCATTTTGAACCTTGCAGAATGCTTCCTCTTCTTCCATAGAAAAGAAGAATTTTCTTCCTTTTCTTCCATAGCGGTGGCCTCGAGCAGGTTTTTCAATAATTGTTTTCTTAACTACGGCAGTATTTTCGTGGGTGTGAACATTACTTATGTTATATAACACTTTTATATACCTTAAGATGCACAAGAAATATAAAATTTTCAATTTGTATTTTTTTGCTCGTTTTTAAGTTCTTATTGTTCATGTTATACGGAAGCTGTAAGAAGTAAATGTTCATTAATTGCATTATAGAACACTAAAAACTGTTTAGAGTGGTAACACAAGCTCGTCACTAAAAAAAAGAAAATGAAAAGAGACAATCAGTGCCATCCAGACCCAGAACATCATAATTTCGTAGCGTGACCCAGAACATCATAATTTCAATCTCAAAAATGTTACTAATATTTATCTTTCCGCTTTTTATTATATCTATCTATCTATATATATAAAAATAAGTTGTCTGTCTGTGGATCTGTGAATCAGGTGACGTCATGTTTCGACTGACGTCATGAAATTAGTTGTCGTCATTTTTGTTATGACGATGCTTAGTATATTGTAAAACACATTAATTTGGTTAATAATATACCATTTAAAACACCAAATTGAACATGCTGGAGTAGTCACTCGGTGAGAGAGGGTGTCAGAACGGAGAATGAAGGTCCCAGGTTCAAATCCTGGTTATGCTAAAAAAGGTAAAAAACTAAAAACTAAAAAAAAACTGAAAAAACTAAAAAAAGGCAAAAACAAAAAAAACTAATAAAAAAAATAAAAAAGCTGAAAAACTAAAAAAACTAAAAAAACTAAAAAAGGTAAAAAACTAAAAAAACTAAAAACTAAAAAAAACTAACAAAAAGGAAAAAACTGAAAAATAGAAGAGAAAAAGAAAACTAATAAAATTAAGAATAAAAATAAAAAAAAAAATAAAAAAGATAAAAACTAACAAAAAAAGTAAAAAGAAAAAACGAAAAAAAATAAAAAGCTAAAAAAAAGGTAAAAACCAATAAAAAACTAAAAAGAAAAAAAGGAAAAAAACTAAAAAAAATTTTCATCTAAAAAACTAAAAAAAAACTAAAAAAGGTAAAAACTAAAAGAACTAAAAAAGAAAAAAAACTAACTATATATATAAAAATAAGTTGTCTGTCTGTCTGTGGATCAGGTGACGTCATGTTTCTGTGTTGACTGACGTCATGAAATTAGTTGTCGTCATTTTTGTTATGACGATGCTTAGTATATTGTAAAACACATTAATTTGGTTAATAATATACCATTTAAAACACCAAATTGAACATGCTGGAGTAGTCACTCGGTGAGAGAGGGTGTCAGAACGGAGAATGAAGGTCCCAGGTTCAAATCCTGGTTAGGCTAAAAAAGGTAAAAAAGTAAAAAAAAAACTGAAAAAACTAAAAAAAGGCAAAACTACAAAAAAAAACTAAAAACTAATAAAAAAATAAAAAAGCTGAAAAACTAAAAAAACTAAAAAAAGGTAAAAAACTTAAAAAAAACTAACAAAAAGGAAAAAACTGAAAAATAGAAGAGAAAAAGAAAACTAATAAAATTAAGAATAAAAATAAAAAAAATTAAAAAAGATAAAAACTAACAAAAAAAGTAAAAAGAAAAAACGAAAAAAAATAAAAAAGCTTAAAAAAAGGTAAAAACCAATAAAAAACTAAAAAGAAAAAAAGGAAAAAACTAAAAAAAATTTCATCTAAAAAACTAAAAAAAACTAAAAAAGGTAAAAACTAAAAGAACTAAAAAAGAAAAAAAAACTAAAAAATGGAAAAAAACTGAAAAATAAAGGAGAAAAAGAAAACTAAAAAAATATAAATAAAAATAAAAAACTAAAAAGATAAAGGTAAAAACTAAAAGAACTAAAAAAGAAAAAAAAACTAAAAAATGGAAAAAAAACTGAAAAATAAAGGAGAAAAAGAAAACTAAAAAAATATAAATAAAAATAAAAAAACTAAAAAGATAAAAACTTCAAAAAAAACTAAAAAGAAAAAAGAAAAAAACTAAAAAACCTAAAAAAAGGTCAAAACCAATAAAAAAAAACTAAAAGGAAAAAAAGGGAAAAAATTAAAAATTTATTTCATCATATACCAACTCAAAAACGAATGTATACCGGGATGACGACCGGGACACAGGGAATATAAATGACACAACTACAACGGGGACGCCGGGGGGCACAGGGGGATATAAATGACCACCGGGACACAAGGAATATAAATGACGCCCGGGACACTCAAAGAGAAATCACAGACTGGGACACCGGGACACAAATGACGACCGGGACACAGGGACTATAAATGACGGGAATGAGGGAATATGGGACATAACTACAAAGGGGACGCCGGGGTGCACAGGGGGATATATAAATGACGATGGCGACTCAGGGAATGGTCGATTAGCAATCACCATCAACAAAGCTCAAGGGCAATCATTAGAATCATGAGGTATAGATCTGAATACGGATTGTTTTCCCATGGACCATTATATGTTGCATGTTCAAGAGTCGGTAAACCTGACAATCTATTTATATGCACAGACAATGGGACAGCAAAGAATGTTGTATATTCGCAAGTTTTACGTAGTTATAAACATATATATATATATATATATATATATATATATATATATATATATATATATATATATATATATATATCTATATTCACAGGTGGGACATAGGGACACAACTACAATGGCGCGTAACTAATATGGCGCGTAACGACTTACGCGCGCGGGGGGGCTTGGGGGGTTGGGCGCGAAGCGCCCCCACCAACTAGGTGTTGGGGTGGCGCGAAGCGCCACCCCAACAGCTAGTTAGATATAAAAGAACCACTTTTGCAGAAGATGTTAACTGTAAAACAGTCGAAAAAGGGAGTTCAACTAAAGATATTCGCTTTTAGATTAAAGAAGGAAAAGTATGAATTTTTATAGAATATCGGATTAGGGGGAGGGAATAGAATCCAAAATATCTTCCCCCCATGTGGATACAGTTTTCTCTGCATCTTGGAGAGTTTTAGAGCTGTTCATTTGATGCTAGCTTGTACAGCTGCCCAAAATTAACATTAGTTGTGTCACGAGCTAGGCTTTTGGGGGGCTAAATCTATGTCTTAACTTTTGTTTTGTTTTACGATAGGCTATATTAAACTCATGAAATGAATAAATTTACATTATTTTGTTTTAAAAAGTACCATGAAAGCGATTTAACGCCTTATCATTACATTTCCATACTTAGAAAAATCCACTTGAGTGGGTTGCATTTAGTGGTTTGTTTTGGGAGGAGTTTAGACCATTTTGATAGAGTCAAACATGAATTGCTACTTTTTGCCATGAAATCTCTAAGTATTGCACATTTGTATGCAATATTAGTTTCAAGATAGAATATATCAATATTAGTTAGAATATTAACGAAAGTAAAATAGTTCAAAATAGGGATGATACCTTTTTATTGACAGTGAAATATAAAATTATTTAACTGGATATTTCGAACACATATACAGTGTTCATCATCAGCAGTAAAACTAAAAGACATGAATAAAAATAAACAGAATTTATACCTAATAAACTAATTACATATAGTTTATTGCTCTTATTTTTTTCAATGCAACAGCCTAGGCAAATCTCCTTGACCTTTTCGGTTCTGGTTCATTAGATTTAACTGACGTATTACGTGGACAGTGGTCATAGCTCTTAGGTGAAGTGATATTTACTTTATTTGACCTCAGTAAATTATCATAAATTGAGTTCAATCCAAATTCACCTGTATCTCTGTTTATGGAATTATTCTTGAATAGAATTTTTTTAATTTCGATTGTTTCCCTGAAAGTTTGCTTTAAACCTTGGTCCCTAGAAATTAAAGAAAGCGTAACCCCCGCGCGCGTAAGTTGTTACGCGCCATTGTAGTTGTGTCCCTGTGTCCCACCTGTGAATAGATATATATATATATATATATATATATATATATATATATATATATATATATATATATATATATATATATATATATATATATATATATATATATATATATATATATATATATATATATATATATATATATATTATATGCACAGACAATGGGACAGCGAAGAATGTTGTATATTCGCATGTTTAACATAGTTAAAAACATATATATATATATATATATATATATATATATGTTTTTAACTATGTTAAACATGCGAATATACAACATTCTTCGCTGTCCCATTGTCTGTGCATATAAATAGATTGTCAGGTTTACTGACTCTTGAACATATAATTGTCCATGGGAAAAACAATCCGTATTCAGATCTATACCTCATTATTCTAATGATGTGTCCCTGTGTCCCGGTCGTCATTTGTGTCCCGGTGTCCCAGTTTGTAATTTCTCTTTGAGTGTCCCGGTCGTCATTTATATTCCCTTTGTCCCGGTGTCCCGGTCATCATTTGTGTCCCGGTGTCCCGGTCTGTAATTTCTGTTCGAACAATCCCTGTGTCCCGGTCGTCATTTATATATTCCGCCTGTGCCCCCGGCGTCCCCGTTGTAGTTTTGTCCCTGTGTCCCGGTCGTCATTTATATTCCCTGTGTCCCGGTCGTGATTTGTGTCCGATATATATATATATATATATATATATATATATATATATATATATATATATATATATATATATATATATATATATATATATATATATATATATATATATATGTATATATGTATATATATATATATATATATATATATATATATATATATATATATATATATATATATATATATATATATATATATATATATGTTTTTAACTATGTTAAACATGCGAATATACAACATTCTTCGCTGTCCCATTGTCTGTGCATATAAATAGATTGTCAGGTTTACTGACTCTTGAACATATAATTGTCCATGGGAAAAACAATCCGTATTCAGATCTATACCTCATTATTCTAATGATGTGTCCCTGTGTCCCGGTCGTCATTTGTGTCCCGGTGTCCCAGTTTGTAATTTCTCTTTGAGTGTCCCGGTCGTCATTTATATTCCCTTTGTCCCGGTGTCCCGGTCATCATTTGTGTCCCGGTGTCCCGGTCTGTAATTTCTGTTCGAACAATCCCTGTGTCCCGGTCGTCATTTATATATTCCGCCTGTGCCCCCGGCGTCCCCGTTGTAGTTTTGTCCCTGTGTCCCGGTCGTCATTTATATTCCCTGTGTCCCGGTCGTGATTTGTGTCCGAGTGTCCCAGTCTGTAATTTCTCTTTGAGGTTCCCGGTCGTCATTTATATTCCCTGTGTCCCGGTCGTCATTTGTTTCCTGGTGTCCCGGTATGTAATTTCATCAGTTGACAAACATGACGTCAGTCGACAAACAACTTCATGACGCATACAGCTCAATCCTTATAATGACGTCAGTCGACAAACATGACGTCTGTCGACACACAAACATGACGTCACTCGACACACACACACACACTGACAACTTATTTTTATATATATAGATAGATAGATAGATAGATAAAAAAATAAGTTGTTTGTCTATCTGTCGACTGACGTCATGTTTGTCCGCATATGACGTCTGAATTATTTCATCATATACCAATTCATAAAGGAATGTATTCAAGCCGAAGTAGCTGAGCTGGTAAAGCGTTATGTTCCAGGTCCTAGGTCCGAGACTTTCCAGGTTCGAACCTTGGCTTTAGCATTAATACAAAAGAAAAAAAAAACTAAAAAGGTCAAAACTAAAAAAAAAAACTAAAAAGAAAATACTAAGAAAAATAAAAAAGCTAAAAAACTAAAAAAAAGGTAAAAACTAAAAACAAAAAAAGAAAAAAAACTAAAAAAAGGTAGAAACTACAAAAAAACTAAAAACTAATAAAAAAACTAAAAACTGAAAAAGAAAAAAAAAAGGAAAACAAACTGAAAAATAAAGGAGAAAAAGAAAACTAAAAAAAAAAAAAGAATAAAAAAGGTAAAACTACAAAAAAAACTAAAAAGAAAAAAGAAAAAAACTAAAAAGTTAAAAAAAAGGTAAAAACAAAAAAAAACTAAAAAGGAAAAAAAACAAAAATTTATTTCATCATATACCAATTCAAAAACGAAAATATATACAGACCGGCATACAAATGACGACCGGGACACAGGGAATATGACTGACGAAATTACAGACCGGGACACAAATGACGACCGGGACACAGGGAATATAAATGACGACCGGGACACTCAAAGAGATATTACAGACTGGGACACCGGGACACAAATAACGACCGGGACACAGGGAATATAAATGACGACAGGGACACAACTACAACGGGGGAATATAAATGACGACTGAGACACAGGGACACAACTACAACGGGGACGCCGGGATCTGAATACGGATTGTTTTTCCCATTGACAATTATATGTTGCATGTTCAAGAGTCGGTAAACCTGACAATCTATTTATATGTACAGACAATGGGACAGCGAAGAATGTGGTATATTCGCAAGTTTTACGTAGTTAAAAACATATATATATATATATATATATATATATATATATATATATATATATATATATATATATATATATATATATATATATATATATATATATATATATATATATATATATATATATATATATATATATTTATATGTATATATATCTATCTATCTATATTCACAGGTGGGACACAACTACAATGGCGCGTAACGACTTACGCGCGCGGGGGGGCTTGGGGGCGCGAAGCGCCCCCACCATATATAAAATATATGGTTATAATATATATAATATATATATATATATATATATTATATATTATATATATAATATATAATATATATATATATATATATATATATATATATATATATATATATATATATATATATATATATATATATATATAAACAGCTAAAAACTTTTAGTTTATTAAGTCTGGGTAAAAAAGTACTCGATGCTCATTTATTTTTATCGAGTTCGTGGTATGTATAAAGAGTAAATAAATATGTATGTTAATCAGTGGTTCACCCTTGTTAATCATTTAAGACAGTATGTCTCAACGTTTTACTATTTGAGGACCGAAAAAAAATGTCTAGTTTTAGGGCCCCTATTTAATATGATATCTGAATTCACATAGTCAATGTTCGCACACGGATGCCAAGCGATATTTAACTTTGGTTCTCTGTAACTGTTAACACCACAACATAATATGGGGGATCAAACCATCTTGAAAGACATAATTATTAGATCTATCGACTAGGCTGAATAAAATGACTATCTAAAAATTTGGATCGGACTACTATGAGGAAAAAAGGGGCATGGGGGAGTGGTTAGCTCCCTCCAGTGTTTTGGTCACTTATGAAGGGGACTAAAACTTTTGATCCCGATCAAATCTCAATCTTTTAGGATTACCGGTTTGATACGATCACTCTAGAAAAACAAATAATATATATATATATATATAATATATATATAATATATAATAATATATATATATATATATATATATATATATATATATATATATATATATGTATATATGTATATATATATATATATATATATATATATATATATATATATATATATATATATATATATATATATATATATATGTTTTTAACTATGTTAAACATGCGAATATACAACATTCTTCGCTGTCCCATTGTCTGTGCATATAAATAGATTGTCAGGTTTACTGACTCTTGAACATATAATTGTCCATGGGAAAAACAATCCGTATTCAGATCTATACCTCATTATTCTAATGATGTGTCCCTGTGTCCCGGTCGTCATTTGTGTCCCGGTGTCCCAGTTTGTAATTTCTCTTTGAGTGTCCCGGTCGTCATTTATATTCCCTTTGTCCCGGTGTCCCGGTCATCATTTGTGTCCCGGTGTCCCGGTCTGTAATTTCTGTTCGAACAATCCCTGTGTCCCGGTCGTCATTTATATATTCCGCCTGTGCCCCCGGCGTCCCCGTTGTAGTTTTGTCCCTGTGTCCCGGTCGTCATTTATATTCCCTGTGTCCCGGTCGTGATTTATGTCCGAGTGTCCCAGTCTGTAATTTCTCTTTGAGGTTCCCGGTCGTCATTTATATTCCCTGTGTCCCGGTCGTCATTTGTTTCCTGGTGTCCCGGTATGTAATTTCATCAGTTGACAAACATGACGTCAGTCGACAAACAACTTCATGACGCATACAGCTCAATCCTTATAATGACGTCAGTCGACAAACATGACGTCAGTCGACACACAAACATGACGTCACTCGACACACACACACACACTGACAACTTATTTTTATATATATAGATAGATAGATAGATAGATAAAAAAATAAGTTGTTTGTCTATCTGTCGACTGACGTCATGTTTGTCCGCATATGACGTCTGAATTATTTCATCATATACCAATTCATAAAGGAATGTATTCAAGCCGAAGTAGCTGAGCTGGTAAAGCGTTATGTTCCAGGTCCTAGGTCCGAGACTTTCCAGGTTCGAACCTTGGCTTTAGCATTAATACAAAAGAAGAAAAAAAAACTAAAAAGGTCAAAACTAAAAAAAAAAACTAAAAAGAAAATACTAAGAAAAATAAAAAAGCTAAAAAACTAAAAAAAAGGTAAAAACTAAAAACAAAAAAAGAAAAAAAACTAAAAAAAGGTAGAAACTACAAAAAAACTAAAAACTAATAAAAAAACTAAAAACTGAAAAAGAAAAAAAAAAGGAAAACAAACTGAAAAATAAAGGAGAAAAAGAAAACTAAAAAAAAAAAAAGAATAAAAAAGGTAAAACTACAAAAAAAAACTAAAAAGAAAAAAGAAAAAAACTAAAAAGTTAAAAAAAAGGTAAAAACAAAAAAAAACTAAAAAGGAAAAAAAACAAAAATTTATTTCATCATATACCAATTCAAAAACGAAAATATATACAGACCGGCATACAAATGACGACCGGGACACAGGGAATATGACTGACGAAATTACAGACTGGGACACAAATGACGACCGGGACACAGGGAATATAAATGACGACCGGGACACTCAAAGAGATATTACAGACTGGGACACCGGGACACAAATAACGACCGGGACACAGGGAATATAAATGACGACATGGACACAACTACAACGGGGGAATATAAATGACGACTGAGACACAGGGACACAACTACAACGGGGACGCCGGGATCTGAATACGGATTGTTTTTCCCATTGACAATTATATGTTGCATGTTCAAGAGTCGGTAAACCTGACAATCTATTTATATGTACAGACAATGGGACAGCGAAGAATGTGGTATATTCGCAAGTTTTACGTAGTTAAAAACATATATATATATATATATATATATATATATATATATATATATATATATATATATATATATATATATATATATATATATATATATATATATATATATATATATATATATATATATTTATATGTATATATATCTATCTATCTATATTCACAGGTGGGACACAACTACAATGGCGCGTAACGACTTACGCGCGCGGGGGGGCTTGGGGGCGCGAAGCGCCCCCACCATATATAAAATATATGGTTATAATATATATAATATATATATATATATATATATATTATATATTATATATATAATATATAATATATATATATATATATATATATATATATATATATATATATATATATATATATATAAACAGCTAAAAACTTTTAGTTTATTAAGTCTGGGTAAAAAAGTACTCGATGCTCATTTATTTTTATCGAGTTCGTGGTATGTATAAAGAGTAAATAAATATGTATGTTAATCAGTGGTTCACCCTTGTTAATCATTTAAGACAGTATGTCTCAACTTTTTACTATTTGAGGACCAAAAAAAAATGTCTAGTTTTAGGGCCCCTATTTAATATGATATCTGAATTCACATAGTCAATGTTCGCACACGGATGCCAAGCGATATTTAACTTTGGTTCTCTGTAACTGTTAACACCACAACATAATATGGGGGATCGTTAAACAACTAAAAGAAATTCCGGCTTTCAGATATGAATCTAAGATGGGTGTTTGAGGGGAGGGGGGCAAAAAAGTATATTTTTTGTTACTGGTATTTTAACAGTTTTACGCTGTTTGCCTGATAACTATTGTTTTGATCCCATTTTTTTTATCACTACATATTTACCTATTTTAAACTACAGAGTTGTAATCCATTTCAAAGATAGAAACTATGAAAAATTCTCTAAGTCTTGAGATAATATTTATGAGTAGTAGACCTTCTTCCTTGTCTGTTTATTTCTTTGTTTTTAATTAAGAATATCTTTGAACATCACTACTTAATAAGGGACCTATCTAGTTTCATTTTATTATCCACATAGGTGAAACATCTAGGAGCTAACGATCAGACGAATATTGGGAAGAGCTAGGAGGCGAATCTTTACGGAAAGAAAAATATTTTTCTTCATTTTTAGTGAAGGAGGATATTGATGCTACCATGCCTAGTATCGTGTATAGTTAATACATAATGAAAAGGAATAATTTTGAATTATTAAGCGATTTTTTCTTTCACCATTAGTGAGAACTAAAATCTTCTGGAAGCTGGTGCACAGGGTCGTTACTTTGAGTTTTTTTTCCTACTGCTTTTCATTCCTGATGTTACATAAAAGCGAGGGGGAGGGGGAGTCTTCGAGGGGAAGAATAACCACATCTCTTATGCCATTTTCCTACGCTCAGGTGTGACATCAGAAGGTTTCTTGTAAAGTAGCTTGACTTTAGTTAAACAGGAAAATATTTGAGTTCTATTGCCTTGTAAATTTTTCTTAAGGCTAAAATTTGTTCTTAAGGCTAAACGTAAAAAAAAATTGTTCTTAAGGCTAAACGCTAAAATTGTTGTGGTTCTAACGCTAAGGATGTCAGTATAGATACAGCATCGTCAATATATAATTTTAAAGGCGTGTTTTAAACTCCTATAAAGATGACGTTATTGAAAATTGAAAGCAAGTAATTAGTAACATACATATGCTTTTTTTGCTTTTATCTGCTGAGTTCCTAAGTTGCGGATATAGGTTCATTCCTGATGACATACTTGTGAAAACAGTCGAGCGTTGAAAGCCGTCTTGTGAAAGAGATTGCCTAATAAGCTTGGCAAGTGAATCCCCCCCCCCTCCAACAAAGTTGACATCTCCAAAGAAGTTGACTTCGAAAAAGAGGCAAATCCAGAGATAAGCTTGCTCTGCATTTTTAGCTTCTACAGAAAAGTATAAATGGTAAGGAATTACCGTCTATACATTTTCAGCTAATCCCAATTATTATAATATGAAAAGTTGTTTGAATAAGGAAACCACACCCCCCCCCTTCCCTTGGACTAGGCTCTTTTAACCGCCCCAACTCCATGTGCGAAGGGAAATTTATTGCATGGGGAACTGTCCGATAAAATGGCTTATCGTTCACAAAGCTATCTTGTGTCTTGTACCGCATGCCCAGCATGTTGCTCGACATTTTGATTTGAGGAGAAGGAGTCTATATAAAAATGGACTACTCAGCCTATCATCCCAAAAAGTGTATTTTGGGGTAATATTTCACATTCCAGGGGGGTTCATACTTAGCTTATCTCCCCCTACGGTATGACTTTGTACCTTTTTCATTTTTAAAAGGCCAGAGGTTGAGAAACACTGATTTAAGAAAATATTAGTCTGTATTTATTAACTATGAGACCTACTTTTCCATTGCGAATTTAATATTCAATGTTTAATGAATAAATACCCTTTTTTTGAATTTTTCGACTTAAAGTATTTTTCATTTTAAGCAATTTCGTTAAACAAGAAATTTAAGAATGCGGTTAGAACTTGGCGTATTTCAGAAGTAAATGGAGTATCGACTATCTACATAATTAAGTCTGAATCGAAAGACCAATCAAGGTTTAACACCTTTTTTAAGTACTGTCTAGAGAGTGTTCTTACAACTTCTGACACCCACATGCCACCAAAAAGAAAGAAAATTCTTCATTTTTTCATGAAAAGAATTTTTCATATGCTTTCTTCTGGCAATATAGTAAGTGGTTATGAAAAGCGGAAATTTAAAAAGGTTTAGCCGAAATTAATAAAATCTGATAAAAAGTAAGAACTAGCGGGTACTCAAGTAGGGTACCTCAACGTACCCTTTGGTCGGCCACACGCGAAAGCTGGAACCAACACAATACAAATAACAAAAGGTAAAACAACAAGGAATTACTTTAAGACTGTAATTTTTTTCCTAAATGAATATTTCGACTCTATATCTAAGAGCCATTCATTAGTAAAGTAGGAAAGCATAATATAAAATAAGAATTGCAAAAAAATACATAACCATTGAAACTAAAAAAAAAAAAATAGTTATGGCATCATAACTTAAATGAAGTTCAGCCAGAAATGGAAAGTTTTCTGAAAAGACTGTAGAGCAAAACAAAGTAACATCATATAATTTCAAATTATTCGCTTTTTCTGACATTTAAAGTTGTGTTTGTTACAATCCAACCCCACCCCCCTCTAATATTCATAGCTCTAAGCTACATACGTTTTCTGTCAACCAGTCTATTGGTTCTTCTTCAAGGATAATAAAGGCTTCTATAGATTAAGCTTTTGCTCCAGCAATAATTGTTTTCATTTTC
This sequence comes from Artemia franciscana, assembly GCF_032884065.1. Taxonomy (NCBI): domain Eukaryota; kingdom Metazoa; phylum Arthropoda; class Branchiopoda; order Anostraca; family Artemiidae; genus Artemia; species Artemia franciscana. The sequence goes on along the minus strand of NC_088879.1, from coordinate 5,241,567 downwards.
CTCCCAGTTGAGAGGTATGTGCAAGAACCTTTCTATAAACGCATCTCATAGGCCTTTACATACTGGGGAAAATATTTGTTTTTTTGCTCACTTTACCTTCTTATATCTTTTTTTAAGCAGTTTTTTTAAACACACTTCCCAATAACCATTACTTATGTAAACACTGGTCAAAGTTTGTAACTTGCAGCCCCTCCCCCGGGGACTACGGGGGAATAAGTCATCCCCAAAGACATAGTTATTATGGTTTTCGACTTTGTGAACAAAATGGCTATCTCAAAATTTTGATCCGTTGACTTTAGGAAAAAATGAGCGTGGGAGGGGGCCTAGGTGCCCTCCAATTTTTTGGTCACTTATAAAGGGCACTAGAACTTTTCATTTCCGTTGGAATGAGCCCTCTTACGACATTCTAGGACCGCTTGGTCGATACAATGGCCCCTGGAAAAAAAAAACAAAAAACAAACATGCACCCTTGATATGTCTTTTGGCAAAAAAAGCGAAATTCCACATTTTTATAGATAGGAGCTTGAAGTTTTTGCAACAGGGTTCTCTGATACGCTGAATGCGATGGTGTAATTTTCGTTATGATTCTTAGACTTTTAGAGGGTGTTTCCCCTATTTTCCAAAATAAGGCAAATTTTCTCAGGCTCGTAACTTTTGATGACAAAGACTAAATTTGATGAAACTTATATATTTACAATCAGCATGAAAATCCGATTCTTTCGATTTATCTTTTAGTATCAAAATTCCGTTCATTAGAGTTTCCTTTACTATTGAGCCGGGTCGCTCCCTACTACAGTTCGTTACCATGAACTGTTTGGTTATATAGTTTATATGCTATACGCATTATATGTGATAATAATATTTCATTATACTTTAATAAGTCTGTAGAGAAGCCATGCCGTCAGTGATCAGAACCAAGATCCCGAAAGGTTCACAACTTTTGAATTGGCCAAAAACTCGATCTGATTCTGGCAGCGGTGCTTCTATCGTGATGGTTTGTTGTTAAAGAAGAAAAAGCAAAATTGCAATTAAATTGTATTTATACTTTCTTTTACTTTGTTTTGTGTTTCATTATTAGCAAGCATATGTTATTTACCTACTAGTGGGATCATCATGGCGTTTGCTGTAAACCAAGAATTCAATTCTCTAGGATATTTGCTAACTTAACATTATACCTGAAATGGAGTTTGGAAATGTGTTCCAGCTTTCCCATTTAATTCCCTAAATCAGTTAAAAATATATGAAATGAGTGCACAATAGTCTATATTTCAGCCTGAGTCAAGCTTAGTCAAAACTGTGGTCTTTGTTCTCTAAATGATAGTACCTCTGTTTGATGCAATAAATTTAGCTGTGTGTGTAGGCTGCATATTTAATTTTAAGTTTTTTACATTCTTTAGCTTGGTAGAATATGAACACACCATTCAATGCATCTTTTTATGGCTTTTCCAAATAATAGGCTTAGCCTACATTTAGGTTACAGGGTTATTTGCTTTGTCTAACGTTTTCATTTCAACCCTCTTTTTATCATAATAATTTAGTCTACTCACAAAAATGCATACATTACAGCAATGCCAAGAGGCTATAGCCTGTAAGTGATTAAATACTAGGCTATACAGTAGTCTATTAGTGAAAACAACTCAAGTAAGATGAGAAAAGAAAGAAGTTTGACTTAGGGTGAAAGACCTCTTTTTGGGAAAGGCCACTTTTCAGAAAAATAGCAATGGCTTTTTGGAGCACCCCTATTTTACTAGGCATACAGCATGATGCAATGTAAGGGCAGTAACAAGAACCCTGCCTTCTTGGTCAAATTTTCACCAATAATTTGTCAGCATAAATTAAAAATAGGCTATGGTATCTATTTTGACAAGCAATTGAAAAGAGAAATTTTATATTTAATGTTTGTTATTTAAAGAATAAATATCAAGTAATAAAAGTTACATTTTTAGAATCTGAAGAAAGTCAGCTTTCTGTTAGCCTAATATTTGAGTAAACTGAAACACTAAAAGTATATAGGCCTAAGCCTACACATCAAAATAGAATAATTGATATTTCCTAAAAGATGTTTGGTCAATGTTCCTATTACCTAAACAATTGTTTAGGGTCATGAAACTATTATTAATACATGCATTTTGACTTTTTGAACATCTTTTCTCTCTTGCAAAATTACCACAAACTCACTGTTATGGAGTTATTATATATTTGCACATTAGGGGGGGGGGGGTAAAGCATAGCATATATTAAATACAGCAATGGTTAGTTTACATATTTAATATATGCTATGCTTTACCCCCACCCCCCTGATGTGCAAATATATAGCCCAAATTTGTTTCTAAACTATTACAGATTTGTGATTTCAAATATCCAATCAACAAAACAGGAAATGATTGCAATTCTATATGTATAAATACAGGATATCTGGGCAAGAATAACTCCATAACAGTGAGTTTGCAGTAGTTTTGCAAGAGAAAAAAGATGTTCCAAAAGTCAAAATGCATCTATTAACAATTGTTTCATGACCCTAAACAACTGTTCAGGTAATATAAACATTGACCAGATTTTTTTGTAGGTAAGTCAATAAACTAATAATTTCAGGGGTTTGATCTTAAATTTTTTTAATAATAACCATATTGATGTATTGCTTGGATTTTTAGCTTTTCTCTGGTATATTTAATTTTTCCCAATTCCTCTTTGTTAACAATATGTGAGGGTTTTAGTTCTACATAATTTTGCTCAATTAGATACTTGTTTTTTACCCTATACAGCCTCAGGAACACAAACTACATCAAAACTTCAATACAAACACACTGCCAGCTGAAAACAACACAACAAATCCATACATATTGAACCAATACATTTTCAACAGTTTTGAGAATCTTGATAAAGTCTTCCCACACAAGAGGCTCAATATGTCTAATGCTAAATCTTAATCCAGTTGTTATAACCATATAGTCTGTGATTTCTAGTTGTATAGGCCTAATTATGTAGAGATAATAAACAAAGCAGAGGCAATAATTTGTGATGCTGATTAGCCTACACATAAATAAAATAATAGGCCTAAACTATAGGATAAACAAATTCCCACACCAAATAGCATATAAAGTTCATGACAGTGATGCCCTATTGATGCTATTAGGCTGTCACTAGGGTAAGATACCTAGTTTTTGGCCAGCTAATCTACACTTTAACATCTAAATATTGTAATATCTTTATCATACCACCTAGAAATTCGACTGTTTCACCATTGGATGTGTCAACAGAAATATATTGCTTTTGCTTCCTTGTTTTTTATTGCTTTTGTTTGTTTGCTGGTTTTGCTTGTGCTTATGTGCTTCATTTATAGGTAGTGGCTCTCTTTTAAGCTATTATATTTAAACCTAAAGTCTGACAAGGGAATACATTACATGGTGTCAGAATAGACAGCACAACCTGCCCCACAATTGACCAGTCATCAAATAGTCTTAAAACATATGGAAATGGTTTTGCCAACATGCTGAACTGATGTTTACAGGACCTTTATATAGAAAAAGTGAATGTTTTAAGTGCTTACACTTGTTGATTTGGGCTGGAGAAAAGGGGCACAGTATATTTAACACATTTCAAATTGCAGGAATGGAAATGAATAAAGTGAATGTATATCTGAAAAAAATTCAGTGAGCAAATTGAACCCATCTCAAACCCCATCTTCTCTCAATTTGATTTTCACAAAAATATCAAAAAGAAAGAGAGACAATTGACTCATGTGTGACAGCCTCCAAAGCTATTGGCCCTAGATTATGATTTTTTGAAACAGTTCAGATGAAATGGTGAGAGATAGATCATTATTTGGGGTGTAGAGCAACAGGATAAGAAAAAGACTGTTAAGTGAAGGTTGAACATTGATACTAATTAAAGCTATTGAAATAATAGTGGAGACCCTTGCACAGATGAAAAACAAACAAAGTATTATTGCTACAAAACAAGAAGTGGAAGCCATACACAAACAAAAGGTGTTACAAAAGACAATGACATCAAGAGTTACTTCTGTGAAAAATGCATACTCCCGTGATCACAAATGCCCTGCAAAAAAGAAAATCTATGCCAAATATCAGAAGCCTAGCCATTTTGCAAAAGCAGTTCAGTCAGTGAAATTGAAGGCTTTTCATTGCTTCTGAACTGCAGCCAAAAATAATCACAAAACATGTTTTTGAGAAAGCTAGACAACAGAGTGCTCACAACAAGAACACCAAGGAGCTGAAACAATTGTGCCCAGGAGAAAAAAGTGTGAGTGAAATTTAATGAGAGCAGTAGATAGAGCAAAGGTGTAGTAAAAAAAAAGTTGAAGCAGCCAGAGCACTCATATGGTACATATGGAAGATGGTAGCTTGTTGTGTAGAAAAGGTGCCACCTACATCCCAGGTTGGAACCACTGACAACTAAGTCAGTACTTACACCAACATGTCCAGCAAAGGCCAGCTAATTTAACCAGTACCCAGAACAAGACATACACTCAAATGGAGCAGCAATAGAGGGCGATGGGGCAGTGCTTGTTCCAGGTTGTTCTAATGCTAGAATGCCTAGCAGTAGCAATAAGGCTGAAATACCAAACGTTAGGGAATTCCCCCAAAGATGGAAATATGTTGATGACTTGTTGGTCCTTGAAATATGTCATAGGAATATGAAAAGTAACCCTGTTGAAGTCCTAACTCAATGTTCGGATTAATCTAAGAATCTAAATATGACAGTAAATCCCACTAAATTACAGATAATGATGATCAATTTCTTGAAATCTGCTCCTCTTTTTTGCAACCCAATCCCACCCAAAATGCTAGTGAAACATGTTAAACTCCTTGGTGTCACAATTTCTAATGATCTTAAGTAGGAAACTGTCCTAAGATACATTCCCTCCATGTTTACTTATCCTTTATCAGGCCATTATTGGAATATGCATGTCCAGTCTGGCATTCACGACTTTCAAATGAACTTAGTGACAAAATCGAGTCAGTCCAAAAGCGTTTGCTCAGGATCATTTACAAAGAAGGCAAAATTTCATACTCCTTCCTCCTCAAAAATGCACACATTACCACCTTAAAAGAAAGGAGGGAAAAAATGTGCCTTGCTTTTTGCCAAATCAGTCATTTCCAATCCCTGTACTGAGGACTTACTCCCTGATTTTCACAATCCCATTAGACTCTGACTCCCCTAGTCAGCTTCATTAGCAATCCCAACTTACTCTCTCCAATCCATGCTGTTACAGAGAGGTTTCATAAAAGTTTTATCCCCTTTATTCTGGAACACCTTAATAATAATTTGTGATTATGTACTTGCAAAATTCCCCTTTTCCTCTATTGCAATCTTTATTTTTGATTCATTGTAATGTTTTTGTAATTTAATTGTCAGGCTTACTGATTTGCCCTTTATCTTTGATGATTTTGCCTTTTTAATTTCTTTTTAATTTTAAATGTTTGATGTAATGTACTGATTTGAATTTTTTTCTTAACTTTTACTGACATATAAAGCAAATTCAGCTCTATAGAGCTTGTGATAGTCTTTTGAAAATAATGTTATTTTATCTTATCTAAGAGAAAGAAAGGATAGTATCAAGTCCAAGAGGCGAGCTTCCTCCTTGCACAGGAATACCCCCTGAAACTAGAACACAAGCACCATCACCCAAGGGAACAACCACTCACTCTGGTAGACTTTTCAAACCACCTGTTTGCACAAACTTGAACAAAACACAACACACACACACACACACACACACATATATATATATATATATATATATATATATATATATATATATATATATATATATATATATATATATATATATATATATATATATATATATATATATATGAAAGCAGTAGCTAGCCCAAGATTCTTTTTTAAATATCAAATATCCTTATTGTTAAATATAGATTAATATAGATTACTAGAAGATAACCAAGAGGCCCTTTTCAACCAGAGCAACAAACCTTACAAATAACTTCATCTTATTTGTTAAACATTAAGCTGAAATAGTTTTCAACTAAATAGAATTTAAGATTCTTTTTAAGTAATAGGATGGAAGTAAACCTATCACCAAGCTATCACAAACTAGCACATGCAGAATGAATTTAGATTTCTCACTATTTAACTTGTCAATTTAGATACAGTATGCTTTTTTTGCAGAGTGATATAATTATGTAAATCCTGTGATTGGGAAAATAAATTTAAAATAAGGTAAAAAGGCAGTAATTTCTTGATTTCATATTTGAAAAGAATTGCTCCAAAAGTAAATAGTTGAGAAACGGAAACATATCTAAAAATATATATAAGGATGCTTTAGAAGACTTATTTGGAAGTTCATATGGGGATGGAATAAAAAGTTTGAGGATCCTTAGTGTTTCATATTGTAAAATCTGAATTGGCTTCATATAGGCTTCAAATGTAGATAAATATACCAGAGAATAATAGTTTGCATTACGAGGAATCAGAGCAAAATACATTCTTTGTATTGCATAGTCTGGCAACCAATGCTTCAACCTTTGCATTAAACCAACACACCTTGAAATCATTAAGTGTACATTTTGAATTTGTTTTTTGAAAGATAAGCTTTTGTCACTTACAAGTCCAAAGTACTTCATTGTCCAAAGTTTCTACTTGAGGTATTGATAATAGATATCTTGGAGAAGTAACTCAGATAATAGTCACTTGACTTTCTGCTGTAAATTATAAAGTTATTTCATGATAAATTCAAATCAATAAAATCTGATGAATACCAAATATTATAAAATGTATTTGCCATTGTGTTTCACCAACATTTTATCACTGCCGAACCACTTTTGCAGAGGATATTAACTGTAAAACAGTCGAAAAAGGGAGTTCAACTAAAGATATTCGCTTTTAGATTAAAGAAGGAAAAGTATGAATTTTTATAGAATATCGCATTAGGGGGAGGGGGATAAAATCCAAAATCTCTTCCCTCCATGTAGATACAGTTTTCTCTGCATCTTGGAGAGTTTTAGAGCTGTTAATTTGATGCTAGCTTGTACAGCTGCCCAAAATTAACATTAGTTGTGTCACGAGCTAGGCTTTTGGGGGGCTAAATCTATGTCTTAACTTTTGTTTTGTTTTACGATAGGCTATATTAAACTCATTAAATGAATAAATTTACATTATTTTGTTTTAAAAAGCACCATTAAAGCGATTTAACGCCTTATCATTACATTTCCATACTTAGAAAAATCCACTTGAGTGGGTTGCATTTAGTGGTTTGTTTTGGGAGGAGTTTAGACCATTTTGATAGAGTCAAACATGAATTGCTACTTTTTGCCATGAAATCTCTAAGTATTGCACATTTGTATGCAATATTAGTTTCAAGATAGAATATATCAATATTAGTTAGAATATTAACGAAAGTAAAATAGTTCAAAATAGGGATGATACCTTTTTATTGACAGTGAAATATAAAATTATTTAACTGGATATTTCGAACACATATACAGTGTTCATCATCAGCAGTAAAACTAAAAGACATGAATAAAAATAAACAGAATTTATACCTAATAAACTAATTACATATAGTTTATTGCTCTTATTTTTTTCAATGCAACAGCCTAGGCAAATCTCCTTGACCTTTTCGGTTCTGGTTCATTAGATTTAACTGACGTATTACGTGGACAGTGGTCATAGCTCTTAGGTGAAGTGATATTTACTTTATTTGACCTCAGTAAATTATCATAAATTGAGTTCAATCCAAATTCACCTGTATCTCTGTTTATGGAATTATTCTTGAATAGAATTTTTTTAATTTCGATTGTTTCCCTGAAAGTTTGCTTTAAACCTTGGTCCCTAGAAATTAAAGAAAGCGTAACCCCCGCGCGCGTAAGTTGTTACGCGCCATTGTAGTTGTGTCCCTGTGTCCCACCTGTGAATAGATATATATATATATATATATATATATATATATATATATATCAATTTTACAAGTAACTTTCTAAACAGTGGAAGCAAATAAATTACTAAGTTTGAATATGTTAAATTTATATGGAAATAGTTTGATTCTTTAACCAAGGTTGTGCTCGATTTGGAATCTGTGATCCCAGGAACAGTAAGGAAGCATAGTTTTCAATTCTTCTCATATAATTTGTGTTGAAGAATAGATTTATTTAACTGGAGTTGCCTTATAATATTGTTACTAATTTATGCTCTTTGCTTGGAAGCAAAACAGCGTCATCTATAATAATTCTTAATAGCTGATTCTAGAGTGCGTTCATATTATTAAATTTTACTAATAGGCGAGCAGAAGAGGGGAGTTTCTTGTCGCAAGGGCCGTTGTACCTGCCGGGAGTGTGACTCCCTTAAACTGCGGGGATCAGGTAGCAAGAAACTACGCTTCCCTCGCTTATTAGCTTAAATAGCTCTGTATTACGTCGTAGTTTATTGAACTGGCTCCTCCCCTCGGACTTTGATTTTGCATTACGGATTGTGACGTGGCTGTTGCGATGGGGAGTAATGAGAAATTGGTTTGGAATTCGTTACTGAATTATGCTTTCCGTGCGATAAAAGCTGGTAATCGCTCGGAGGATATAGCGAAAAAAGCAGTCGAGTTTTTCTCAGAGGAAGCAATTGCAATGGCGAAGGAGTTATTGTGGCCCCTAGCAGGAATTACCACACGTGTTACTGCGCGATCGAAGAACACCGATGATATCCTGGACATATTAAAAGTATTTCGGGTTTGTGAAGATAAAAATATCTCGTTGCCGCGGTTTGTGATTTTCGAACCTGATGAAGTTCCGATAATCCCGGGAGAAGTGACGGCTACCCTAACCCGGAAAGTAAACGAATTGTGTGCTAAGTTCGATAGTTACGTGGATTCTAATCCCTCTCCTTCTGTCTCTGCTATGCCTGCGGCAGAAACCAACACGATCATGTCGAAACTGTCATATGCGGTTGTTTTGAAGAATCCCCCGAAAGATCTTTCGAACCCTAGCGCTCGGAAATCCTATTTGGACAGAGTATGTGGTGATACTAGTTCGAACATTGTGGAGCTGAAACCTAGGAAATCTGAATGGAGAGTAGTCTTGAACAACAAGAATGCTGCCGAGTCCCTGGCTGAGGCAGTGGGTAAAAGTGACTCAACTATAAGTGTTAAAGTAAAAACTCCCGCTTTCTTCGGAATAATCCGCCACGTTCCCACTGAAACTTCAGATGACGAACTGCGCTCAGTTGTACCGAACTGTGTTAAGGCCGTACAAATTGGTAGTACTCGGTCATTCAAATTACAGTTTGAAAGCAAAGCTCATCTCTTTAACGCAATGAACTCTCCGCCCATTTTTGGTTACGAGCGACTACCCATTACAGAATTTAAATTCTTACCGATGCAGTGCTACAACTGTCAGTCCTACGGACATGCAGCAAAATCTTGTGTAGATCCCCCGAAATGTTCAAAGTGCGGTGGAGATCATTCCAGCTCTCGGGACAATCCATGCCAAAATGCCCCCAAATGCGCTCTGTGTGGTTCTTCTCGACACCCGTGCTACAGCTTCCAATGTCCAGTAGCTCAGAAGCTAATTTCTAAACAATGATCGGTGATTCTATACGGGTTGTTTCATGGAACTTAAATGGTGGAGTGGTTGATAAAATGCCACTGTTAGAAGGATTGTTATGTTATAACGATGTACTCTGTGTGCAGGAACACTTCCTCTCGAATCAAGCCGTTAGTCTGCTTGAGCTAAACGATGGCGTCAAAGTATTTGCTACTCCTGCAAAGTCATCGGGCAGGGGAAGGCCGTCCGGTGGAATCGCCATTCTTGTTAGCAGCAGGTTAAATCCCATTCTGTATAAATCTTCAGACTTTTTTGTTGCTGTTAAGGTGCACAAAACTGTTATCCACTCTGTGTACATGCCAACAGACTACAGAGACAGTAAATCAGAAAAAAAATTTAGTGAAGCCTGCAGTAAGCTATCGAGTTCGGTGGGCAGCTGTTCTAGCCAGGGCCTTGAATGTATAGTCGCTGGTGACGTGAACTGTGACTTGACTGATGAGTCTAACGCTCGAGCACAGATCCTCCTATCTTCCTGTGACGGTCTTCGTCTTGCTAACAATGATCTGTGTTTTACTTATATCCATAACTCAGGCTCGACTTCATCTCTCGACTTCATGTTAAGTTCCATCCAATCTCCAGCTTGCGGCAATTCGCACGTAGATCTGAGCGTAAGCGCGTCTGATCACTTTCCAATTATAAACACTTTTCGAGTGATTCCTGCCTCTCCTAACCCCCCAACTAATGAAAAGAAGTGGAAAATCAAAACTAATTGGAGTAAAATTGACCTGGCTACTTATCATTACGTATTGGATGAGATTCTCACAAAGATTAAAGTGCCGTTCCAATTACTACAGCAGAGTGTATGTATTCAAGATGAAGAGAAACAGCTGCTACTAAACATCTACTGTAGTGAAATATCTCACGCACTGTTATCTGCCGAGGCCGCTGCGGTCCCCATTCGTAAAGTCCGAGTGGGAACGGAAATTCCAAAGTGGTCCGAAAACCCTGCTCTAAGTGAAGCATGTGGTCGTGCAAAATTTTGGCTTAGGCTCTGGAACGAGTGTGGTCGTCCGAAATCAGGTGTTGTAAATGAAGTTCGGCTGTTCAGCAAACGCAGATTTGCCAAGATTTTGTCTAAGCATAAATGTGAAGTGATCGATCAACATAGTCAATTGATAAGTAATGACCCAAATGCTGTGTGGAGATTTCTTAAACGTAATGGTGATCAGAATAGTGTTGAACCTGTGATCTCTGAGCAAGATTGGGTGTCCCACTTTACTTCTGAGTTCTCTCCACCCGAACAAGATCTTGAAGATAAATATGAAGTCGAACTTGATAAGTTCATGGAATTGCCTAGTTCTGGTGTTGGCTACATAGTAACTGTTCCTAATCTGATTCGTGCAATTTCAAAATTAAAAAAGAAACAATCGAAAGGTGTCGACAAGTTGTGTGGGTTGCATCTTGTACATGGTACTGCTGGTCTCCTGAGTCATTTAGAGCTTCTATTCCAAATTATCTTTAATTCTGGTCTCGTTCCCGACGTTTTTGGTACTGGAGTAATTACACCTATTTTGAAAAAAGGGAAAAATCCGTCTGAATGCGTATCTTACCGCCCTATAACTGTTTCGCCGGTTTTATGTAAGCTTATGGAATTGCTAGTTATAGATCATATTGCTTTTCAATGTTCTACCCCCGATAATCAGTTCGGATTTAAAAAAGGTGTTGGTCGCGAGCACGTCCATTATATTCTTGCTAATATATTAATAGAAGCTGATGAACTGAATGAATCCCTTATTCTAGCGAGTCACGATGTTAGACGTGCTTTTGATTCTGGGATACATCCCCAGTTATTAGTGTCTGCTCATAAACGTGGTGTGGACCGATCGGTTATTTTGCCTTTTCGGGATATGTATAAGAAGCTTCGAGTCCAAGTTAAAGTCCCGTCTCCTAACGGGCCGATTGTATTACCAAATGCTATTCCGGTTAGAAAGGGCATTAGGCAGGGTGCAATTTCGTCACCCCGGTTGTATAATAATAGTGTTCTCGAGGCCCAAAAGTTAGTGCAAATGAGCTGCATTTTCCGAGGTTTGGATGTAACATTACTTAATTACGCAGATGATATTTTTAATTTAAGTAGATGTTTGTCTCGTATTGAAGAAAATTTTCAGATTCTAGATGATGCTTATAGAGAGATAGGCCTATCTTTTAATGCAAGTAAAAGCGAGATTGTTGCTTTCAATAGGAGAAATGCAGATCGTATAGATCTTGCTGTCAAATTTGGTGCTCAAGAGGTTCCACTGTCTGACTCCATAATGTACTTAGGAATGCCTATAGGTCATAACATGGCATCTACACGTGCTCGCCAAATAAGTAATTTCGCAGAAAAGGCACGTAAGGCTTACGGGGCGCTATCTTCAACTAAAGCGAAATATAATCGACAAATTCGAGCTAGGCTATATAATGCACTGGTGATCCCACACTTTCTGGCTTTATCACCGTTTTGGCATATATTTAGTGTTAGTGATAAAAGAAACCTTCGATCACTTTTTTACAAATATGCAAAGTTTCTTTTAAATACCCCACCGTGGGTTAAAAATTCCAAGATGTCTGCAAGGTTCGGTATCACAGATCCGATTGCTGCTGTGACGAAACGTCGTTCTGAATTTTTGGGGTCGCTTTGGCCTAGTAGTCTGGCAATTGCAATTCGTCCTTAGTGAGTTTTTGTAATAATGTTTTTATTTATTGGCGGTGTATCGTAACGTTTGTTTTTGTTTGTGCAGTTAAGTGTTTGTTTTTTTTTTTTTTGTTTTTTTTTTCTTTTCTTCTTTGTACTCCATTCGTGCCATTTGTGGTTTTGTATCGAGTGGGTGAATAAAATTATCTATCTATCTATCTATCTATATATATATATATATATATATATATATATATATATATATATATATATATATATATATATATATATATATATATATATATATATATATATATATATATGCACAGACAATGGGACAGCGAAGAATGTTGTATATTCGCATGTTTAACATAGTTAAAAACATATATATATATATATATATATATATATATATGTTTTTAACTATGTTAAACATGCGAATATACAACATTCTTCGCTGTCCCATTGTCTGTGCATATAAATAGATTGTCAGGTTTACTGACTCTTGAACATATAATTGTCCATGGGAAAAACAATCCGTATTCAGATCTATACCTCATTATTCTAATGATGTGTCCCTGTGTCCCGGTCGTCATTTGTGTCCCGGTGTCCCAGTTTGTAATTTCTCTTTGAGTGTCCCGGTCGTCATTTATATTCCCTTTGTCCCGGTGTCCCGGTCATCATTTGTGTCCCGGTGTCCCGGTCTGTAATTTCTGTTCGAACAATCCCTGTGTCCCGGTCGTCATTTATATATTCCGCCTGTGCCCCCGGCGTCCCCGTTGTAGTTTTGTCCCTGTGTCCCGGTCGTCATTTATATTCCCTGTGTCCCGGTCGTGATTTGTGTCCGATATATATATATATATATATATATATATATATATATATATATATATATATATATATATATATATATATATATATATATATATATATATATGTTTTTAACTATGTTAAACATGCGAATATACAACATTCTTCGCTGTCCCATTGTCTGTGCATATAAATAGATTGTCAGGTTTACTGACTCTTGAACATATAATTGTCCATGGGAAAAACAATCCGTATTCAGATCTATACCTCATTATTCTAATGATGTGTCCCTGTGTCCCGGTCGTCATTTGTGTCCCGGTGTCCCAGTTTGTAATTTCTCTTTGAGTGTCCCGGTCGTCATTTATATTCCCTTTGTCCCGGTGTCCCGGTCATCATTTGTGTCCCGGTGTCCCGGTCTGTAATTTCTGTTCGAACAATCCCTGTGTCCCGGTCGTCATTTATATATTCCGCCTGTGCCCCCGGCGTCCCCGTTGTAGTTTTGTCCCTGTGTCCCGGTCGTCATTTATATTCCCTGTGTCCCGGTCGTGATTTGTGTCCGAGTGTCCCAGTCTGTAATTTCTCTTTGAGGTTCCCGGTCGTCATTTATATTCCCTGTGTCCCGGTCGTCATTTGTTTCCTGGTGTCCCGGTATGTAATTTCATCAGTTGACAAACATGACGTCAGTCGACAAACAACTTCATGACGCATACAGCTCAATCCTTATAATGACGTCAGTCGACAAACATGACGTCTGTCGACACACAAACATGACGTCACTCGACACACACACACACACTGACAACTTATTTTTATATATATAGATAGATAGATAGATAGATAAAAAAATAAGTTGTTTGTCTATCTGTCGACTGACGTCATGTTTGTCCGCATATGACGTCTGAATTATTTCATCATATACCAATTCATAAAGGAATGTATTCAAGCCGAAGTAGCTGAGCTGGTAAAGCGTTATGTTCCAGGTCCTAGGTCCGAGACTTTCCAGGTTCGAACCTTGGCTTTAGCATTAATACAAAAGAAAAAAAAAACTAAAAAGGTCAAAACTAAAAAAAAAAACTAAAAAGAAAATACTAAGAAAAATAAAAAAGCTAAAAAACTAAAAAAAAGGTAAAAACTAAAAACAAAAAAAGAAAAAAAACTAAAAAAAGGTAGAAACTACAAAAAAACTAAAAACTAATAAAAAAACTAAAAACTGAAAAAGAAAAAAAAAAGGAAAACAAACTGAAAAATAAAGGAGAAAAAGAAAACTAAAAAAAAAAAAAGAATAAAAAAGGTAAAACTACAAAAAAAAACTAAAAAGAAAAAAGAAAAAAACTAAAAAGTTAAAAAAAAGGTAAAAACAAAAAAAAACTAAAAAGGAAAAAAACAAAAATTTATTTCATCATATACCAATTCAAAAACGAAAATATATACAGACCGGCATACAAATGACGACCGGGACACAGGGAATATGACTGACGAAATTACAGACTGGGACACAAATGACGACCGGGACACAGGGAATATAAATGACGACCGGGACACTCAAAGAGATATTACAGACTGGGACACCGGGACACAAATAACGACCGGGACACAGGGAATATAAATGACGACAGGGACACAACTACAACGGGGGAATATAAATGACGACTGAGACACAGGGACACAACTACAACGGGGACGCCGGGATCTGAATACGGATTGTTTTTCCCATTGACAATTATATGTTGCATGTTCAAGAGTCGGTAAACCTGACAATCTATTTATATGTACAGACAATGGGACAGCGAAGAATGTGGTATATTCGCAAGTTTTACGTAGTTAAAAACATATATATATATATATATATATATATATATATATATATATATATATATATATATATATATATATATATATATATATATATATATATATATATTATATATGTATATATATCTATCTATCTATATTCACAGGTGGGACACAACTACAATGGCGCGTAACGACTTACGCGCGCGGGGGGGCTTGGGGGCGCGAAGCGCCCCCACCATATATAAAATATATGGTTATAATATATATAATATATATATATATATATATATATTATATATTATATATATAATATATAATATATATATATATATATATATATATATATATATATATATATATATATATATATATATATATATAACAGCTAAAAACTTTTAGTTTATTAAGTCTGGGTAAAAAAGTACTCGATGCTCATTTATTTTTATCGAGTTCGTGGTATGTATAAAGAGTAAATAAATATGTATGTTAATCAGTGGTTCACCCTTGTTAATCATTTAAGACAGTATGTCTCAACGTTTTACTATTTGAGGACCAAAAAAAAATGTCTAGTTTTAGGGCCCCTATTTAATATGATATCTGAATTCACATAGTCAATGTTCGCACACGGATGCCAAGCGATATTTAACTTTGGTTCTCTGTAACTGTTAACACCACAACATAATATGGGGGATCGTTAAACAACTAAAAGAAATTCCGGCTTTCAGATATGAATCTAAGATGGGTGTTTGAGGGGAGGGGGGCAAAAAAGTATATTTTTTGTTACTGGTATTTTAACAGTTTTACGCTGTTTGCCTGATAACTATTGTTTTGATCCCATTTTTTTTATCACTACATTGTTACCTATTTTAAACTACAGAATTGTAATCCATTTCAAAGATAGAAACTATGAAAAATTCTCTAAGTCTTGAGATAATATTTATGAGTAGTAGACCTTCTTTCTTGTCTGTTTATTTCTTTGTTTTTAATTAAGAATATCTTTGAACATCACTACTTAATAAGGGACCTATCTAGTTTCATTTTATTATCCACATAGGTGAAACATCTAGGAGCTAACGATCAGACGAATATTGGGAAGAGCTAGGAGGCGAATCTTTACGGAAAGAAAAATATTTTTCTTCATTTTTAGTGAAGGAGGATATTGATGCTACCATGCCTAGTATCGTGTATAGTTAATACATAATGAAAAGGAATAATTTTGAATTATTAAGCGATTTTTTTTTTCACCATTAGTGAGAACTAAAATCTTCTGGAAGCTGGTGCACAGGGTCGTTACTTTGAGTTTTTTTTCCTACTGCTTTTCATTCCTGATGTTACATAAAAGCGAGGGGGAGGGGGAGTCTTCGAGGGGAAGAATAACCACATCTCTTATGCCATTTTCCTACGCTCAGGTGTGACATCAGAAGGTTTCTTGTAAAGTAGCTTGACTTTAGTTAAACAGGAAAATATTTGAGTTCTATTGCCTTGTAAATTTTTCTTAAGGCTAAAATTTGTTCTTAAGGCTAAACGTAAAAAAAAATTGTTCTTAAGGCTAAACGCTAAAATTGTTGTGGTTCTAACGCTAAGGATGTCAGTATAGATACAGCATCGTATATATAATTTTAAAGGCGTGTTTTAAACTCCTATAAACATGACGTTATTGAAAATTGAAAGCAAGTAATTAGTAACATACATATGCTTTTTTTGATTTTATCTGCTGAATTCCTAAGTAGCGGATATAGGTTCATTCCTGATGACATACTTGTGAAAACAGTCGAGCGTCTGAAAGCCGTCTTGTGAAAGAGATTGCCTAATAAGCTTGGCAAGTGAATCCCCCCCCCTCCAACAAAGTTGACATCTCCAAAGAAGTTGACTTCGAAAAAGAGGCAAATCCAGAGATAAGCTTGCTCTGCATTTTTAGCTTCTACAGAAAAGTATAAATGGTAAGGAATTACCGTCTATACATTTTCAGCTAATCCCAATTATTATAATATGAAAAGTTGTTTGAATAAGGAAACCACACCCCCCCCCCTTCCCTTGGACTAGGCTCTTTTAACCACCCAAACTTTATGTGCGAAGGGAAATTTATTGCATGGGGAACTGTCCGATAAAATGGCTTATCGTTCACAAAGCTATCTTGTGTCTTGTACCGCATGCCCAGCGTGTTGCTCGACATTTTGATTTGAGGAGAAGGAGTCTATATAAAAATGGACTACTCAGCCTATCATCCCAAAAAGTGTATTTTGGGGTAATATTTCACATTCCAGGGGGGTTCATACTTAGCTTATCTCCCCCTACGGTATGACTTTGTACCTTTTTCATTTTTAAAAGGCCAGAGGTTGAGAAACACTGATTTAAGAAAATATTAGTCTGTATTTATTAACTATGAGACCTACTTTTCCATTGCGAATTTAATATTCAATGTTTAATGAATAAATATCCTTTTTTTGAATTTTTCGACTTCAAGTATTTTTCATTTTAAGCAATTTCGTTAAACAAGAAATTTAAGAATGCGGTTAGAACTTGGCGTATTTCAGAAGTAAATGGAGTATCGACTATCTACATAATTAAGTCTGAATCGAAAGACCAATCAAGGTTTAACACCTTTTTTAAGTACTGTCTAGAGAGTGTTCTTACAACTTTTGACACCCACATGCCACCAAAAAGAAAGAAAATTCTTCATTTTTTCATGAAAAGAATTTTTCATATGCTTTCTTCTGGCAATATAGTAAGTGGTTATGAAAAGCGGAAATTTAAAAAGGTTTAGCCGAAATTAATAAAATCTGATAAAAAGTAAGAACTAGCGGGTACTCAAGTAGGGTACCTCAACGTACCCTTTGGTCGGCCACACGCGAAAGCTGGAACCAACACAATACAAATAACAAAAGGTAAAACAACAAGGAATTACTTTAAGACTGTAATTTTTTTCCTAAATGAATATTTCGACTCTATATCTAAGAGCCATTCATTAGTAAAGTAGGAAAGCGTAATATAAAATAAGAATTGCAAAAAAATACATAACCATTGAAACTAAAAAAAAAAAAATAGTTATGGCATCACAACTTAAATGAAGTTCAGCCAGAAATGGAAAGTTTTCTGAAAAAACTGTAGAGCAAAACAAAGTAACATCATATAATTTCAAATTATTCGCTTTTTCTGACATTTAAAGTTGTGTTTGTTACAATCCAACCCCACCCTCCTCTAATATTCCCAGGTATAGCTCTAAGCTACATACGTTTTCTGTCAACCAGCCTATTGGTTCTTCTTCAAGGATAATAAAGGCTTCTATAGATTAAGCTTTTGCTCTAGCAATAATTGTTTTCATTTTCCTCCCAGTTGAGAGGTATGTGCAAGAACCTTTCTATAAACGCATCTCATAGGCCTTTACATACTGGGGAAAATATTTGTTTTTTTGCTCACTTTACCTTCTTATATCTTTTTTTTTAAGCAGTTTTTTTAAACACACTTCCGAATAACCATTACTTATGTAAACACTGGTCAAAGTTTGTAACTTGCAGCCCCTCCCCCGGGGACTACGGGGGAATAAGTCATCCCCAAAGACATAGTTATTATGGTTTTCGACTATGTGAACAAAATGGCTATCTCAAAATTTTGATCCGTTGACTTTAGGAAAAAATGAGCGTGGGAGGGGGCCTAGGTGCCCTCCAATTTTTTGGTCACTTATAAAGGGCACTAGAACTTTTCATTTCCGTTGGAATGAGCCCTCTTACGACATTCTAGGACCGCTTGGTCGATACAATGGCCCCTGGAAAAAAAAAACAAAAAACAAACATGCACCCTTGATCTGTCTTTTGGCAAAAAAAGCGAAATTCCACATTTTTATAGATAGGAGCTTGAAATATTTGCAACAGGGTTCTCTGATACGCTGAATGCGATGGTGTAATTTTCGTTATGATTCTTAGACTTTTAGAGGGTGTTTCCCCTATTTTCCAAAATAAGGCAAATTTTCTCAGGCTCGTAACTTTTGATGACAAAGACTAAATTTGATGAAACTTATATATTACAATCAGCATGAAAATCCGATTCTTTTGATTTATCTTTTAGTATCGAAATTCCATTCATTAGAGTTTCCTTTACTATTGAGCCGGGTCGCTCCCTACTACAGTTCGTTACCATGAACTGTTTGGTTAATATGCTATACGAATTATATGTGATAATAATATTTCATTATAGTTTAATAAGTCTGTAGAGAAGCCATGCCGTCAGTGATCAGAACAAAGATCCCGAAAGGTTCACAACTTTTGAATTGGCCAAAAACTCGATCTGATTCTGGCAGCGGTGCTTCTATCGTAATGGTTTGTTGTTAAAGAAGGAAAAGCAAAATTGCAATTAAATTGTATTTATACTTTCTTTTACTTTGTTTTGTGTTTCATTATTAGCAAGCATATGTTATTTACCTACTAGTGGGATCATCATGGCGTTTGCTGTAAACCAATTCAATTCTCTAGGATATTTGCTAACTTAACATTATACCTGAAATGGAGTTTGGAAATGTGTTCCAGCTTCCCCATTTAATTCCCTAAATCAGTTAAAAATATATGAAATGAGTGCACAATAGTCTATATTTCAGCCTGAGTCAAGCTTAGTCAAAACTGTGGTCTTTGTTCTCTAAATGATAGTACCTCTGTTTGATGCAATAAATTTAGCTGTGTGTGTAGGCTGCATATTTAATTTTAAGTTTTTTACATTCTTTAGCTTGGTAGAATATGAACACACCATTCAATGCATCTTTTTATGGCTTTTCCAAATAATAGGCTTAGCCTACATTTAGGTTACAGGGTTATTTGCTTTGTCTAACGTTTTCATTTCAACCCTCTTTTTATCATAATAATTTAGTCTACTCACAAAAATGCATACATTACAGCAATGCCAAGAGGCTATAGCCTGTAAGTGATTAAATACTAGGCTATACAGTAGTCTATTAGTGAAAACAATTCAAGTAAGATGAGAAAAGAAAGAAGTTTGACTTAGGGTGAAAGACCTCTTTTTGGGAAAGGCCACTTTTCAGAAAAATAGCAATGGCTTTTTGGAGCACCCCTATTTTACTAGGCATACAGCATGATGCAATGTAAGGGTAGTAACAAGAACCCTGCCTTCTTGGTCAAATTTTCACCAATAATTTGTCAGCATAAATTAAAAATAGGCTATGGTATCTATTTTGACAAGCAATTGAAAAGAGAAATTTTATATTTAATGTTTGTTATTTAAAGAATAAATATCAAGTAATAAAAGTTACATTTTTAGAATCTGAAGAAAGTCAGCTTTCTGTTAGCCTAATATTTGAGTAAACTGAAACACTAAAAGTATATAGGCCTAAGCCTACACATCAAAATAGAATAATTGATATTTCCTAAAAGATGTTTGGTCAATGTTCCTATTACCTAAACAATTGTTTAGGGTCATGAAACTATTATTAATACATGCATTTTGACTTTTTGAACATCTTTTCTCTCTTGCAAAATTACCACAAACTCACTGTTATGGAGTTATTATATATTTGCACATTAGGGGGGGGGGGGTAAAGCATAGCATATATTAAATACAGCAATGGTTAGTTTACATATTTAATATGTGCTATGCTTTACCCCCACCCCCCTGATGTGCAAATATATAGCCCAAATTTGTTTCTAAACTATTACAGATTTGTCATTTCAAATATCCAATCAACAAAACAGGAAATGATTGCAATTCTATATGTATAAATACAGGATATCTGGGCAAGAATAACTCCATAACAGTGAGTTTGCAGTAGTTTTGCAAGAGAAAAAAGATGTTCCAAAAGTCAAAATGCATCTATTAACAATTGTTTCATGACCCTAAACAACTGTTCAGGTAATATAAACATTGACCAGATTTTTTTGTAGGTAAGTCAATAAACTAATAATTTCAGGGGTTTGATCTTAAATTTTTTTAATAATAACCATATTGATGTATTGCTTGGATTTTTAGCTTTTCTCTGGTATATATAATTTTTCCCAATTCCTCTTTGTTAACAATATGTGAGGGTTTTAGTACATAATTTTGCTCAATTAGATACTTGTTTTTTACCCTATACAGCCTCAGGAACACAAACTACATCAAAACTTCAATACAAACACACTGCCAGCTGAAAACAACACAACAAATCCATACATATTGAACCAATACATTTTCAACAGTTTTGAGAATCTTGATAAAGTCTTCCCACACAAGAGGCTCAATATGTCTAATGCTAAATCTTAATCCAGTTGTTATAACCATATAGTCTGTGATTTCTAGTTGTATAGGCCTAATTATGTAGAGATAATAAACAAAGCAGAGGCAATAATTTGTGATGCTGATTAGCCTACACATAAATAAAACTATAGGATAAACAAATTCCCACACCAAATAGCATATAAAGTTCATGACAGTGATGCCCTATTGATGCTATTAGGCTGTCACTAGGGTAAGATACCTAGTTTTTGGCCAGCTAATCTACACTTTAACATCTAAATATTGTAATATCTTTATCATACCACCTAGAAATTCGACTGTTTCACCATTGGATGTGTCAACAGAAATATATTGCTTTTGCTTCCTTGTTTTTTATTGCTTTTGTTTGTTTGCTGGTTTTGCTTGTGCTTATGTGCTTCATTTATAGGTAGTGGCTCTCTTTTAAGCTATTATATTTAAACCTAAAGTCTGACAAGGGAATACATTACATGGTGTCAGAATAGACAGCACAACCTGCCCCACAATTGACCAGTCATCAAATAGTCTTAAAACATATGGAAATGGTTTTGCCAACATGCTGAACTGATGTTTACAGGACCTTTATATAGAAAAAGTGAATGTTTTAAGTGCTTACACTTGTTGATTTGGGCTGGAGAAAAGGGGCACAGTATATTTAACACATTTCAAATTGCAGGAATGGAAATGAATAAAGTGAATGTATATCTGAAAAAAATTCAGTGAGCAAACTGAACCCATCTCAAACCCCATCTTCTCTCAATTTGATTTTCACAAAAGTATCAAAAAGAAAGAGAGACAATTGACTCATGTGTGACAGCCTCCAAAGCTATTGGCCCTAGATTGTGATTTTTTGAAACAGTTCAGATGAAATGGTGAGAGATAGATCATTATTTGGGGTGTAGAGCAACAGGATAAGAAAAAGACTGTTAAGTGAAGGTTGAACATTGATACTAATTAAAGCTATTGAAATAATAGTGGAGACCCTTGCACAGATGAAAAACAAACAAAGTATTATTGCTACAAAACAAGAAGTGGAAGCCATACACAAACAAAAGGTGTTACAAAAGACAATGACATCAAGAGTTACTTCTGTGAAAAATGCATACTCCCGTGATCACAAATGCCCTGCAAAAAAGAAAATCTATGCCAAATATCAGAAGCCTAGCCATTTTGCAAAAGCAGTTCAGTCAGTGAAATTGAAGGCTTTTCATTGCTTCTGAACTGCAGCCAAAAATAATCACAAAACATGTTTTTGAGAAAGCTAGACAACAGAGTGCTCACAACAAGAACACCAAGGAGCTGAAACAATTGTGCCCAGGAGAAAAAAGTGTGAGTGAAATTTAATGAGAGCAGTAGATAGAGCAAAGGTGTAGTAAAAAAAAAGTTGAAGCAGCCAGAGCACTCATATGGTACATATGGAAGATGGTAGCTTGTTGTGTAGAAAAGGTGCCACCTACATCCCAGGTTGGAACCACTGACAACTAAGTCAGTACTTACACCAACATGTCCAGCAAAGGCCAGCTAATTTAACCAGTACCCAGAACAAGACATACACTCAAATGGAGCAGCAATAGAGGGCGATGGGGCAGTGCTTGTTCCAGGTTGTTCTAATGCTAGAATGCCTAGCAGTAGCAATAAGGCTGAAATACCAAACGTTAGGGAATTCCCCCAAAGATGGAAATATGTTGATGACTTGTTGGTCCTTGAAATATGTCATAGGAATATGAAAAGTAACCCTGTTGAAGTCCTAACTCAATGTTCGGATTAATCTAAGAATCTAAATATGACAGTAAATCCCACTAAATTACAGATAATGATGATCAATTTCTTGAAATCTGCTCCTCTTTTTTGCAACCCAATCCCACCCAAAATGCTAGTGAAACATGTTAAACTCCTTGGTGTCACAATTTCTAATGATCTTAAGTAGGAAACTGTCCTAAGATACATTCCCTCCATGTTTACTTATCCTTTATCAGGCCATTATTGGAATATGCATGTCCAGTCTGGCATTCACGACTTTCAAATGAACTTAGTGACAAAATCGAGTCAGTCCAAAAGCGTTTGCTCAGGATCATTTACAAAGAAGGCAAAATTTCATACTCCTTCCTCCTCAAAAATGCACACATTACCACCTTAAAAGAAAGGAGGGAAAAAATGTGCCTTGCTTTTTGCCAAATCAGTCATTTCCAATCCCTGTACTGAGGACTTACTCCCTGATTTTCACAATCCCATTAGACTCTGACTCCCCTAGTCAGCTTCATTAGCAATCCCAACTTACTCTCTCCAATCCATGCTGTTACAGAGAGGTTTCATAAAAGTTTTATCCCCTTTATTCTGGAACACCTTAATAATAATTTGTGATTATGTACTTGCAAAATTCCCCTTTTCCTCTATTGCAATCTTTATTTTTGATTCATTGTAATGTTTTTGTAATTTAATTGTCAGGCTTACTGATTTGCCCTTTATCTTTGATGATTTTGCCTTTTTAATTTCTTTTTAATTTTAAATGTTTGATGTAATGTACTGATTTGAATTTTTTTCTTAACTTTTACTGACATATAAAGCAAATTCAGCTCTATAGAGCTTGTGATAGTCTTTTGAAAATAATGTTATTTTATCTTATCTAAGAGAAAGAAAGGATAGTATCAAGTCCAAGAGGCGAGCTTCCTCCTTGCACAGGAATACCCCCTGAAACTAGAACACAAGCACCATCACCCAAGGGAACAACCACTCACTCTGGTAGACTTTTCAAACCACCTGTTTGCACAAACTTGAACAAAACACAACACACACACACACACACACACACATATATATATATATATATATATATATATATATATATATATATATATATATATATATATATATATATATATATATATATATATATATATATGAAAGCAGTAGCTAGCCCAAGATTCTTTTTTAAATATCAAATATCCTTATTGTTAAATATAGATTAATATAGATTACTAGAAGATAACCAAGAGGCCCTTTTCAACCAGAGCAACAAACCTTACAAATAACTTCATCTTATTTGTTAAACATTAAGCTGAAATAGTTTTCAACTAAATAGAATTTAAGATTCTTTTTAAGTAATAGGATGGAAGTAAACCTATCACCAAGCTATCACAAACTAGCACATGCAGAATGAATTTAGATTTCTCACTATTTAACTTGTCAATTTAGATACAGTATGCTTTTTTTGCAGAGTGATATAATTATGTAAATCCTGTGATTGGGAAAATAAATTTAAAATAAGGTAAAAAGGCAGTAATTTCTTGATTTCATATTTGAAAAGAATTGCTCCAAAAGTAAATAGTTGAGAAACGGAAACATATCTAAAAATATATATAAGGATGCTTTAGAAGACTTATTTGGAAGTTCATATGGGGATGGAATAAAAAGTTTGAGGATCCTTAGTGTTTCATATTGTAAAATCTGAATTGGCTTCATATAGGCTTCAAATGTAGATAAATATACCAGAGAATAATATTTGTATTACGAGGAATCAGAGCAAAATACATTCTTTGTATTGCATAGTCTGGCAACCAATGCTTCAACCTTTGCATTAAACCAACACACCTTGAAATCATTAAGTGTACATTTTGAATTTGGTTTTTGAAAGATAAGCTTTTGTCACTTACAAGTCCAAAGTACTTCATTGTCCAAAGTTTCTACTTGAGGTATTGATAATAGATATCTTGGAGAAGTAACTCAGATAATAGTCACTTGACTTTCTGCTGTAAATTATAAAGTTATTTCATGATAAATTCAAATCAATAAAATCTGATGAATACCAAATATTATAAAATGTATTTGCCATTGTGTTTCACCAACATTTTATCACTGCCGAACCACTTTTGCAGAGGATATTAACTGTAAAACAGTCGAAAAAGGGAGTTCAACTAAAGATATTCGCTTTTAGATTAAAGAAGGAAAAGTATGAATTTTTATAGAATATCGGATTAGGGGGAGGGAATAGAATCCAAAATATCTTCCCCCCATGTGGATACAGTTTTCTCTGCATCTTGGAGAGTTTTAGAGCTGTTCATTTGATGCTAGCTTGTACAGCTGCCCAAAATTAACATTAGTTGTGTCACGAGCTAGGCTTTTGGGGGGCTAAATCTATGTCTTAACTTTTGTTTTGTTTTACGATAG
Organism: Artemia franciscana; assembly: GCF_032884065.1. Classification (NCBI taxonomy): domain Eukaryota; kingdom Metazoa; phylum Arthropoda; class Branchiopoda; order Anostraca; family Artemiidae; genus Artemia; species Artemia franciscana. The sequence continues at coordinate 5,216,382 of NC_088879.1, read as the reverse complement.
GCTATATTAAACTCATTAAATGAATAAATTTACATTATTTTGTTTTAAAAAGTACCATTAAAGCGATTTAACGCCTTATCATTACATTTCCATACTTAGAAAAATCCACTTGAGTGGGTTGCATTTAGTGGTTTGTTTTGGGAGGAGTTTAGACCATTTTGATAGAGTCAAACATGAATTGCTACTTTTTGCCATGAAATCTCTAAGTATTGCACATTTGTATGCAATATTAGTTTCAAGATAGAATATATCAATATTAGTTAGAATATTAACGAAAGTAAAATAGTTCAAAATAGGGATGATACCTTTTTATTGACAGTGAAATATAAAATTATTTAACTGGATATTTCGAACACATATACAGTGTTCATCATCAGCAGTAAAACTAAAAGACATGAATAAAAATAAACAGAATTTATACCTAATAAACTAATTACATATAGTTTATTGCTCTTATTTTTTTCAATGCAACAGCCTAGGCAAATCTCCTTGACCTTTTCGGTTCTGGTTCATTAGATTTAACTGACGTATTACGTGGACAGTGGTCATAGCTCTTAGGTGAAGTGATATTTACTTTATTTGACCTCAGTAAATTATCATAAATTGAGTTCAATCCAAATTCACCTGTATCTCTGTTTATGGAATTATTCTTGAATAGAATTTTTTTAATTTCGATTGTTTCCCTGAAAGTTTGCTTTAAACCTTGGTCCCTAGAAATTAAAGAAAGCGTAACCCCCGCGCGCGTAAGTTGTTACGCGCCATTGTAGTTGTGTCCCTGTGTCCCACCTGTGAATAGATATATATATATATATATATATATATATATATATATATATATATATATATATATATATATATATATATATATATATATATATATATATATATATATATATATATATATATATATATATATATATATATATATATATATATATATATATATATATATATATATATATATTATATGCACAGACAATGGGACAGCGAAGAATGTTGTATATTCGCATGTTTAACATAGTTAAAAACATATATATATATATATATATATATATATATATATGTTTTTAACTATGTTAAACATGCGAATATACAACATTCTTCGCTGTCCCATTGTCTGTGCATATAAATAGATTGTCAGGTTTACTGACTCTTGAACATATAATTGTCCATGGGAAAAACAATCCGTATTCAGATCTATACCTCATTATTCTAATGATGTGTCCCTGTGTCCCGGTCGTCATTTGTGTCCCGGTGTCCCAGTTTGTAATTTCTCTTTGAGTGTCCCGGTCGTCATTTATATTCCCTTTGTCCCGGTGTCCCGGTCATCATTTGTGTCCCGGTGTCCCGGTCTGTAATTTCTGTTCGAACAATCCCTGTGTCCCGGTCGTCATTTATATATTCCGCCTGTGCCCCCGGCGTCCCCGTTGTAGTTTTGTCCCTGTGTCCCGGTCGTCATTTATATTCCCTGTGTCCCGGTCGTGATTTGTGTCCGATATATATATATATATATATATATATATATATATATATATATATATATATATATATATATATATATATATATATATATATGTATATATGTATATATATATATATATATATATATATATATATATATATATATATATATATATATATATATATATATATATGTTTTTAACTATGTTAAACATGCGAATATACAACATTCTTCGCTGTCCCATTGTCTGTGCATATAAATAGATTGTCAGGTTTACTGACTCTTGAACATATAATTGTCCATGGGAAAAACAATCCGTATTCAGATCTATACCTCATTATTCTAATGATGTGTCCCTGTGTCCCGGTCGTCATTTGTGTCCCGGTGTCCCAGTTTGTAATTTCTCTTTGAGTGTCCCGGTCGTCATTTATATTCCCTTTGTCCCGGTGTCCCGGTCATCATTTGTGTCCCGGTGTCCCGGTCTGTAATTTCTGTTCGAACAATCCCTGTGTCCCGGTCGTCATTTATATATTCCGCCTGTGCCCCCGGCGTCCCCGTTGTAGTTTTGTCCCTGTGTCCCGGTCGTCATTTATATTCCCTGTGTCCCGGTCGTGATTTGTGTCCGAGTGTCCCAGTCTGTAATTTCTCTTTGAGGTTCCCGGTCGTCATTTATATTCCCTGTGTCCCGGTCGTCATTTGTGTCCTGGTGTCCCGGTATGTAATTTCATCAGTTGACAAACATGACGTCAGTCGACAAACAACTTCATGACGCATACAGCTCAATCCTTATAATGACGTCAGTCGACAAACATGACGTCTGTCGACACACAAACATGACGTCACTCGACACACACACACACACTGACAACTTATTTTTATATATATAGATAGATAGATAGATAGATAAAAAAATAAGTTGTTTGTCTATCTGTCGACTGACGTCATGTTTGTCCGCATATGACGTCTGAATTATTTCATCATATACCAATTCATAAAGGAATGTATTCAAGCCGAAGTAGCTGAGCTGGTAAAGCGTTATGTTCCAGGTCCTAGGTCCGAGACTTTCCAGGTTCGAACCTTGGCTTTAGCATTAATACAAAAGAAAAAAAAAACTAAAAAGGTCAAAACTAAAAAAAAAAACTAAAAAGAAAATACTAAGAAAAATAAAAAAGCTAAAAAACTAAAAAAAAGGTAAAAACTAAAAACAAAAAAAGAAAAAAAACTAAAAAAAGGTAGAAACTACAAAAAAACTAAAAACTAATAAAAAAACTAAAAACTGAAAAAGAAAAAAAAAAGGAAAACAAACTGAAAAATAAAGGAGAAAAAGAAAACTAAAAAAAAAAAAAGAATAAAAAAGGTAAAACTACAAAAAAAAACTAAAAAGAAAAAAGAAAAAAACTAAAAAGTTAAAAAAAAGGTAAAAACAAAAAAAAACTAAAAAGGAAAAAAAACAAAAATTTATTTCATCATATACCAATTCAAAAACGAAAATATATACAGACCGGCATACAAATGACGACCGGGACACAGGGAATATGACTGACGAAATTACAGACTGGGACACAAATGACGACCGGGACACAGGGAATATAAATGACGACCGGGACACTCAAAGAGATATTACAGACTGGGACACCGGGACACAAATAACGACCGGGACACAGGGAATATAAATGACGACATGGACACAACTACAACGGGGGAATATAAATGACGACTGAGACACAGGGACACAACTACAACGGGGACGCCGGGATCTGAATACGGATTGTTTTTCCCATTGACAATTATATGTTGCATGTTCAAGAGTCGGTAAACCTGACAATCTATTTATATGTACAGACAATGGGACAGCGAAGAATGTGGTATATTCGCAAGTTTTACGTAGTTAAAAACATATATATATATATATATATATATATATATATATATATATATATATATATATATATATATATATATATATATATATATATATATATATATATATATATATATATTATATGTATATATATCTATCTATCTATATTCACAGGTGGGACACAACTACAATGGCGCGTAACGACTTACGCGCGCGGGGGGGCTTGGGGGCGCGAAGCGCCCCCACCATATATAAAATATATGGTTATAATATATATAATATATATATATATATATATATATATTATATATTATATATATAATATATAATATATATATATATATATATATATATATATATATATATATATATATATATATATATATATATATAAACAGCTAAAAACTTTTAGTTTATTAAGTCTGGGTAAAAAAGTACTCGATGCTCATTTATTTTTATCGAGTTCGTGGTATGTATAAAGAGTAAATAAATATGTATGTTAATCAGTGGTTCACCCTTGTTAATCATTTAAGACAGTATGTCTCAACGTTTTACTATTTGAGGACCAAAAAAAAATGTCTAGTTTTAGGGCCCCTATTTAATATGATATCTGAATTCACATAGTCAATGTTCGCACACGGATGCCAAGCGATATTTAACTTTGGTTCTCTGTAACTGTTAACACCACAACATAGCATGGGGGATCGTTAAACAACTAAAAGAAATTCCGGCTTTCAGATATGAATCTAAGATGGGTGTTTGAGGGGAGGGGGGCAAAAAAGTATATTTTTTGTTACTGGTATTTTAACAGTTTTACGCTGTTTGCCTGATAACTATTGTTTTGATCCCATTTTTTTTATCACTACATATTTACCTATTTTAAACTACAGAATTGTAATCCATTTCAAAGATAGAAACTATGAAAAATTCTCTAAGTCTTGAGATAATATTTATGAGTAGTAGACCTTCTTTCTTGTCTGTTTATTTCTTTGTTTTTAATTAAGAATATCTTTGAACATCACTACTTAATAAGGGACCTATCTAGTTTCATTTTATTATCCACATAGGTGAAACATCTAGGAGCTAACGATCAGACGAATATTGGGAAGAGCTAGGAGGCGAATCTTTACGGAAAGAAAAATATTTTTCTTCATTTTTAGTGAAGGAGGATATTGATGCTACCATGCCTAGTATCGTGTATAGTTAATACATAATGAAAAGGAATAATTTTGAATTATTAAGCGATTTTTTTTTTCACCATTAGTGAGAACTAAAATCTTCTGGAAGCTGGTGCACAGGGTCGTTACTTTGAGTTTTTTTTCCTACTGCTTTTCATTCCTGATGTTACATAAAAGCGAGGGGGAGGGGGAGTCTTCGAGGGGAAGAATAACCACATCTCTTATGCCATTTTCCTACGCTCAGGTGTGACATCAGAAGGTTTCTTGTAAAGTAGCTTGACTTTAGTTAAACAGGAAAATATTTGAGTTCTATTGCCTTGTAAATTTTTCTTAAGGCTAAAATTTGTTCTTAAGGCTAAACGTAAAAAAAAATTGTTCTTAAGGCTAAACGCTAAAATTGTTGTGGTTCTAACGCTAAGGATGTCAGTATAGATACAGCATCGTCAATATATAATTTTAAAGGCGTGTTTTAAACTCCTATAAAGATGACGTTATTGAAAATTGAAAGCAAGTAATTAGTAACATACATATGCTTTTTTTGATTTTATCTGCTGAGTTCCTAAGTTGCGGATATAGGTTCATTCCTGATGACATACTTGTGAAAACAGTCGAGCGTTGAAAGCCGTCTTGTGAAAGAGATTGCCTAATAAGCTTGGCAAGTGAATCCCCCCCCCCTCCAACAAAGTTGACATCTCCAAAGAAGTTGACTTCGAAAAAGAGGCAAATCCAGAGATAAGCTTGCTCTGCATTTTTAGCTTCTACAGAAAAGTATAAATGGTAAGGAATTACCGTCTATACATTTTCAGCTAATCCCAATTATTATAATATGAAAAGTTGTTTGAATAAGGAAACCACACCCCCCCCCTTCCCTTGGACTAGGCTCTTTTAACCGCCCCAACTCCATGTGCGAAGGGAAATTTATTGCATGGGGAACTGTCCGATAAAATGGCTTATCGTTCACAAAGCTATCTTGTGTCTTGTACCGCATGCCCAGCGTGTTGCTCGACATTTTGATTTGAGGAGAAGGAGTCTATATAAAAATGGACTACTCAGCCTATCATCCCAAAAAGTGTATTTTGGGGTAATATTTCACATTCCAGGGAGGGTTCATACTTAGCTTATCTCCCCCTACGGTATGACTTTGTACCTTTTTCATTTTTAAAAGGCCAGAGGTTGAGAAACACTGATTTAAGAAAATATTAGTCTGTATTTATTAACTATGAGACCTACTTTTCCATTGCGAATTTAATATTCAATGTTTAATGAATAAATATCCTTTTTTTGAATTTTTCGACTTCAAGTATTTTTCATTTTAAGCAATTTCGTTAAACAAGAAATTTAAGAATGCGGTTAGAACTTGGCGTATTTCAGAAGTAAATGGAGTATCGACTATCTACATAATTAAGTCTGAATCGAAAGACCAATCAAGGTTTAACACCTTTTTTAAGTACTGTCTAGAGAGTGTTCTTACAACTTCTGACACCCACATGCCACCAAAAAGAAAGAAAATTCTTCATTTTTTCATGAAAAGAATTTTTCATATGCTTTCTTCTGGCAATATAGTAAGTGGTTATGAAAAGCGGAAATTTAAAAAGGTTTAGCCGAAATTAATAAAATCTGATAAAAAGTAAGAACTAGCGGGTACTCAAGTAGGGTACCTCAACGTACCCTTTGGTCGGCCACACGCGAAAGCTGGAACCAACACAATACAAATAACAAAAGGTAAAACAACAAGGAATTACTTTAAGACTGTAATTTTTTTCCTAAATGAATATTTCGACTCTATATCTAAGAGCCATTCATTAGTAAAGTAGGAAAGCATAATATAAAATAAGAATTGCAAAAAAATACATAACCATTGAAACTAAAAAAAAAAAAATAGTTATGGCATCACAACTTAAATGAAGTTCAGCCAGAAATGGAAAGTTTTCAGAAAAAAACTGCAGAGCAAAACAAAGTAACATCATATAATTTCAAATTATTCGCTTTTTCTGACATTTAAAGTTGTGTTTGTTACAATCCAACCCCACCCTCCTCTAATATTCCCAGGTATAGCTCTAAGCTACATACGTTTTCTGTCAACCAGTCTATTGGTTCTTCTTCAAGGATAATAAAGGCTTCTATAGATTAAGCTTTTGCTCCAGCAATAATTGTTTTCATTTTCCTCCCAGTTGAGAGGTATGTGCAAGAACCTTTCTATAAACGCATCTCATAGGCCTTTACATACTGGGGAAAATATTTGTTTTTTTGCTCACTTTACCTTCTTATATCTTTTTTTAAGCAGTTTTTTTAAACACACTTCCCAATAACCATTACTTATGTAAACACTGGTCAAAGTTTGTAACTTGCAGCCCCTCCCCCGGGGACTACGGGGGAATAAGTCATCCCCAAAGACATAGTTATTATGGTTTTCGACTATGTGAACAAAATGGCTATCTCAAAATTTTGATCCGTTGACTTTAGGAAAAAATGAGCGTGGGAGGGGGCCTAGGTGCCCTCCAATTTTTTGGTCACTTATAAAGGGCACTAGAACTTTTCATTTCCGTTGGAATGAGCCCTCTTACGACATTCTAGGACCGCTTGGTCGATACAATGGCCCCTGGAAAAAAAAAACAAAAAACAAACATGCACCCTTGATCTGTCTTTTGGCAAAAAAAGCGAAATTCCACATTTTTATAGATAGGAGCTTGAAGTTTTTGCAACAGGGTTCTCTGATACGCTGAATGCGATGGTGTAATTTTCGTTAAGATTCTTAGACTTTTAGAGGGTGTTTTCCCCTATTTTCCAAAATAAGGCAAATTTTCTCAGGCTCGTAACTTTTGATGACAAAGACTAAATTTGATGAAACTTATATATTTACAATCAGCATGAAAATCCGATTCTTTCGATTTATCTTTTAGTATCAAAATTCCGTTCATTAGAGTTTCCTTTACTATTGAGCCGGGTCGCTCCCTACTACAGTTCGTTACCATGAACTGTTTGGTTATATAGTTTATATGCTATACGCATTATATGTGATAATAATATTTCATTATACTTTAATAAGTCTGTAGAGAAGCCATGCCGTCAGTGATCAGAACCAAGATCCCGAAAGGTTCACAACTTTTGAATTGGCCAAAAACTCGATCTGATTCTGGCAGCGGTGCTTCTATCGTAATGGTTTGTTGTTAAAGAAGGAAAAGCAAAATTGCAATTAAATTGTATTTATACTTTCTTTTACTTTGTTTTGTGTTTCATTATTAGCAAGCATATGTTATTTACCTACTAGTGGGATCATCATGGCGTTTGCTGTAAACCAAGAATTCAATTCTCTAGGATATTTGCTAACTTAACATTATACCTGAAATGGAGTTTGGAAATGTGTTCCAGCTTCCCCATTTAATTCCCTAAATCAGTTAAAAATATATGAAATGAGTGCACAATAGTCTATATTTCAGCCTGAGTCAAGCTTAGTCAAAACTGTGGTCTTTGTTCTCTAAATGATAGTACCTCTGTTTGATGCAATAAATTTAGCTGTGTGTGTAGGCTGCATATTTAATTTTAAGTTTTTTACATTCTTTAGCTTGGTAGAATATGAACACACCATTCAATGCATCTTTTTATGGCTTTTCCAAATAATAGGCTTAGCCTACATTTAGGTTACAGGGTTATTTGCTTTGTCTAACGTTTTCATTTCAACCCTCTTTTTATCATAATAATTTAGTCTACTCACAAAAATGCATACATTACAGCAATGCCAAGAGGCTATAGCCTGTAAGTGATTAAATACTAGGCTATACAGTAGTCTATTAGTGAAAACAATTCAAGTAAGATGAGAAAAGAAAGAAGTTTGACTTAGGGTGAAAGACCTCTTTTTGGGAAAGGCCACTTTTCAGAAAAATAGCAATGGCTTTTTGGAGCACCCCTATTTTACTAGGCATACAGCATGATGCAATGTAAGGGCAGTAACAAGAACCCTGCCTTCTTGGTCAAATTTTCACCAATAATTTGTCAGCATAAATTAAAAATAGGCTATGGTATCTATTTTGACAAGCAATTGAAAAGAGAAATTTTATATTTAATGTTTGTTATTTAAAAATAAATATCAAGTAATAAAAGTTACATTTTTAGAATCTGAAGAAAGTCAGCTTTCTGTTAGCCTAATATTTGAGTAAACTGAAACACTAAAAGTATATAGGCCTAAGCCTACACATCAAAATAGAATAATTGATATTTCCTAAAAGATGTTTGGTCAATGTTCCTATTACCTAAACAATTGTTTAGGGTCATGAAACTATTATTAATACATGCATTTTGACTTTTTGAACATCTTTTCTCTCTTGCAAAATTACCACAAACTCACTGTTATGGAGTTATTATATATTTGCACATTAGGGGGGGGGGGTAAAGCATAGCATATATTAAATACAGCAATGGTTAGTTTACATATTTAATATGTGCTATGCTTTACCCCCACCCCCCTGATGTGCAAATATATAGCCCAAATTTGTTTCTAAACTATTACAGATTGGTGATTTCAAATATCCAATCAACAAAACAGGAAATGATTGCAATTCTATATGTATAAATACAGGATATCTGGGCAAGAATAACTCCATAACAGTGAGTTTGCAGTAGTTTTGCAAGAGAAAAAAGATGTTCCAAAAGTCAAAATGCATCTATTAACAATTGTTTCATGACCCTAAACAACTGTTCAGGTAATATAAACATTGACCAGATTTTTTTGTAGGTAAGTCAATAAACTAATAATTTCAGGGGTTTGATCTTAAATTTTTTTAATAATAACCATATTGATGTATTGCTTGGATTTTTAGCTTTTCTCTGGTATATTTAATTTTTCCCAATTCCTCTTTGTTAACAATATGTGAGGGTTTTAGTACATAATTTTGCTCAATTAGATACTTGTTTTTTACCCTATACAGCCTCAGGAACACAAACTACATCAAAACTTCAATACAAACACACTGCCAGCTGAAAACAACACAACAAATCCATACATATTGAACCAATACATTTTCAACAGTTTTGAGAATCTTGATAAAGTCTTCCCACACAAGAGGCTCAATATGTCTAATGCTAAATCTTAATCCAGTTGTTATAACCATATAGTCTGTGATTTCTAGTTGTATAGGCCTAATTATGTAGAGATAATAAACAAAGCAGAGGCAATAATTTGTGATGCTGATTAGCCTACACATAAATAAAATAATAGGCCTAAATAATAGGCCTAAACTATAGGATAAACAAATTCCCACACCAAATAGCATATAAAGTTCATGACAGTGATGCCCTATTGATGCTATTAGGCTGTCACTAGGGTAAGATACCTAGTTTTTGGCCAGCTAATCTACACTTTAACATCTAAATATTGTAATATCTTTATCATACCACCTAGAAATTCGACTGTTTCACCATTGGATGTGTCAACAGAAATATATTGCTTTTGCTTCCTTGTTTTTTATTGCTTTTGTTTGTTTGCTGGTTTTGCTTGTGCTTATGTGCTTCATTTATAGGTAGTGGCTCTCTTTTAAGCTATTATATTTAAACCTAAAGTCTGACAAGGGAATACATTACATGGTGTCAGAATAGACAGCACAACCTGCCCCACAATTGACCAGTCATCAAATAGTCTTAAAACATATGGAAATGGTTTTGCCAACATGCTGAACTGATGTTTACAGGACCTTTATATAGAAAAAGTGAATGTTTTAAGTGCTTACACTTGTTGATTTGGGCTGGAGAAAAGGGGCACAGTATATTTAACACATTTCAAATTGCAGGAATGGAAATGAATAAAGTGAATGTATATCTGAAAAAAATTCAGTGAGCAAATTGAACCCATCTCAAACCCCATCTTCTCTCAATTTGATTTTCACAAAAATATCAAAAAGAAAGAGAGACAATTGACTCATGTGTGACAGCCTCCAAAGCTATTGGCCCTAGATTATGATTTTTTGAAACAGTTCAGATGAAATGGTGAGAGATAGATCATTATTTGGGGTGTAGAGCAACAGGATAAGAAAAAGACTGTTAAGTGAAGGTTGAACATTGATACTAATTAAAGCTATTGAAATAATAGTGGAGACCCTTGCACAGATGAAAAACAAACAAAGTATTATTGCTACAAAACAAGAAGTGGAAGCCATACACAAACAAAAGGTGTTACAAAAGACAATGACATCAAGAGTTACTTCTGTGAAAAATGCATACTCCCGTGATCACAAATGCCCTGCAAAAAAGAAAATCTATGCCAAATATCAGAAGCCTAGCCATTTTGCAAAAGCAGTTCAGTCAGTGAAATTGAAGGCTTTTCATTGCTTCTGAACTGCAGCCAAAAATAATCACAAAACATGTTTTTGAGAAAGCTAGACAACAGAGTGCTCACAACAAGAACACCAAGGAGCTGAAACAATTGTGCCCAGGAGAAAAAAGTGTGAGTGAAATTTAATGAGAGCAGTAGATAGAGCAAAGGTGTAGTAAAAAAAAAGTTGAAGCAGCCAGAGTACTCATATGGTACATATGGAAGATGGTAGCTTGTTGTGTAGAAAAGGTGCCACCTACATCCCAGGTTGGAACCACTGACAACTAAGTCAGTACTTACACCAACATGTCCAGCAAAGGCCAGCTAATTTAACCAGTACCCAGAACAAGACATACACTCAAATGGAGCAGCAATAGAGGGCGATGGGGCAGTGCTTGTTCCAGGTTGTTCTAATGCTAGAATGCCTAGCAGTAGCAATAAGGCTGAAATACCAAACGTTAGGGAATTCCCCCAAAGATGGAAATATGTTGATGACTTGTTGGTCCTTGAAATATGTCATAGGAATATGAAAAGTAACCCTGTTGAAGTCCTAACTCAATGTTCGGATTAATCTAAGAATCTAAATATGACAGTAAATCCCACTAAATTACAGATAATGATGATCAATTTCTTGAAATCTGCTCCTCTTTTTTGCAACCCAATCCCACCCAAAATGCTAGTGAAACATGTTAAACTCCTTGGTGTCACAATTTCTAATGATCTTAAGTAGGAAACTGTCCTAAGATACATTCCCTCCATGTTTACTTATCCTTTATCAGGCCATTATTGGAATATGCATGTCCAGTCTGGCATTCACGACTTTCAAATGAACTTAGTGACAAAATCGAGTCAGTCCAAAAGCGTTTGCTCAGGATCATTTACAAAGAAGGCAAAATTTCATACTCCTTCCTCCTCAAAAATGCACACATTACCACCTTAAAAGAAAGGAGGGAAAAAATGTGCCTTGCTTTTTGCCAAATCAGTCATTTCCAATCCCTGTACTGAGGACTTACTCCCTGATTTTCACAATCCCATTAGACTCTGACTCCCCTAGTCAGCTTCATTAGCAATCCCAACTTACTCTCTCCAATCCATGCTGTTACAGAGAGGTTTCATAAAAGTTTTATCCCCTTTATTCTGGAACACCTTAATAATAATTTGTGATTATGTACTTGCAAAATTCCCCTTTTCCTCTATTGCAATCTTTATTTTTGATTCATTGTAATGTTTTTGTAATTTAATTGTCAGGCTTACTGATTTGCCCTTTATCTTTGATGATTTTGCCTTTTTAATTTCTTTTTAATTTTAAATGTTTGATGTAATGTACTGATTTGAATTTTTTTCTTAACTTTTACTGACATATAAAGCAAATTCAGCTCTATAGAGCTTGTGATAGTCTTTTGAAAATAATGTTATTTTATCTTATCTAAGAGAAAGAAAGGATAGTATCAAGTCCAAGAGGCGAGCTTCCTCCTTGCACAGGAATACCCCCTGAAACTAGAACACAAGCACCATCACCCAAGGGAACAACCACTCACTCTGGTAGACTTTTCAAACCACCTGTTTGCACAAACTTGAACAAAACACAACACACACACACACACACACACACATATATATATATATATATATATATATATATATATATATATATATATATATATATATATATATATATATATATATATATATATATATATATATATGAAAGCAGTAGCTAGCCCAAGATTCTTTTTTAAATATCAAATATCCTTATTGTTAAATATAGATTAATATAGATTACTAGAAGATAACCAAGAGGCCCTTTTCAACCAGAGCAACAAACCTTACAAATAACTTCATCTTATTTGTTAAACATTAAGCTGAAATAGTTTTCAACTAAATAGAATTTAAGATTCTTTTTAAGTAATAGGATGGAAGTAAACCTATCACCAAGCTATCACAAACTAGCACATGCAGAATGAATTTAGATTTCTCACTATTTAACTTGTCAATTTAGATACAGTATGCTTTTTTTGCAGAGTGATATAATTATGTAAATCCTGTGATTGGGAAAATAAATTTAAAATAAGGTAAAAAGGCAGTAATTTCTTGATTTCATATTTGAAAAGAATTGCTCCAAAAGTAAATAGTTGAGAAACGGAAACATATCTAAAAATATATATAAAGATGCTTTAGAAGACTTATTTGGAAGTTCATATGGGGATGGAATAAAAAGTTTGAGGATCCTTAGTGTTTCATATTGTAAAATCTGAATTGGCTTCATATAGGCTTCAAATGTAGATAAATATACCAGAGAATAATATTTGTATTACGAGGAATCAGAGCAAAATACATTCTTTGTATTGCATAGTCTGGCAACCAATGCTTCAACCTTTGCATTAAACCAACACACCTTGAAATCATTAAGTGTACATTTTGAATTTGGTTTTTGAAAGATAAGCTTTTGTCACTTACAAGTCCAAAGTACTTCATTGTCCAAAGTTTCTACTTGAGGTATTGATAATAGATATCTTGGAGAAGTAACTCAGATAATAGTCACTTGACTTTCTGCTGTAAATTATAAAGTTATTTCATGATAAATTCAAATCAATAAAATCTGATGAATACCAAATATTATAAAATGTATTTGCCATTGTGTTTCACCAACATTTTATCACTGCCGTCTTGTAGAAATTTCTGTCTCGTCAATTGTTAAGCAGTATATTAGAAACCTAGGTTACAACAATCTGCAAAGTAAAGCATAATATAAGCACAAGCGTAGCGTAGTAAAACATAAGCTAAACCATATGCACAACATAGCAAGCAGGAGGATGTTACATCTCCTTTCTTCTGGACACTTTAACATGACAACAAAACTTAACCAAAATCTTCCATTTACGTGGATCCACCCTTTCTTCCCCAAAAAGGGAAAAGAAAGGAAATAAAAAAAACAAAAAAAACAACAACAATGACAACTTATAGATTAAGCCTTTTTGGAGGTTTGATTATTCTCCCAAGACGTGTCATGGCGGGTGGCGGTACTTCGTCCTGAATGTGGCTACTGACTTTTGGGCTTGACCCTGGGGCTTGAATAAGGACAGTTGAGGGTGGGCTTTTTGACGGGGTTGATAACGCGTTTGGAGATGATGTGGAACTCAACTGCGGTACCCCATTTGAGTTGGTATGCTGGTATTGTTCTAGATCTGTCTCATCTGGGGACATTCTCATGTATTTTCGGTTTTGACGATATGCTTTCATATCTTGAGTTTGCATGATGTACGATCTTGGCAGTTCATGTTTGTGCAACACGACAGCTGGTTCCCAAGATTTTCCTTGGATCTGTGCTTCCACAGATTGCCCTTGTTTCAGTTCTTAAAGGTCCTTTGAGTGACGATTGTAGTACTTTTGCTGCCTTAGTTGGCACTCCGGGCGACTTTCAACGAATTCACATTTAGGAACTATTTTGGGAGTGAGATGCTCAAGGGTATAGGGTATTGTTGTTGCAAGTTCCTACTCATTAATAGCTGAGCAGGAGACGCCATTCCATCTACTGGGGTATTTCTGTACTCAAGAAGGGCATTGCTCATTTTGCTTCTGCAAAATCGGGTCTTCTTTATCATGTTTTTTGCTATCCCCAACAGCTTTCTCTGCCAATCCGTTTGACTGGGCATGATAGGGACTCGACGTTCTATGCTCAATGGACCACCTGTTGGTAAAGTCTTGAAATATAAGGGAGTTGAAATGTGGACCATGGTCTGAAGTAATGATGCGAGGGATCCCATGCCTTGCGAAATGGTCTTTTAGACGGGATATGACTTGATGGGATGAGGCAGCTGTCCCTATTCAATTAACTTTGAAAAATTGACTGTAATAGTCAACCGTAACGAGGAAGTGACTTCCTTCCAGATAGAACATGTCTATTCCAACATGTTCCCATGGGTGGTTAGGTATACCATGAGGCGTGAGAGATTCTTTCTGGTTGTTCCTTTGGTATGCTTGAAATGCTGGGCAACGTTTGATATATTCTTCAAAACTTTCAGTCATCCCTGGCCAATAAACGATTGTTCTAGCCCTTTGCTTCGTTTTTTTCAATACCAAGATGGGAAGCATGCATGCTGTGCAAGATATCAGGGCGGAGGATTTTGGGGATTACTAAGTGATCTCCTTTTAGAATGATTCCATCAATCACAGTGAGTTCATGCTTGGAACTGAAGTATTGTGCGATGAGGGAAGGTGTTTGAGCTTTTGTTGATGGCCATCCTGATTTGATTGTGTCTGCAAGACATGCTAGGATAGGGTCTAAGAGTGTTTCTTTCTTCAATTGCAATAGCCTTGCAGGACTGATGGGAATGAGGCTCATGACGGAGTGGACATATGATTCAATTTCTTTTTGTAGACTTTCATCTTGGCTTTGAAGGTATAGGCGGGACAGTGTGTCTGGGACTGGGATCTCTTTACCAGGCTGGAAAATGACTGTAAGATCATATGGCTGAATCTGGAGCAACATTCTTTGGTGACAAGATGATTTTTGCATTGGTTGATTAATAAGCGTTTCAAGTGGTTTGTGGTCAGTGACTACAACAAAGCTATGGCCATACAGGTACTGATGGAAGTGACGAATTCCAAAAACGATGGCGTAAAGTTCCTTTTCGATCTGAGAGTATTTCTGCTCTGTTGTATTTAATGAGCGGGAGGAAAACGAAATGATGTTCTTGTTCTGAATAAAAACTGCTCCAAGGCCTGATTTGGAAGCATCAACTTGTAGCTCTAGCTTACCAACTGAGGGATTAAAAGGGATTGTCATGTGCTTCTTCCCATACAAACTTCTGCTGCTTTGATAGAGTACGTAGTGGTTCGTTCTGGGATGATAGATTTGGGATGTAACGGGACAGGTAGTTTAGCATCCCTAATAATGTCTGAAGTTCCTTGCGGTTGCGTGGTCGGGGTATTTCCTTCAGTGCGTTAACTTTGTTCAGATCAGGATGGATGCCATCCTTAGAGATCACATGACCAAAGTAAGGTATTGATTTGGACTTGAGTATTCATTTTGCTTTATTCAATTTTACGGTCTGTTCTCTGGCTCTGGTGAGTGCAGCTCATGTGTTCACATCATGTTCAGTTTCAGATTTTCCTGAAATTATGATCTCGTCAACTATGACTGAGAATCCGGGTACCCCCTCAAACGCTTCTTCCATTCGCCTCTGGAACTCATCTTGAGCGGAAATCAGGCCAAAGGGCATCCTCCTGAATTTAAATATCCCGAATGGTGTCGCAAATGTTTTGAGCTCTGATGATTCTTCATCAAGAACTATAGACCAGTACCCATACCTTGCATCAAGTTTTGTGAAGAATTTTGCTCCTTCATGCTTTTGAATAGCCTCATCAAAGGTTGACATCGGATGGTGTGGCCTTTTTATAGCTTTATTCAGGTCATGCGGGTCAATACAGATCCGAAGTGACTTGTTTGGTTTCTCGACAATCACAACAGAATTAACCCAGTCTGTAGGGTGAGTGACCTTTTCGATGACATCTAGGCGTTCCATACGCTCTAGTTCTTCCTTGAACCTTGGTAGGACTGCAACAGGGATGCGTTTCGTTGGTTGGACTGTTGGTTGTGCTCCTTCTTTCAGAAAAATCTTGCATTCACCTCTCAATTTCCCAATTCCATCAAAGAGATCTGCAAATTCGGTAAACAGGTCGTCTGATGACTCGTTGAGAGTAAAGATGCATTTTATCAGCTGCAACTTACGACTAGCGACGAACCCCAAGATTGGTGTGGGTGCTTCTTCTACTATGAAAAAGGTAAGCAGCTCACTGTTACCATTGCTGTGGGAGCAAAAGAGCTGGCAAGTACCAAGTACTGGGATCTTCTGTCCACAGAAACTGGTAAGGATTTGGCAGGTAGGGTGGATCTGTGGGCTAGGCTTGATGTTGTTCAGTAGAGATTTTGTGAGGATGTTGGCTTGAGCCCCAGTATCTACCTTGAATCTGATGCCGATTTGTGGGTCGATGCGCAGGACTGAGTAGGGTTGGTCATCTGCATTTTCTATCGACACCTTGTGAATAAAGAGTTCATTATCACTGCACCTTACATCATTTGGGTCTGCTCTGTTTGACTCTATCGCGTTGATAGATTTCTTTCCATTTCTGCATACTTTTGCGAAATGGTTCATTTTGTTGCACTTGCTGCAAATTTTCCCTTTTGCGGGACATTTGTGCATGGGTGAATAATCTCCACCACACAAATAGCAGTCTTGTCTTCTCGCCATGTTGGGTCTGGCAGGTCCTTTGGATTGTTTGTTATACTGGACGATGTCGATTTCCTGCTTGATTTGTATTTTGTGGTTGGATGTCGCTGCTGTTGACATCGACTTTAGTTGTGCCTGGGTTTCTGTGTGGGCTCGAGCAGTAGTGATTGCTTGGGGAAGAGTTAGTGTTGGTCCCATCTGCAGTAGTTTTTCACGTATCTTTGGTGACTTAACTCCACAGATAAGTCTATCTTGTACCATTTCATCACGGATTGTAGCACTGTACTCGCAATCACGAACCAAAAGTTTTAGATCTGTCACATACTGTTCCACAGTTTCAATGTCGTTCTGATCCCGTTTGTGGAAAACATAACGTGAGAAGATTGGATTTGCAGATGGACTAAAATATTCATTGAACTTTTGCGTATACACTGCAATACAGTTTTTTCAGCCTTGGTCAGAGACCAGGTGCTGAAGATGTCCTGTCCTTTCTCACCAAGCCATATTAGTAAAAATGCACATTGAACAGTGTCTGTCTTTCCACTCAAGGGGCCTGCAAACATGAATGTTGCATGGCTTTTGAATCTATTCCAAGCTTCCTTGAGGTTTTTAGTCGTGGGCCCAGAATGTGCTGTCAGTTGTATAGTAATCATACTTTGGAGCATGTGACCCAAATGTGCAAACTGTATTTTCAGGTGTTGAATTCTGGTTTTCAGTCCTGAGCCCAGGATGTGCTGTCAGTTGTATAGTAATTGTGCTTTAGAGTATTTGACCCAATTTGCAACCTGTATTTTCAGGTATTGAATTCTAGTTTTCAGTCCTGAGCCCAGAATGTGCTTTCAGTTGTATAGTAATTGTGCTTTAGAGTATGTGACCCAATGTGCAACCTTTATTTTCAGGTATTTAATTCTGGTTTTCAGTTCTGAGTCCAGAATGTGCTGTCAGTTGTATAGTAATTGTGCTTTAGAGTATGTGACCCAATGTGCAACCTGTATTTTCTGGTGTTGAATTCTGATTTTCAGTCATGAGCCCAGAATGTGCTGTTAGTTGTATAATAATCATGTAGTAATCATGATTTAGAGCATGTGACCCAATTGTGTAATCTGTACTTTCAGGTGTTGAATTCTGGTTTTCAGTCCTGAGCCCAGAATGTGTGGTCAGTTGTATAGTAATTGGGTTTTAGAGTATGTGACCCAATGTGCAACCTTTATTTTTAGGTATAGGATTCTAGTATTCAGTTCTGAGCCCAGAATATGCAAGCAGTTGTATGGTAATTGTGCTTTAGAGTATGTGACCCAATGTGCAACCTTTATTTTCACGTTTTGAATTCTAGTTTTCAGTCCTGAGCCCAGAATGTGCTATAAGTTGTATAGTAATTGTGCTTTAGAGTATGTGACCCAAATGTGCAACCTGTATCTTCAGGTGTTGAAGTCTGGTTTTCAATCCTGAGCCCACAATGTGCTATCAGTTGTATAATAATTGTGCTTTAGAGTATGTGACCTAATTTGCAACCTGTGTTTTCAGGTATTCAGGATTACCTGAGTAGGCTGACTTAAAGCAGGCCATCTATTGCATAATTGTTTTCAGATTTCAGAGGGGTTTTTGAACACTTGGCTCTGGGGGGCAAACTTTGGTCTGGAGGGGGCAGTTGCCCTCCCTACCCATAGTAAAATACGCCACTTGTTAGGAAGGCTGCTTATGGTGATGTTTTCTTTTTCAGATTTCCAATTCAAATACATTTAATTTTAAAGTAATTTTTGTTTTCCAGGTTCACTACAAACAGTATACCTTGATTGATTGATTCATCATGGCAGATAGGTATGTAAATATCTATGTACTCTCTAACATAAAAACAAATTTTAATCTAAATTTTGAAGGAAAATTTGATCAAATATAGCTTAGGCCTAAAAATACACTTCTTTATTTTTGAATCCCTCCTTTCATCCACAATCGAAAATATGAAAATTTATCTGTTACTAGCATGCTATCTTTTTACTCGTTCTACCTTATGAGCATGCTACATACTGCTAAGGGTTGCTTAAAGAAAAAGGCTAGGATTTCTGTAATTATGAAGGGTTTTGGTAGGTGTTTCATGGATGACATTAGTCAGGGATAGATGGGACTTGATGTGAGGTACTGTCAAAGTTACTATTTTGGGACCCAGAGCTGATCTGATCTCTTTAGGTATATGAGGGAATGCATTATTATATTTGGGACGTCCAGCTGAATGGACTTTAGATTCCAAAAAATATACTTTGAGGTGAGAATAAATGATATGCTGTGGTTTTGTAGTCTTTGAGAACGATCTGAACTACGTAGAGGGAGTGGGTTCCTAAATCTTATCATCAAAATATTTACAAGAGGCTGATCATTTATAACTAAACTTGATATAAATCAGCAGCTTTATCAGTTTATCTGTTTGGTGCCTGAGACAAATTTGGTGTTTTGGGGGTGAGGGGCTAATTTTAAAAATGCACTACATCAAGCAGGAGAAGTTTGATCTCAAACAGGCATGGTGAAAGGAACTTTTAATGTCCTAATTAGGCCTTTTCAGTCTAGGATCAAGGGAGGGGGTGGACAATTTTTCAGATTTCAACCAAGCTTGGTAAGAGTAGGCTCATAGGTGTGACCCAGGTATGAAAAATGTTTCAAACCTGCCTGGAGCATAACTCGATAAAATTCTAAAAACCGCTGACACTTATATCAGCACAATTTGTGTTTCGGCAGCTTTTCTTCAAGCAAAAAGTATTTTTATGTGTAAAAATGGTGTTTTCAGATAACATCTGCCCACAAATTTGAAAACTATCAAATAGCATCTTTTTGCACGCCTGGTTCGAACCTGTATGATTTGTTACTAATTCGAATTTTATGGAAGAAGGAAAAGAATGTGACAAAATCTTTTTTATCAGCCTAATTATTAGACATGCTAGTAGAGCTGATACAAAATATCCTTTTTGGCAGCCGAGGCTGCGACATTGGTTGTCCATACTTGACAGGAACTATGAGCAGAAAGCTACATTCCTGGTAATTGAATATAGAAGAATGGTTTCATCTGGTCTCATCTGAAAGACGCTGTTGCTCGCATTGTTCTGCAATTGCGACTCACAGACCCCAGTTGCTGCAGTATTTCACGGTGCCTTGGCATCAGACTTCTAATTTTAGTCTTTTTATACATATGTTGAATGATTGTTTTCATAGCTTTTAATGGTTATCATCAATTTTAGTAACAAACTGGACTTCATAAAGAATTCTATTTACTTTGATAAAAAAGAAGAAAATTATTTGAGGTTGAATTTTATGGTAGCTATCAAAACATGAACAATGCGTAATTATAAGTAGCTATTTTATTGTTTAAGTTATGGAATTAAAGATGATGATATCTCTGTTTATTACTTGAAAATACATGGTTGTGACCGTGCTCAATGTCGGCTGTGGCAATGCAATCTTTGCTAAAAACGAAAACCGAATAAGAGCAATCAAAATTGAAACTTCAACTTTGAAGACTGCTGCACTGCAATTTTTGCACTGAGCTGCACTGAAAATAAGGCCAAATTATTGCAGCCAAAGTTGAAACTTCAATTTTGACTGCAATGAATGACAAAACTCTTGTGTTTCAAACAGTTCATGGTAACGAACTGTAGTAAGGAGCGACCCGGCTCAATAGTAACCAAAACTCTAAAAAATTGAATTTTGATATCAATGGCTACATCAAAAGAATCGCATTTTAATGCTGATTTTAAATATATAAGTTTCATCAAGTTTAGTCTTACCCATCAAAAGTTACGAGCCTGCGAAAATTTGCTTATTTAAGAAAATAGGGGGAAACACCCCCTAAAAGTCGTAGAATCTTAACGAAAATGACACCATCAGATTCAGCGGTATCAGAGAACCCTACTGTAGAAATTTCAAGCTCCTATCCACAAAAATGTGGAATTTTTGTATTTTTTGCCAGAAGACAAAGTCGATAACCATAATAACTTTGTCTTTGGGGATGACTTACTCCCCCAAAATTCCTGGGGGAGGGGCTGCAAGTTACAAACTTTGACCAGTGTTAACATATAGTAATGGTTATTGAGAAGTGTACAGACGTTTTCAGGGGGATTTTATTCTGTTTGGGGGTGGGGCTGAGGGGAGGGGGCTATGTTGGAGGATCTTTCCTTGGAGGAATCTGTCATGGGGGAAGAAAAATTCAATGAAAAGGGCGCAGGATTTTCTAGCATTACTATAAGAAAACAATGAAAAACAAACATGAAAACGTTTTTTCAAATGAAAGGAAGGAGTAGCATTGAAACTTAAAACGAACAGAGATTATTACGCATATGAGGGGTTCTAAAAATACTTTAGCATAAAGAGCGAGGTATTTAGGAGGAGATAAATACCTCGCTCTTTATGCTAAAGTAATTTCAACTACTTATTCTACTGCCTTTCTGATTCAGGGGTCATTCTTAAAGAATTGGGACAAAACTTACGATTTAGTGTAAAGAGCGAGGTATTAACGAGGGTACAAATCCCCTCGTATACATAATAAAAATATAAGATTATGAAAGTTTGTTACGTAAGTTAATTCTTAAGTTACGTATATTTTTTACTAATAAAAACATTCGTTAAAAATTAAAAGTTCTAGTTGCATTTTTAAGTAACCGAAAAATTGGAGGGCAACTAGACCTCCTTCTCCACCCCTTATTTCTCAAAATCGTCTGATCGAAACTAAGAGAAAGCCATTTAGCCAAAAAAAGAATTAATATACAAATTTCATTTTAATAATTTATGTGCGGAGAGCCAAAACCAAACATGCATTAATTCAAAAACGTTCAGAAATTAAATAAAAAAAAAAACTAATTTTTTTTAGCTGAAAGTAAGGAGCGACATTAAAACTTAAAACGAACAGAAATTACTCCGTATATGAAATGGTCTGTCCCCTCCGCAATCCCTCGCTCTTTACGCTAAAGTTTGACTCTTTGCCACAATTCTATTTTTGAAAACAATTAAAAGCTTTAGCGTAAAGAGCGAGGGATTGCGGAGGGGACAACCCATTTCATATACGGAGTAATTTCTGTTCGTTTTAAGTTTTAATGTCGCTCCTTACTATCAGCTAAAAAATTAGTTTTTTTTATTAAATTCCAAATAGATTCTACACCTAATGCAAGATGAAGATCCAAATTTTGAATTGAAAGATTGAATAAAACAAACATGGAAGTTTAGAATTTCGATCCGATTTGGTGAAAATCATAGCGTTAGACTAGTATTAAAAAAATATGGTTGGAGAAAGTCGAAGCAGCAACAGCTAGACATAGGTTGCTGCAACGCAATTTTTGCACTGAACTGCACTGATAATAAGGCCAAATTCTTGCAGTCAAATTTGAAATCTTTATAGCATTGCAAGATATTCTACACTTAATACAAGATGAAAATCCAAATTTTGATTTAAAGGATTGAACAAAATAAAAATAGAAGTTAAAATTTTCATCCTATTTGGTGAAAATCCTAGCATTAGATCAGTATTAAAGAGAAATAGTTGAGAAAAGTAGAAGTAGCGACAGCTAGACATAGACTGCTGTACTGCATTTTTTGCACTGATCTGCACTGACAATAAAGCCAAATCACTGCAGTCAAAGTTGAATCTTTGACTTTGGTTGCAATGAGGCACAAAAGTCTTGTGTTTTCTGAAGAACACTAGCGTTAGGTTAGTATTAAAAAGAAATTGGTTGAAAAAAGTGGAAGTAGCAACAGCTAGACATAGACTGCTGCAATGCATTTTTTGCACTGTTCTGCACTGACAATAAAGCCAAATCACTGCAGTCAAAGTTGAATCTTTGACTTTGGTTGCAATGAGGCACAAAAGTCTTGTGTTTTCTGAAGAACACTAGCGTTAGGTTAGTATTAAAAAGAAATTGGTTGAAAAAAGTGGAAGTAGCAACAGCTAGACATAGACTGCTGCAATGCATTTTTTTGCACTGATCTGCACTGACAATAAAGCCAAATCATTGCAGTCAAAGTTGAATCTTTGACTTTGGTTGTAATGAGGCACAAAAGTCTTGTGTTTTCTGAAGAACACTAGCGTTAGGTTAGTATTAAAAAGAAATTGGTTGAAAAAAGTGGAAGTAGCAACAGCTAGACATAGACTGCTGCAATGCATTTTTTTGCACTGATCTGCACTGACAATAAAGCCAAATCATTGCAGTCAAAGTTGAATCTTTGACTTTGGTTGTAATGAGGCACAAAAGTCTTGTGTTTTCTGAAGAACACTAGCGTTAGGTTAGTATTAAAAAGAAATTGGTTGAAAAAAGTGGAAGTAGCAACAGCTAGACATAGACTGCTGCAATGCATTTTTTTGCACTGATCTGCACTGACAACAAAGCCAAATCATTGCAGTCAAAGTTGAATCTTTGACTTTGGTTGTAATGAGGCACAAAAGTCTTGTGTTTTCTGAAAAACACTAGCGTTAGGTTAGTATTAAAAAGAAATTGGTTGAAAAAAGTGGAAGTAGCAACAGCTAGACATAGACTGCTGCAATGCATTTTTTGCACTGATCTGCTCTGACAATAAAGCCAAATCACTGTAGTCGAAGTAGAAACTTCAATTTTGACTGCAATGAAGCACAAAACACTTATGTTTTCCAAAGAGATTCTACACTTAATGCAAGAAGAAGATCCAAATTTTGGATTGAAAGATTGAATAAAATAAAAATGGAAGTTAGAATTTCCATCCGATTTGGTGAAAACCCTAGTGTTAGACTAGTATTAAAAAGAAATGGTTGAAAAAGTCTAAGTAACAACAGCTAGGCATAGACTGCTGATATGCAATTTTTGCACTGAGCTGCACTGAAAATAAGGCCAAATCATTGCAGTTGAAGTTGAAACTTCAATTTCGACTGCAATGAAGCACAAAGCACTTATGTTTTCCAAAGAGATTCTATACTTAATGCAAGAAGAAGATCCAAATTTTGGATTGAAAGATTGAATAAAATAAAAATGGAAGTTAGAATTTCCATCCGATTTGGTGAAAACCCTAGTGTTAGACTAGTATTAAAAAGAAATGGTTGAAAAAAGTCTAAGTAACAACAGCTAGGCATAGACTGCTGATATGCAATTTTTGCACTGAGCTGCACTGAAAATAAGGCCAAATCATTGCAGTTGAAGTTGAAACTTCAATTTCGACTGCAATGAAGCACAAAGCACTTATGTTTTCCAAAGAGATTCTATACTTAATGCAAGAAGAAGATCCAAATTTTGGATTGAAAGATTGAATAAAATAAAAATGGAAGTTAGAATTTCCATCCGATTTGGTGAAAAC
Organism: Artemia franciscana; assembly: GCF_032884065.1. Taxonomy (NCBI): domain Eukaryota; kingdom Metazoa; phylum Arthropoda; class Branchiopoda; order Anostraca; family Artemiidae; genus Artemia; species Artemia franciscana. The sequence continues at coordinate 5,192,057 of NC_088879.1, read as the reverse complement.
CCTAGTGTTAGACTAGTATTAAAAAGAAATTGTTGAAAAAAGTCGAAGTAGCAACAGCTTGATACATAGGCTGCGGCAATGCAATTTTTGTACTGAGCTGCACTGAAAATAAGGCCAAATCACTGCAGTCGAAGTTGAATCTTTGACTTTGATTGCAATGAGACACAAAACTTCTCAGTTTTCTAAAGAAATACCGTACTGAACGCAAGACGGAAATTAAAATATTGAAAAAAAAAAGAATCAAGATTGAAAATTGCAATTTCAACCACGTTTGGTGACACCCCTGTACTAGTTTAGTTTAAAAATAGAAAGTTGAAAAATAAGCTTAAGGGGTGCTTGTTACAAAAATAATTTTCAACTTTCTAACAATAGAAAGTTGAAAAATAAACTTAAGGAGTGCTAATCAATCGAATTTCTCTTTGCAGGTTCATTCCACCCAATATTGTTACTTGTCCTCATCATCCGTCGGCAGATTTGATTGAAGATTCTCACGCGGGTGATTCTATTTGCGGAGAATGTGGGCTAGTCGTGGGCGATAGGTTTGCTATTTTTCTATTATCAATAGAGCTGGGTATGCTTTAAACCCTGAATTGCTAGTATTCATGGCAGAACTACGAAGATCAGTTAATGAGTATAGGTAACTTGCAGTACTGGCAAAGTGTCAAAAGCAAAAAACCAAAGCCATCTTGTGTTTTGTATTTCTTGGCTTTTTTAAATTCAATATCTTGGCAATATTAGTTTAGTAACGGGCATTTTATCTCACTTTTTGAAAAAAAGTAATCGCATTAATGACACTTCTTGACAACGCGTTGGCCCAATAGTGTGCTGCTACAGTCGTGTTCGATCCCTGGGTCTTGTATTGGCAAGCTAAGGTCAAACCCACTGAACCACTACAAACCGCAGTGTTTGAAAAAAAAACCCAACAAAACACGACGGTGGAGTTTAAAAAATAAGTTCCAAGAAGCGCCAAATGCTAGGTGGCGTTGTTTTTAGACACTAGTGTTTGATGATTGTGCCTCATAGTGTTTAAGCTCCTTTTTTTTTACTTCTCTGCTAAAACATGAAAATGACAGACAACACTCCTTCGCTTTGCTATTGGCTACATAAGTACAAATCTGTAATAAGTACAAATCTACATAAGTACAAATAAGGCTACAAATCTGTGAACGATGTCAATCGCTGTCAGTAAAAACTTGGTAAGATGTGCTACCCTGTGCTAATTAAGGCTTCTTTAGAATATCCTAATTTAAGATGGATTTTTTTTTCAGTTGTTCGACAACCCTAACAATAACTAACACGCAAATTAGTAGAAATATAGGGTTCAACTAGACTCTTAGACCTCCGAAACATAATGTTTAGAGATATCAGGCACGGCTTGGAGAGGAACCTCCAATTTAAAGAGGTGTGAATTAACATCCTCTCACATATGAGCTCTTCAAAAACTGTTGAAATAAGTAAAACAGAAATCAATCTTCCTTTTCCAAATCATCTGTTCAAATTCGGGATAGTATATGATAGTACAAACTAAATTATTATTTCGTAAACACATAATATTTTTCCATGCTGAAAATCTTTATTTAATCAAAGTAAACCTCCTATGGGGGTTGTGGAACCCAGAAAGGTATCACTTCTAGCTATTTATACGCAGTTATGTCCGGTTGAAAATTAGTGAAACTTTTCATGCCCAGAGTCTGATTCAGCAATGTTAGTTATTATATTGGTTCAACGAAATCGTAAAATTTTATTGCAGAAAAGTTTTCATGGGGAACTTTTAAAAAGAGCCATTTGATTTATACATTTGAATATGTTCACTTCAATATTTTCTCTGCTGTTTTATTTTTTTCTTTACTTTTGTCTTTTGTCTTGTCTCTAAGATGTTGTTTTGCGTAGCTGATTGACTGAGTCTAACTCAACAGTAAGCTATACGCAATATACAGTTCAATCCTGTATGCTAGGGCTATAATAACAGAAAGGTTGAAATGAATAGGACACGTTCTGCGGATGAAAGATGACATATTGCCAAAGATCATTCGTGTCATCCAATCGTCTAGGACTAAACAAAAAGCAGGTTGCCTCCAATGGGGTAGGAGGATACGAAAAGAAAGGTTAAGGGAAATAGGACCTTCTTAGGAGGGTGTAAAGAGGGTGGCTTTGAATAGACTGGGATGAAGAAGGAGTGTGCGTAGCCCTGTTGGCCTCAAGTGGCTTGGTGCGGTAATGGGTTTTTAGTAATAGTAGTATTCTCATCAAGTGAATATAATCAGCCAGGGTGGATTTTTTTTTAATGTTCGTTAGACTCATGATATCAAGATGTACAGAAATACTTTCTGTAACTGAATAATCATTTATTCAAGAAATTCTGCTCAGATTATATTCATACACGGACACGGTGGTAGAGGACGGGGAGGGGAGAATATTCAAATGAAACTAGTCGTAAGTATCACTCTAACGAAAAGTTGTTCGTTTATGAATTTTAACGATTTTTCCTTGTCTTTGCGTTCTCTAGAAGGAAACTTGTTAATGAAATACCTTATACTTCATAAATTTCTAAAAAAAATGTAGTCAACGAATTTTCTATTTGCTTCTACTTTCATTCACTGTATTTTCCCTTGTTTCTAAAATTGCACGCCTTTGTATATGACAAATCTATCTAAGCTTTCACCATCATCTTTTTCTGTATATTTACGTTTTTTGCTTTATTTTTTATATTTACATTTTTTTATGTATCATCATCTTTATTTCAATTCATCGTCTTTCATATCTAAGTTGTTGTTGTTTGGGGTTTTACGCGTTCAACCAATGGGTCATATGCGTTAGTATCACTTGGTTTTTCTGCACCTTTTGTAATCAGCAGCTTGCTTGGGTGTCACTTCAGTCAATATTCATCGAATTTGCGTATGTATCACTTATCTTCAAATTCAAATTCATTTCATTTAAAAAACATGTGACGGACAGAGCCAATTATTAGTTTTTATTGTCATACACACACAAAAATTCGTCGACAAGTCAAAATTAACATTAACCAAATTACAATATATACAATTAACACTAATAATTGTCACGTACACACGAAAATAAGTCGACAAGTATACACAAAATCATAATATATACAATTAACAACAATAATCTGGATTAAAATTAATCCGGATTAACAATAATCCAAAATATTACCTATATCTTGGTATTGGTTGGGGGCTATTCATTTGTAGCAATTGATTGGGTTGAAAAACGAGATTCAAAAGAATACAATTAAGCTTTATCTTATTTGAATTGTAATATACGACACAATTATAATAAATGATACAATTTTGATTTGTAACCTGCCACATAGTTCCAGATATGAACATATAAACAAATAAAATAACTCTAAAATAAATATATACAGGGAGTGAAAAAAAGCTGAATCTTATAGGGAATGAACAAACCAGTAGTCTTAAGAAATCTACTTAATAAGTTTGTGTTTAGTCTTCTAGCCCAAGGTGGGGGTGTGGTGTCCCAGAGCGTCAGTAGTCCATCACCTATTGTGTAGGCTCTGTCCCAATGGGTATTTTAATATCCTTTAAAATCATGGACAATATTATCCTGCTTTAAAAACGTCTCTTGGAGCAGAAAAATATCAGTTTTGTGCCTGATTAAACTATTTTTTAGTTATACAATTATAACTTCGATTTTTTATAGGGATGATTGTTTTTTATAATCATCCCATATACCGCAGCCAGTGCGACTTCCTATTTTGGATCCATCTGTAAAAAATTTCCTGTAGTCTCGGAAGTTTTCCGGTTCACTCAGTGTGAAATTGCCGTAGGGACTGCTCAGACATTCCAGTTTTTTGTCCTATTTCATTCTTGGACCATCTTTTCTTTTGGTTTAGTTAAATTCCCGAATGTTTAACTGACACACTGAAAGAGAACTAGTCATTTGTCTGTGAAAGGGCTAACCTAGGTTCCTGTAGCTTAGTCATAGTACCTTCTGGGCTAGGTGTAGACTTATTTCCCTTACGTTTCCTTTCCACTATAGACATAGACATAGACATTTTTTTATTTTCATCGAAAACATATAAATTAAACAAACAATTTACCATTAACGGGCACTCTTAAGACAAAAGAGTCCTGACTGTGGCCGCAATTCTAACCACCATGAATCTGCTAAATCATTTCTTCATTTCTTTCCCCCACCCCCCCAAAAAAAAGAAAAAAAAGGAAAAATAGAAGAAAAAAATCCTTGGGGGGGGGGCTATGCCATGGCTATTGGTATCTGCTGACATGATGCTGGTGGAAGAACTTGAAAATTCTTTGTTGAGGTTATCAGTTATGCTATTGAAGTCTGTGCCTATAGTCTTCTAGCCCAAGGTGGGGGTGTGGTGTCCCAGAGTGTCAGTAGTCCATCGCCTGTTGTGTAGGCTCTGTCCCAATGGGCATTTTAATATCCTTTAAAATCATGGACAATATTATCCTGTTGTAAAAACGTCTTGGAGCAGAACAGTATCAGGTTTGTGCCTGACTAAACTATTTTTTAGTTCTTTTCTTTTGGTTTAGTTAAATTCCTGAATGTTTAACTGACACACTGAAAGAGAACTAGTACATTTGTCTGTGAAAGTGCTAACCTAGGTCCCTGTAGCTTAGTCATAGCACCTTCTGGGCTAGGTATAGACTTATTTCCCTTACGTTTCCTTTCCACGATGCCATGGCTATTGGTATCTGCTGACATGGGGAGAACTTGAAAATTCAGTTTTGAGGTTATCAGTTAGGCTATTGAAGCTTAGAGCTGAATTATAGAGACTAAGTGACACTAGTTGTGAAGCCAGTTTGCAAAACGACGTTGTAATGTGGGTTAGATCAGAAATATGCCTTTCAACATCTTCAAACCTGGTCATGTATTTCATGTGGAGGTTGATTAGGTGTCACTTGAGTGGAGGAGTCTGTATGTACCAGGGGGCATGTTTTGTATGAGTTAGATGTCCCTCCTTTGAGACCCCAACAGCATTCCTCATGGGGACATTATCGTTGAAAGAGTAAGCAACAATAGCTTTTTATGGGTATTGGACACCCCTTGGAGTTAGCAGCATGCTTTCCATTGCAGTTTGAACATTTAAGTACCAGCTCTTCCTTTACTGTGTTGGATTGAGGACATTCTTTGAGGGTGTGTTGTCCATTACAGAGTAGGCATCTTCTGCCTCTGTGGCAATTTGAATCCACGTGGTCAAACCCATGGCACTTGAAGAACTATATTGATCTGGGGATAAACTACTTTACTGTATACCTTGCACCCCAAACGGAGATTTTCAGTGAGAACTGAACATTCTGATTGCAAAGGGCTTGGATTTTTGAAGGCCATTGTTACTCATTTGTTTCTATCATCACCTTGGACCTCCCTAACAAAATCACCCAGATTGATGACCTCCTCAGACTGTGTGAATACAATACCCTTTCTGTAATGATTAAAGTGGGGTTGGAGCTAGGACCAAGCACACACTTTACCTTATAACCGTTTGCTGAAATATCTGATATAGAAAGTATAGCAATAGCTACTGATTGATTCACAGCTGTTATGATAATAGAGCCATCTGGTCCAAGTCTCTCTAACATTGAACCATAATGACCCCTACAATCATCGTTTTGGAGGTGTTCAAGCAGTTTTTTTTTACAATCACTGTTCTACTCCATAAAGCCAACAACTTATTGGTCTCATTTGGACCTTTATCTCCTAAGGACAAAATCCTTACACTGTAATTATTTAGGTTAGGGGGAAAGGACTACTAACTGCCCTGTCAGTCATCAGAAATAAATTAAGATACCAATGCGTTAAAAATAAACAGGTAAAACAACAAAGTAAAGTCCCAAAAAACATGAAATAAATAAAACAGATAGAAGGAGGAAGGGGGAGCCTTCAGTCAATAATAAATTAAACAGTCGAAATAAATTAAAAAACGGGCACTGCAATAAGTGTCAAAATAGGGTTATAGTGGGTTGATAAGCATTCTGAAGCAGGTTGGAATTTGATAATTGCAATGGGGAAGATTAGAGGAGACTTAGCAGCAAGCACTTTATCAGTCAAAGCAAGCCGAAAGTCAAATAATGCACCGCCAAATAAGTGTACAAGGAAAGAGTCCATTGCGATTTAATTCACAAACCGGGTCGCAGAGCTATCCCAACTAGGGAAATAGCAACTTTAAAGATGTTTGGTTTATTTCAATTTCAATTCCTCTGCTATTGGTAGTGGTTCAAAGTGATTGAATTACCACCTACTAATTACATGTGGAAATAAAGACAGCGTTGTTATCACAAGCGTTTCAAATACAAAGACATGCAATTTCAGAAACAGGAAATTTATATAATAAAAAAAGAAAAGTAAAAACGGTAAATGAAAGTGACAGTGCATAGAAAATCTGTTGACTATAATTTTCTGTGCATATTATGAAGTAAGAATTGCCGCGAAGGTTCTGGCCTTTCTTGCGCTTGGGGCAAAATTGGGGACTTGATTAGCCCCCTCCTCCCTGCCTCCCAGAAAATTTTCAGGGCAAATTTTAACGAAATTTTCATTTATTAACAAAATTATTTTCAATTTATTAATTAATAATAATTTATTTTTTAATTTATTATTTAAGCTTTTTAATTATTTATTTATTATTTTAATTGTTATTTTAATTACTATTATTTAATGATTTTTTAATTCATTTTTATTTTATTAATGAATTTTATAATATTTATTTTATTTAATTCATTAATGAATTATTAATTAATTAATAATCCATTAGTTATTTTCATTTTCATTTGTTTAAAATGTTGCAACCCTAAAATTTCTGCGCCTGGGGCAAGTCCCCCCTCTGTACTTTCCCTAAAACCACCTGTGAAGAATTGTTTTATTATATGTTTCCTTCTGAAGAATGGAACCATTAAACTGATACCCTAATGTTTAAATGCTTCACATTATTTTTTTTTCAGGGTTATTGATGTTGGAACTGAATGGAGAACTTTCAGTAATGAGAAAAGTGGTGCGGATCCATCTCGTGTTGGTGGTCCGGAGAATCCTCTCTTTGGAGGTGGCGATCTATCCACAATGATTGGACCCGCTGGTCCTAATTCATTTGATGATTCGGGATATGCAAGATATAACAACAGGCGTCAGGTAACTAGTATGGATTGTTTTACTAGTTGGCCTTTAGTCTCCAATATTTGGGGACTAAAGGCCTAAACTAAAGGCCAATATTAGGGGTCTAAAGATATAACAACAGGCGTCAGGTAACTAGTATGGAATGTTTTACTAGTTGGCTTTTAGTGTCCAATATTTGGAGACTAAAGGCCTAAACTAAAGGCCAATATGAGGTGACTAAAGATATAACAACAGGCGTCAGGTAACTACTATGGATTGTTTTACTAGTTGGCCTTTAGTCTCCAATATTTGGAGACTAAAGGCCTAAACTAAAGGCCAATATTAGGAGACTAAAGATATAACAACAGGCGTCAGGTAACTAGTATGGATTGTTTTACTAGTTGGCCTTTAGTCTCCAATATTTGAAGACTAAAGGCCAATATTAGGAGATTAAAGATGTAACAACAGGCGTCAGGTAACTAGTATGGATTCTTTTACTAGTTGGCCTTCAGTCTCCAATATTTGGAGACTAAAGGCCTCAACTAAAGGCCAATATTAGGAGACTAAAGATATAACAACAGGCGTCAGGTAACTAGTATGGATTGTTTTACTAGTTGGCCTTTAGTCTCCAATATTTGGAGACTAAAGGCCTAAACTAAAGGCCAATATTAGGAGACGAAAGATATAACAAGAGGCGTCAGGTAATTAGTATGGATTGTTTTACTAGTTGGCCTTTAGTCTCCAAGATTTGGAGACTAAAGGCCTAAACTAAAGGCCAATATTAGGAGACTAAAGAGATAACAACAGGCGTCAGGTAACTAGCATGGATTGTTTTACTAGTTGGCCTTTAGTCTCCAATATTTGGAGACTAAAGGCCAATATTAGGAGACTAAAGATATAATAACAGGCGTCAGTTAACTAGTATGGATTGTTTTACTAGTTGGCCTTTAGTCTCCAATATTTGAAGACTAAAGGTCAATGTTAGGAGATTAAAGATGTAACAACAGGCGTCAGGTAACTAGTATGGATTGTTTTACTAGTTGGCCTTCAGTCTCCAATATTTGGAGACTAAAGGCCAATATTAGGAGACTAAAGGTATAACAACAGGCGTCAGGTAACTAGTATGGATTGTTTTACTAGTTGGCCTTTAGTTTCCAATATTTGGAGACTAAAGGCCTAAACTAAAGGCCAATATTAGGAGACTAAAGATATAACAAGAGGCGTCAGGTAATTAGTATGGATTGTTTTACTAGTTGGCCTTTAGTCTCCAAGATTTGGAGACTAAAAGCCAATATTAGGAGACTAAAGATATAACAAGAGGCGTCAGGTAATTAGTATGGATTGTTTTACTAGTTGGCCTTTAGTCTCCAATATTTGGAGACTAAAGGCCAATATTAGGAGACTAAAGATATAACAACAGGCGTCTCCAATATTTGGAGACTAAAGGCTTAAACAAAAGGCCAATATTTGGAGACTAAAGATATAACAACAGGCGTCAGGTAACTATTATGGATTTTTTTTACTAGTTGGCCTTTAGTCTCCAATATTTTTCATCCAGGCTATTCTTGGAGGAGGTCATATACCATTAGCCTCTCCCGCGTAGCTCAGGATAGACATTTTTGCTAGTGACTTGCAAACAGTTATTTAGAATATAAGAAATTATTTCATGATATATTGCTTTTACAAAGCTGTATACTATAGGCTTATTTAAATGTCTATACGTATTTTGCAGTATTTTGCCAAATCTCAGATAAGGTCACCCAAACGGAGTTCTGAACTTTGGAGTTCAAGGGTTGCCAGGGCATCGTGGTAGGAAATGTCTCTATTACTTAGGATGATTCTGGTTGTCCGTTTTTGGACTGACTCCAGTTCCTGCATTAGATAGGCGGTTCTTAATGCTGACGAGCCAGAGACGAGACAGGCGTATTCAAGTATCGGGCGTACGTAGTACAGGTATGCCCGAAGAAGACAGCGGGTGTTGCACCCGAAGCGGCGCATTTTTGAAAGGGTTTGCAGAGATGTGTTCATTATGCATCTATTATGGTCACATTATGGGTCACACTATTAATATGGGTAGTAAAGGTTCAACCATGTGAGAAAATGACACCTAGTATTTTCACCTCATTCACAACAAGGAAAGGAAATTCAGGGGTGACGAAGTCTCTCTTTTCGGGTTCAGTCTAGGTTTTTTTTTTACTTTACAGAGTTAATAGTCCATTTCGTATCGGAGCACTGTTAACTTAGTAGATCGAAAGTGGTTTTGGGGAATTGCTTGGTGGGGACACTGCCATGAAGAAGATAGGTGAGTAAGAGTGACAAATCGTCGATAACTTTGTATTTATTGTTATGTTCTAATAGCAAGTAGTTGGTGATGGCAAGAAACGTTTTTCCTGCCAGTTTCGTCCCTTGCAGGGCAGAGCAGGTTATTTTCTCCACTTTGAGTTACAGTCCTCTTCGTGTAAAGCAAATACTTTTTTCTGTCTTTTAGACAGAAAATCGAGTACAATGCCTAGCGTTTGACGTTTAGCACCCATTCGTTTCGGTTATAGACAGGTAACTAGGTGTGATAGGAGATCAAAGGCTTTGTGGAAGTCGATGGCTACTAGGTTGACAAAACGGCCTTGCTATTCAAGCCATTTCAGGATCTGATCGTACATTCTGACTAGGTATATAGACGTCCCACATTTTGGGAGTCCGCCATGTTGATATTTGTCGATAGTCTCACTTACTTGCTCTAGTAGCCGCCGCAATATGAACGATTGGAGATTGGTCTTAAACCATCACACGACTTGGGCGGGTTCACTTTGAGAATTGCACGGATAGGGGCCTTTTTCACGATCTATTGAAGATCCCGGATGTAAAGAACTGGTTTTTAAGAACCGAGAGTGGCAGGGCTAGGGACAAAGCAAATTCACGTATGAGCTTTGCAGGGATTTTACCTGGGAAAGGAGATGCGTTTGTCTTCACTTTCCTGTGAATACACCTCATTTCACCTCAAATTCACTCAAGATCATTCACTCAAATTCATTTCACCTCAAATTCACTCAAATTCATTTCACCTCAAATTCACTCAAATTCATTTCACCTCAAATTCACTCAAATTCATTTCACCTCAATTTCACTGAGTGCCTATTTGCTTTCGTTGGGGCAATCATCAAGAATCTCCTGGGGGCTAACGGCTAGAAAAGTGATACAAATGGAGGTGAGAAATGCATTAACGTCACTTGACCCCAGTATTCGTCCATTATCTTGACACTGGTCTTCGAAATATTGCCACTCATCGCTTTGACCAAGCGGTGCCACTTTGCAGGCACAGTATTGAGCAGGGGGTCAAATTTTTCACGACCATACTTGTGTTTCGCATTTCTGATCATGTTAACTATTACGTTTCTTTTGGTTGCTCCTTGATTTCCCTTGCCGCTCGATTAAAGGCGGCTGCGTTCACGGATCAGGGCTTTAATAGTGGGCGTAATCCATGGCTTGTCGTATTCACTTTTAGCCATAGTCTTTGTTGGAAATATCTCGAGCTATTTGGAGTACAATTTTTCACTAAAAGCGCACACCCATTGCTCAAGAGAAACGTCCGCTGAAACCTCTGGGAAGCCATATTCGGCAATCCAGTGACCATATTCACGGATTGTAGAGTCAGTTATTGGTCTAGTAGTTATCCGTGAAAGCTTGGGTCTTCTCAAAGAACTCTTGGCTTTGAGAAACAGGGCATAGTGATCAGACAAGTCGACTGGTCCAAGCGATGTCAGGGGGTGGTATATGTCCTCAGTGTTTGTAAGGATCAGATCGAGGGTGCTGCCAGACGAGTGAGTGGGAATGTTCACAATCTGATTAAGAGTAAGACTGGAGGCTAGCCAAGCTTTCTTTATCTGGTTAAAATCACCAGCAATTATAAAAGCAAGACTGCTATATCGGCTTCTAAGTGTATCAACTGTTGTTTGGAGGTAGAAAACTAGGTCACGCTTGTTTTGTGCTTCCAGGGTAATATACAGATGCCGTTATCACGCATGGAAAACGTCAAGACAAGCCCGCGATCTTGCATATTACCCATATAACCTCATGATCTGGATTTGTGATTTCAGGTAGGAGTTTACACGAAATGTCTTTCAGCACATAGATTCTTACAGTACCGCCGACCCTGTTGTCACCTCGGCTATTTCGAGTACTTAGAAGTGAATTATATCCAGTAATCCGTCCTGTAGCCTCATCGAGGCTCCAAATTTCCGTCACAGTAGCAGCAGCTATGTTTCTGCTATGGAGAAGGACTTCGAAGTCTTCCATCTTGTTAAAAAGGGATCGATAGTTAGCCTAGACAGAAAGACATTTTTAGGAAATGAGGGGGGGGGAAGCTAATCATTATTTTGCCCCTTCTCTTTTAAGGATCAGTAGAAATATATGGAGCAGTAGAAGGAAATGCGAATGCTCGGCATGGGCATTTAAAGCTTTTCTTATCATACGTTTGTGGTTTCTATCACTAGCCACTATTATATTCAGTTGCGTGTCTATTTTCAAAGTCCTGACCAATAGCAGTAGTTGCAGCAACAATCTTACACAGGATTGATGTTTGGTTGTCAATGGGTCTTGGTGTTCTACAGCGTTTTTTTATTATTTAAACAGAAAGAAATTCAAAAATATCAAGTCATTTTTCATAATGTACCCTCAAAGACACCTGCTGATGCTGAAAAGGGGGTAAATGTAATTTCTGCCTCACTTTGAGCAAGACGAATTACATCGAAAGAAGATCCCCCGAGAAGTGAAATAGAAGCAAGAGAAGTGGCGAGTACAAGAAAAATTTGATTATCCAAAGGGCAAACAAACAAGAGCAAGTGCAAACTACCAAAGGGAAAGATCTGCTTTAGGTCGAAATCGAAAGTATCGAAAGTAGTTAGGTTTGATTCATCAGAAACTGTTTATGAAATAAAAAGGAGGAACTGCAATCTGGACTCTTCTAGCTATATATAAGTTTTTTAAACACAAAGTTTGGTAGCAACTTCTGTCGTTTTTTGTCAAAATATTGCTAAAAATTTATTTGGTTGAAATACAACACGAGGAAGACGAGGTCTACTTTTTTGTGTATTGGTACATCATTGAGGAAGGAGTTCGTGACCAATGACAAAAAATTGTGAAAATAAGGTAGAGCAATAGGAAGAAATGCTAAAAAAAAACCATGTAGAATCTTCACTCTATCTTGAAAATATTTCTTATCAAAAGTCTGTAAAAAAAATGTCTAAAAAAATAAAATCTGAACAAAAGTCTTCAAAGCGTGTTTCTTATCAAAAGTCTGTAAAACTGGGTATGTCTACCTGCTAGATCTAGAACAATAAGAGCAAAATACTAATGAAAATAGAGATTGTAGATTTAAAACTGACCTTTAAACGTCAGGGTTTGCCTGTAAGAGGTTATCAAGAGGACTTCTCATCCAAGAATAAGGGCAATGTCTTGGAAATAAGTAAACTTTCCGTAAAATACGACAAGAATTTTGGCACACACTTCGAAAAAAAATTTGAATTATTGTAGTCCAGATACCTAAATGAGATCGTCGATGCGATAGCATGCCTAACTAAAGAGAAACTTGTGAAGTTCCCTGCAGTGTGTAGGGAGTGATTACACTTAGTGTAAAAATAGGGAATTATATTACTATGACGAGGTGTTGGTTATGCATATTTCATTAAATCGCTTGATAACTTCCAAAGTTCTTCAACTTCACTAAAAAACGTAAAAATTCTAAACCGGATTAAAAAAAATCGAGATCATGCTGCGACTTTTCATCAGCTGGTCGGTTGCCCTGGCCTGCCCCCCCCCCCTAGCACGAATCTTTAGCTACGCCATCTGGGGAGAGGGGGGATTCTAAAGTACATTTTCAGCTATAGTAGAATCAAGCTCAAAGTAAAGTATGAGAAGTTGTCAGAAGCTTGTATAATTAGTTCATTCATTTTTATTTTAAATAAAGATCTCTTGCGTTTTCTGAACGAAAATAGCCTTTCCTATTAAAAACTACGGTTGCCACAATAAGAGAGGGTCCATCATCCTCACCCCTATTGGATGCTTGAAAATCCTTGCGTGTTTCAGCTTCGAAATTAGGTGTAACACGTCACGGTCCATGCCAAACTTTGCCTTAAATCATACAGCTTAAAAATCCTTGCATTTGTCGCTTTAAACAAGAGGTAAAATACCTATCTTTTCGCTTCCAAGTTGGAGGTGGGAAGGGTGGTGACTGTTGAAAAGGTCACTGGTCCCTCAGTCACGTAGATAAAAAAATCCTTTCTGCTTAAGGGTTTGCTGTAGAATAGCCGGGCCTTTCAGGGAAGGGGGTCAGTGGAGGGGACACTGCCCATTGTTGGCTCTTGAAGTATACAGATTGAAAATTTTGCGCAGTTCTGGATTAAAATGATGCATCACACCCACTTTTTGCCACAAAGCTGAGAAAGAAAGGGTTTGTGATTAGTTGGTCCAGGGACTAGTTTTACCCCTAACTTGATTGTGTTACGAGGGCTCAACTCGTTTTTGAGCACCATTATTAGCCAGTTTTTCCTGGTTTATACTACAGGGAAGAAGTAGTTAACCCTTTGGGAAATTGTTTGCACGGTATACCTCGTGAATTTCATTTCTAAAAAAAGCTGGTGTAAAATACATTCATTTTGACTTTTTGCCTTGGTGTCATTTTCCAAATCACAATCGATTTGTTGTGTCCAAAGTGGGCCCAGAGGTTTCCTGTCTCTGGTCGGCTTGAAGGTGGTCGGCAAGCAAACCTAGATAAAGACTACAAAATGGTAAAAAAAGAAGAATTCAGTTGTATCGTTCAGAGACATAACTTCGTAACGACTAACACATAATAATACTATGTCCGTTTGCAAACGAAAAAAAAAAAATTGGTTTCTGAAAAATTACCCTGGCAGCACATCTTTGTACCTCTCAATCACTTTGAGCCAAATACCGTCAAAATGTTTATCTGACATTATCGAGGGCTATACATGTGCCTAGGATGCGGTATTGGGTACTGGAGGGGATACTTACTCTTCATTTATCCCCCCTCCAAAAAAAGGGATCTAGAAATTTCCTTTTTTGATTCAATGAGCCATATCCTATGTTTTTTTGCAACCATCTTTTCCGCATGAAGCGGCAAAAAAAACTCATGTGAAAAAGAAGAGAATTTGAATGTTTACATGCTATCTAAACATTCGAACCATCTTGTTGACGAATTGATTGAATTTACGAAAGCTGGAAGCTGGAACAAATGAAGATTTCTCTAAATTTTGTTTTTGAAATTGACCCATGTGAAACCTAATTAATTAGCTAAGAAAATTTCGTTGTAATCATCCGAATATCTTGTTCTATTTCCCTTCCTCCCTAAGCATACCTTTGTGTAAGATCTCTTTTGACTTTTTGGCTTTTGTTGCTTTAAGATCTCAGAAGAAGAATTTTCTATTAAAGTGAACAATTATTTTATTTTCAATCTCTCTAGATGAGTAGCTCCGATCGAACTTTGATGAACGCTGTGAGAGAGATTTCAACAATGGCTGATAGAATCAATTTACCGAGGACGATTGTGGATCGAGCTAATAGCCTTTTCAAAGAGGTAAATCAACTTGTTATTCAGAAAAAAATGTCTTATGTCTGTATATTTTCGGAAATTGGAACGCTCAGATGCTAACTTGATAAAGTCCTGAGAACAAATTATAGAGAAATTTCGGAAAGACGAATTGCTGTTGCTGTCTATTAGCAAATAAGTTATATCAAAAATCTAAAGAAATTGAAATATATGAAAATCTTTAAGTTGACTGATATATATAAAGTATTTAAATATATAATATATAAATATATAAGAAATGTAAGAAAATTTACTAGTTTCAGAAATAGGGTGGATCCTCTCCCGAAAATCAAGAGCAATCTTGGTGATAGTCAGGTTGTGATAGTCAGCAGCCATGTGCGTAGCAGCCAGATCAAGGGTTGGATTTTCAATTGATTTCAGTATGATTTTTTTTTGCAAAGAAAATAATTATGGTTTGTGATTATAGAATGAAAAATCAATATGTTTATTGCATTTAAAAAGTTAACAATAAACGTTCTTGCAATAAACTACAATCTGCAGAGAAACTACAATCTACATTGACAACTACAATCTACATCAATCTACAAACTACAATCTACAATCTACAAACTACATTGACAATCTACATTGACAACTACAATCTACATCAATCTACAAACTACAATCTACAATCTACAAACTACAATCTACATACAATCTACAATCTACAGAGAAAAAATGATAAAAAAGTAAAGCACAAAAAAGCGGAGACAATTAAACAGGGTTAATCCGACAATACAATTAAAAGATATTTATATCTTTATATAAAATCTATTTTTATCTCTTTATATAAAAAATGGTAATATAACATAAGATGTAATATAGTTTTTTTTTTAAATATAATAAGAATGTACAATTAAAAATATAAAAGGCTAAAGAAACTTTCTAATGATAAATATTTCCCATGTGACATTGATTCGAAAGTAGTGATTTCCGCTCTACAGAAAATAATTATGGGTAATTATGAGAGAAGCTTTTTTAAGAATTTCAAAAAAGTGCCTGAAACTCCCCAAAGTAACGTCAAATTGAAATAAAAACACATCATTCTACCCGTCCTAGCCAAGTGGTTAACCCGCTAGACTTGAAATCCTATATCCGTGAAGACAAGGGATCAAGTCCAGTTGTCACTGGTTATCTGGTTCAGAACGTGGGTCAGTGGCATGACTCTGCAATCTCAGCCAGGTTCGATCCAGCTCTAAATGGGTACCTGGAGAGATCTGAGGAATGTCAACAGGAAGGGCATGCGAAACCATAGGATGGGTGGGTCCCAACCCCCTATTGCACCTCCAGGCTGATGGGCCATGAAATGGAGATCACCACCACCAGTAGAGGCTATGAACTTCACTACCGTATTATTGAACTTTCTTTTAATTGAAATTGCGAATGTTAAAAACCCGTAACTGCAGGTTTACCGTTCCCTGGCTTGAACGATTTGCAAAATCACATTTTTGCATGGACAGCATTAATGTTTCCTTTTAATTTTCACCTTCCTCCCTCCAATTTATCTCAACGACCTTCTACTTACCGATGGATAAACTACTGTCTTATCTTTATTCGATGAACATAGAAAATATTGGTAAAATTCTAGTGCGTCTTTGGCAACCAGGCAACTATCATCTACGACGATTATTCCGGTAAAATGATCTCAATAAAGTTGACTTAGATGGAATTTGCGGAATGAGAGGAAAAATGGATGGCTTTTATTAACCCTTTATAGCGACAGAGACCTGAATTGCGTTGTCAAATGGCCTGTTTCAGACATAAGTTTTGCCATTCTTATACCTATTCTGCATTGGCTACATTAGCCTATCACGCTGGATTAGTTACGATCCTTGCGGATTTAAACTAGATTCTGATTGGAGGATTATTTTTGTAGGCAATTCACAGACCATCTTTACGTTGTTAAGTTATTACTGTAATTGTTTATATCTATGGATTCGCCAAGATAAGTCAAGGCCTAGGCCACAATGACCCATTGCCTCAATACATTCTTACGTTAAGTAGTGTACTTCATGGAATGTTCTTTTTACCCTGGGTTAAAACGGAAGTTATCTCTTGCTAAACCGTAAGATTTTAGTTTTTGCGTGCATATTCATTTCTTGTTGTTTTTTTTTTGTTAGTTTGATTTGTTTTTGTTGTAGAGTACGGCTCATATATGCTTTTTTTCAAAAAATATATACTTTTCTGAATTATATATATATATATATATATATATATATATATATATATATATATATATATATATATATATATTTCTTTTCGCTAACGTTAGCCATTTCTACGCAGTCTTTTTTTGTATCTATTAACTGAATTTGTTAATATTGTTATTAAGATTTTTACAATAAGTCCTATTGGATCATGTGAGTGCCTGGGAGCAAAAGGGTCGTGTGCTGAATTCTGACCGTTTTTGTCACCTAAAATAGGCATAAGATCCCAGCATCTTGGGGTGAATGGGCTCTCCCTTAACTTTCGACAACCGCTTGATTTATTCGATGGGGCCTGATAATAAAAAGTAAAAAACAATAAATGGGAAATAAATAGGTTTTTTACTAAATCAACATTTTGCCTTCAATATGATATGCCACTACTTCTGCTACCACTGACAGGTCATCCCAGCACCAAGCCGCCTGAAGGTAATGTATTTTCGTATTCTCCTTCTGCTCCTCCCCACTCTTTTCAATGTCTTACTGTTCATGCCATCCTACAAAGTTCCTATTCGTTTTAAGCGTTTTCTTTTGACCTCCTTTCTATCCCATCCAACGAGGTCCTGCTTTTTGTTTTGACCTAACTCATTTAACCCTATCCCATTCATGGTGTAAAAAGCCTATTTTCGGAAACCCATCATCGGTAAAACAACCTAGCCATGGCAGGATTTCTTTCGCTAGAGATATAGACAGTGGTATCGCACCTTACTTTTCATACTGTTTATTGTTGGTACCGTATCTGTGAATATCCTTAGAACTTTTGAAAATCTAGTCTCTAGTATCCTAGTCCTAGTTCTAAGACTGATGTACTGTTACCCCCCAGTCTTCATGAACTGCAAACAAACTATTCTTTATTATTCTATTTTTCGGTTTTGTACTGGAACTATCTACCTTACTAGTAATTCTGCCAGGGTAGATGAAGCAGTCCACTTCGTCAGTTTCTCTCAGTGCACTAGGTCACCCTTTCATCCTGGTTTATCCTCAATTTCAGGGATTTAGTATTCTTTAACAATAATTCTCTCTATTCTACTCTCTCTACACCTTTTCATCCTGGTTTATCCTCAATTTCAGGGATTTAGTCTTCTTAAACAATAATTCTCTCTACTCTCAACTTTCGAAACCGGAAAAACACGGATCATGAAATTAATACATTTCCCAAAACCATAATAAAACCACATTAGATATTTCCATACGTTTCAATTTGTAATTGAATTTTCTTGTTAGGCTTTCCTATTTTTAGGAAATAGGAAATAGGCTTTCCTATTTTTTTGGTTAAACAACTATTCATAGTAAATTCATACTATTCTACTATTCATAATATTCTACTATTCTACTATTCATACTATTCAACTATTCATACTATTCATACTATATGAAAATGACTACTAAAGGGTTCAAACGACTCAGACAATTCTGAATCATGAATCTAAGAGTGATCTGCGCGATCATCTGCGAATCCTCTTCCTTTCTTATAGCCACACTGTTTTTCTCTTAAAATTTATCTTCAGTGACTCATAATCTAATCAATTTCATCATAAGTAAAATATTTCCTACAGAAATCAAGCCATCTCTTTAATTACTACTTTTATTCTGATCCCTATTTCTGGAGAAATTCAATAAACATCCATGATGAATATATACTAAGTACTTTTCTCTTATCAAATTAACTACCACTACTACTAGTGACTCACTGCTGCACCAAGCCACCTGAGGCCAGCACAGTTACGCACGCTCCTCCTTTATCACAATACTTCTCCATAAATATTCAAGTTGGCAGTTTTAATCGCCACATTAAGGAAAAATTCATTTACCATACTAATAGTACTTGCAGCCTTATTCTTTATCAGGTCTTTAAGTAACGTATCTAACTCTTTCTTAGTAAAAAAAAAAATCCTTCTTTTTCGCTTGTAATTTTTCATTTTTGATTACTATGGGTCAGGGTTTTAAAGTTCTTTGTCATTAAGTATGTGTCACTAGAATCCTGCTATCAACACCAACCACACTACTCTAATATCAGTCCAAGTGTAGCCTTAGGCACTAGTTTGACTACCGTATATCAACCAAGAAGCTCTACTACAAATATGTTCCAATTCCAATTTTTGGCTATAATGAAAGCCAAATTTAGCTATAATTTGGTAGCGTTAGGCACTAGTTTGACTATATCAAACTAGTGATATAGTTGACTATATCAACCAAGAAGCTCTACTACAAATATATTCTAATTCCAATTTTTGGCTATAATGAAAGCCAAATTTGGCTATAGTTTTGCTGTAATGAAAGCCAAATTTGTCTATAAATTGGCTATAATGAAAGCCAGATTTGGCAGTATAATTTGGATATAATATATAATGAGAGTTTTGGCTATAATTTAAAATGGTTGAGTAACGTTTTACGGATGATAGCTTTGCTTTTTGGCTATCCGTTTGAGCCCAAACGAAAAGGGATGTCATCAAACTGGATGAGAAAACGTCATAACGGACAGATTTGAGTGGAGGAGGAGTACGTGCAGCTGTGTTTTATGACGTGTCTTAGTTTCACTTTGAGCTGTTACCGAGAGTAGTAGTAATATCGGTTCTTGTTAATTAAACGAAACACACTCAAGGATTACGCTTAGGTTAGATCTCAAAAAACCGGTTTCATAGCTACAAAAACAAATGACGATGACAGAATGGATTGGACTTGTATAATTCAGGCTATATATTTACACGTCAGGGGAAGTGGGGGCTAGGTTAGGGGGTCCCCCCTCTGAGTGTGCAAAATTATAGCCCAAATTATATTATTATATAAACTAAAGGTTATATGAAGGTTATATTTCATTAGGATTAACACTATTTCACTTCTTGGGTGTGTTTAATTAACAAGTATCCTCTTCCAATATCACCATCCAACACTAAAAAGTGTATGAACTAAGAGGTAACAAAGATTGATACCTTAAATTTACATAGTCTTTCTTATGCATTATATAAAAAAACCAATTTTTTTTTCTTTAACTGGAAGTAAGGAGCGACATAAACTTAAGACCAACAGAAATTATTCCGTATTTGAAAGGGACTGTCCCCTTCTCAACGCCCCGCTCTCAACGCTAAAATTTGACTTCTTCTCACAACTCTACTTTATAAAACAATTAAAAAGTTTAGCGTAAAGAGCTGGGCTTTGAGGAGAGGACATCCACTTTCATATACGGAATAATTTCTGTTCGTTTTAAGTTTTAATGTCACTCCTTACTTTCAGTTAAAAAACTTATTTTTTTATTTAATTTCTGGACGAATTAATGCAGGTTTTGAATTTGGGTCACCGTATATGAATAATTAAAACGAAATTTGCATATTAATTTTAATTTTTTAAAACTAATAATAACATTATTATAACCTAATTTTGATTTTTTTTTCAGTTGTTTAAGAATTACTCCCGAATCACAAAGGCTATTTAATTAGAATAATAAGCTTTTTAAAAGGTTAAAAAAGAAACTTTAGCGTAAGAGCGAGCTACTGAGGAGAGGCAACCCATCTCATATACGTAATATTTTTTGTTCGTTTTAAGTTTTAATGTTGCTTCTTACTTTCAATTGAAAAAAAACTTTTTTTTATGGCACTTGGTATTAACCAAGTGACATATAGCGATCGCAAATTCTGTCGGTCTGTCTATCGGTCTGTCTGTCGGTCCTAATTTTGCTACTTTAGGTACTTCCAGGTAAGCTAGGACGATGAAATTTGGCAGGCGTATCAGGGACCGGACCAATTTTCGTGATTTGACCATCTGGGCGGGGGGAGTCGGGGGTCGGTTAATTTGGAAAAAATCGAAAAAATTAAGTATTTTTAACTTACAAACGGGTGACGGGATCTTAATGAAATTTTATGTTTGGAAGGATATCGTGTCTAAGAGCTGTTATTTTAAATCCCGACCAGATCTGGTGACATTGGGGGAGTTGGAGGGGGACCTAAAATCTTGGAAAACGCTTAGAATGGAGGGATCGGGATGAAACTTGGTGGTAAAAATAATCAGAAGTCCTAGATACGTGATTGACATAATCGGAACAGATCCTCTCTGTTTGGGGGGGGGGGGTAATTCTGAAAATTCGAAAAACTGAGGTATTTTTAACTTACGAAGGAGTGATCGGATTTTAATGAAATTCGAAGTTTGGAAGAATATCGTGTCTCAGAGCTCTTATTTTAAATTCCGACTGGATCCGGTGACATTGGGGGAATTGAAGGGGGGAACCCGAAATCTCAGAAAACGCTTAGAGTGGAGGGATCGGGATGAAACTTGGTGGGAAAAATAAGCACAAGTCCTAGATACGGAATTGACATTACCGGAACGGATCTGGTCTCTTTGGGGGAGTTGGGGGGGAGGGTTAATTCTAAAAAATTAGAAAAAGTGAGGTATTTTTGACTTACGAAATAGTGATCGTATCTTAATGAAATTTCATATTTAGAAGGACTTCGAAACTCAGGTCTCTTATTTTAAATCCCAACCGGATCCAGTGTCATTAGGGGGGGGGGGACTGGAAATCTTGGAAAACACCAAAAGCGGAGAGATCAGGATGAAACCTGGGTGGAAGCAGAATAAGCACAAGTCCAAGATAGGTGACTGACATAACCGGACCAGATCCGCTCTCTTTGGTGGAGTTGGGGGGGGGGGGGATGGAGTAATTCGGAAAAACTAGAAAAAATGAGGTATTTGTAACTTACGAACGGGTGATCAGATCTTAATGAAATTTGATATTTAGAAGGATCTTTTGCTTTAGAGCTCTTATTTTAAATTCCGACCAGATCCCCGAAAATTGGGGGGGGGGTATTGGAGGAGGAAACCGGAATTCTTGGAAAACGTGAAAATTAGGTATCTTACGAATGGGTGATCGGATCTTAATGAAACTTAATATATAGAATAATCTTATGTCTCAGAGGCTTCGTTTTCAATTCGAATCGGATCTGGGGACAAACAGAAATCTTGGAAACCGGAAATCTTTGAAAACCCTTAGAGTGGATTCGGGATGAAACTTAATGGGAAGAATAAGCACAGGTTAAAGATACGAGATTGACATAATTGATACGGATCCGTTCTCTTTGAGGGAGCTGGGGGTTGTTAATTTGGAAAAATCAGAAAAATTGAGGTATTTTTAACTTAGAACGGGTGACCGGATCTTAATGAAATTTGATTTTTAGAAGGAACTCATGACTCAGAGCTGTTATTTCAAATCACGACCAGATCTTTTGACATTAGGGGGATTTTGAGGGTGAAACCGGAAACCTTGGAAAACACTTATAAATGTTGTGGATACGTGATTGACGTAACCAGACTGGATCCGCTCTCTTTGGTGGAGTTAGGTGGTGGGGTTCAGTGTTTTGACGAGTTTGGTGCTTCTGGACGTGCTAGGACGATGCAAATTGGTAGGCGTGTCAGGAAGCTGCACAAATTGACTTGATAAAGTCTTTTTCTCTGATTCAACCATCTGGGGGGACTGAAGGGAGAGGAATAATTCGAAAAATTTAGGTATTTTTAACTTACGAGTGGGCGATCGGATCTTAATGAATTTTGATATTTAGAAGAACCTCGTGACTCAGAGCTCTTATTTTGAATTCTGACCGGCATTAAGCCTCTGATTTCCTTTTAAAGCAATCTATCGATTCTTAGAATTTTGCTAGAGCTCATACCATGTGAGCTCTTGGCTCTTCCGACCTCGTCACAAGAGCCATATGAGCTCTTAGCTCTTGTTTTATTGCTGATTATTTTTTAAATAATGTCGAGAAATCCAGCTCCCCCTCCATGGGAAATTCACTTCCCCCACGAGAAATTTCTCTTTGGAAAGATTATCCCACGTAACTTAAATTAGCGATATTGCGGAACTAATTTTGTAAGGCATGGTAACAAAACCGCCAAAGAGGTCGAAACTATTTTTATGAAAACGAGAGTCACAAGTTGAGCAATCCTCAAATGACTGAAATCAAACAGTTCGTGGTAACGAACTGTAGTAAGGAGCGACCCGGCTCAATAGAAACCAAAACTCTAAAAAATGGAATTTTGATACCAATAGCTACGTCAAAAGAATCGCATTTTAATGCTGATTTTAAATATATAAGTTTCATCAAGTTTAGTCTTACGCACCAAAAGTTACGAGCCTAAGAAAATTTGTGTGATTTTAGAAAATAGGGGGGAACACCCCCTAAAAGTCATAGAATCTTAACGAAAATTACACCATCAGATTCAGCGTATCAGAGAACCCTACTGTAAAAGTTTCAAGCTCCTATCTACAAAAATGTGGAATTTTGTATTTTTTGCCAGAAGGCAGATCACGGATGCGTGTTTATTTGTTTGTTTGTTTGTTTTTTTTTTCCCCCAGGGGTGATAGTATCGACCCAGTTGTCCTAGAATGTTGCGAGAGGGCTCATTCTAACGGAAATGAAAAGTTCTAGTGCCCTTTTTAAGTGACCAAAAAAATTGGAGGGCACCTAGGCCCCCTCCCACGCTAATTATTTTCCCAAAGTCAACGGATCAAAATTCTGAGATAGCCATTTTATTCAGCATAGTCGAAAAACCTTATGAGTATGTCTTTGGGGACGACCTACTCCTCCACAGTCCCCGTGGGAGGGGCTACAAGTTACAAACTTTGACCAGTGCTTACATATAGTAATGGTTATTGGGAAGTGTACAGGTGTTTTCAGGAGGATTTTTTGGTTGGGGGGAGGAGTTGAAAAGAGGGGGATATACTGGGGGAACTTTCCATCGAGGAATTTGTCATGGGGGAAGAAAATTTCCATGAACGGAGCGCAGGATTTACTAGCATTATTTAAAAAAACACAATGAAAAAATAAATATGAAAAAGGTTTTTTCAGCTGGAAGTAAGGAGCAGCATTAAAACTTAAAACGAACATAAATTATTACCCATATGAGCGGCCCACCTCCTCCTAATACCTCGCTCTTTACGCTAAAGTATTTTTAGTAATGTCAACTATTTATTCTACGGCTTTTGTGATTCAGGGGTCATTCTTAATGAATTGGGCCAAAATTTAAGATTTAGTGTAAAGAGAGAGGTACTGACGAGGGGGCGAACCCTCTCATATGTGTAATAAAAACATGAGAATAAAAAATTCTTTACGTAAGCCAGTTAATAAGTTACGTATATCTTTTACTAATAAAAAGATTCGTAAAAAATTAAAAGTTCTAGTTGCCATTTTTATTAACCATAAAATTGGAGGGCAACTAGGCTTCCTCCCCCGCTCTTTTTTCTCAAAATCATTCGGTCAAAATTATGAGAAAGCCATTTAGCCCCACCTCAAAATATGCAAATTTCGTTATAATTATTTCTCTGCGGAGAGCCAAAATCAAAACATGCATTGATTCAAAAACGTTCAGAAATAAAATAAAAAAAACAAGTTTTTTCAACTGAAAGTAAGGAGCGACATTAAAACTTAAAACGAACAGAAATTACTTCGTATATGAAAGGGGCTGCTTCCTCATCAACGCCGCGCTCTTTACGCTAAAGGTTTTTACTGTTTTAAAAAGAAGAGTTTAGAGAAAGAGTCAAACTTTAGCGTAAAGAGCGGGGCGCTGATGAGGAAGCAGCCCCTTTCATATACGAAGTAATTTCTGTTCGTTTCAAGTTTTAATGTCGCTCCTTACTTTCAGTTGAATAAACTTGTTTTTTTTATTTAATAAATGAAAGAAAAGATCTTTAAAAGATGTACGTTGTAATTCATGTTCGTTTTAAGTTTTAATGTTATTCATTACTTTCAGTTGGAAAAAACTTGTTTCTTTATTTAGTGACAATCACAAGCCGAAGACATTCAATATCTTTGGTTTACCATCACATAAAAATCATAGCTATGAAGCTGCTTAAGGTAAAATTAAATGCTAAGATTGGTCGGAAGATAACACAAACAAATTATTGCTTATATCGGCTATTATTTTACAAAATTCGAACTTTAGCGTAAAGAGCGAGGTATTGACGAATGGACGAACTTCCTCATACACCTAATGCTCTACTTACCTAATACTCTCTACTTTCTGTTGAAAAAACTTATTTTTTTAAATTTAATTTCTGATCTTTTTTAAATAAAGCTGGGATATTCAGCTCCCCCTTCATAGAAATTATCTTCCTTTCATGAAAAATTTCTCCATGGAAAGATCCTCCCTGGTAATCCAATCCCCCCTGAAAAGTCTGTATACTTATCAATAACCAATGTTGTATTTTTCACAGGCCAAAGAGCCTTTGGGAGAATAGTAAAATGTAATATTGTATGTGTATTTCATGATGAATAAATCTTATCTTATCTTAAACAATGGGCAAAGTTCATAACTTGCAGCCATTCCCCGGGGGACTGCGGGGGATTAAGTCGTCCTCAAAGACATAGTTATTAGATACTTCGATTATGCTGAACAAAATGGCTATCTCAAAATTTTGAGCCGGTGACTTTGGGAAAAATGAGCGTGGGAGGGGGCCTAGTTGCCCTCCAGTTTTTTTGGTAACTTTAAAAGGGCACTAGAACTTTTAATTTCCGTTCGAATGAGCCCTATTGCAAAATTTTAGGACGACTGGGTCGATACGATCACCCCTTGGAAAAAAAAACAACAAAAAAACAAATAAACACGCATCCGTGATCTTTCTTCTGGTAAACAGTACAAAATTCCACGTTTGTGCAGATAAGAGCTTGAAACCTCTACAGTAGGGTTCTCTGATACGCTGAGTCTGATGGTGTAATATTAATTAAGATTCTATTAGTTAAGAGGTGTTTCCCCCTTTTCTCGAAAATAAAGCAAATATTCTCAGGCTCGTAGCTTTGTATGGGTAGGACTAAACTTGATTTAAAATCAGCATAAAAATTCGATTGTTTTGATGTGTCTATTGGTATCAAAATTCCGTTTTTTACAGTTTCGGTTACTATTGAGCTGGGTCGCTTCTTGTTTACACTTTGTTACCACGAACCGTTTGATAATGCTATTTCTTACATAACTGGTATCTATTAATAGTATGAAAAAGGATACAGACCAGTTTGAGGCAAAGAAATGATAAGAATGCATTTAGTACATTCCGTCTATATAACCATAGTTTCCATGCCCTTAACGTAAATGTACCATCATCAATCAGAAAAATAAAATGTAATTTCTGGCTTTTTGAGAGGTATCCTAGTGAAATTCATTCGAGTTATGTTCCCAATCTCTTTGCCTATAAAGAGCTCTGTAGGCTTTCTTTTTCTATAAAGAGCTCTCTAGGGTTTCTATGCTTTCTTTTCCCAGAAAAAAATGTTATTGTGGTGCTTTCCTTATTAGCAAGGAAACAAAATCTCTCTTGTTTCTTTCTTTAATATATCCTTATTGATATTTACTCTGGTTTTTGCCCCGATCATGTAAATAGGCATGCAGTCAATCTAGTTGAGTCTTTGGAATAAAAATTCGTTTTATTTCGTTAATATTTCCCGAGACAACACTGCCTTTCTACTTATAAGAAAGACAGTGAATAAATAATATAAGTGGAATAAATCTTAGAATTAATTTAACTTCTACAGTTTTTTTTTGTTAGCATTTCCGAAGATAGCACTGCCTTTCTACTGGTAAAAAAAAGGCTAATAACAGAGAGAACAGAATTAAGAACAAATTGGCTGAAAGCCAAAACCACGTCTCAGCTGAAAAATATTTAATGCTATACTTTAGTGCCATCCAAAGAGCGTTGGGCTATAGTTCAGGAACTCCCTTAGAGGTCAGGGGCATCAAGAAGATACCTCTTGTAGTTCAACAACTCCCCATTAAAGTGCCAAAGACAGTTAAAACCCTTTTATTAAAAGGTTTTTAAATAAAAATTCAAATAAAACTTTTTAGGGTTTTAAATAAAACTTTAAATAAAAGGGTTTTAAATAAAACAAAAGTTTTTTAATAAAACTTTTATTGTTTGAATTGGGTGCATGGAAGATCAAACAAACATGTATATCTTTAAAAATTAGGAATAATTTTGAATCGAATTTTAACGAAAAAGACCTCCACTTGCAGTCATTGGTAGTAGCTGGAAAATTTTTAAAAGAAATGAAGTGAATGAAAAATGGGAATAAAAACAAACTAAACACCCATGACACCGAATAGCTGAAGAAGGCATAGCTTTTCATTGAAAAGATATTTTCTCTTTGGCATTCAATAAATTCCTAATGTTTAATTTTTTGGGTAAAAGCATAATCAAGTTTAGGTAATTATTAAATTATCTTATATATCCTCACCATGCAACGTGGCAATGATAACAAAAATGGGATGTTGTCGTAAAAACTTCTGAGTTTTATAGCAACTATTGAAACATCTTCAAAAATCCCGGTTTTCAGTCATTAAAGGTTTTGGGCAAAAATCTTTTTTTTTGGTGGCCTGTGTATTTTAAATGAAAAAGGTCAGATAAAGATTCACAGTTTTTTTTTTGTATTCGCAATTTATTTTTCAATATTTTGAATTTTGGATTAGCAAAGATTCGTAATTAATTTGAAAAATAGTTAAAATTTTTAGATTCGTGAAGATTCGCAATCGTTTTGAAAACAGCAGAATTCTTTGCATTATAATTAAAATTGTATTTAAGCTATATACCATAGCTATGTTTATTGTGAAAAATTATTATATTTAAAAATTATACAGACATTGTTAAAGGGAAATAAGCTTCAGACATAACTGTATTGTTTTTATGGCACTTGGTTTTTACCAAGTGACATATAGCGATCGCAAATTCTGTTGGTCTGTCTGTCCTGGTTTTGCTAGTTTGGGCACTTCCAGATAAGCTAGGACGATGAGATTTGGCAGGCGTATCAGGGACCAGACCAGATTAAATTAGAAATAGTCGTTTCCCCGATTCGACAGTCGGGGGGGGGGGGAGAGAGTGGGGGGATGGTTAATTTGGAAAAATTAGAAAAAATGAGGTATTTTTAACGTATGAATGGGTGATCGGATCTTAATGAAATTTGATATTTTAGAAGGATATTGTGTCTCAGAGCTTTTATTTTAAATCCCGACCGGATCCGGTGTCGTTGGGGGGAAAACTAAAATCTTGGAAAACGCTTAGAGTGGAGAGATCAGGATGAAACTTGGTGGGAAGAATAAGCACAAGTCCTAGATACGTGATTGTCATAATCGGACCGGATCTGCTCTCTTTGGAGGAGTTGGGGGAGGCCTAATTCGGTAAGTCCGAAAAATTAGAAAAAATGAGGCATTTTTAACTTACGAACCGATGATTGGATTCTAATGAAATTTGATATTTAGAAGGACCTCGTGTTTCAGTGCTCTTATCTTAAATCCTGATCGAATCTGTTGACATTGAGGGGAGTTGGAGGAGGAAACCGGAAATCTTGGAAAACGCTTAGAGTAGAGAGATCGTGATGATGCTTGGTGAGAAGAATAAGCACAAGTTCTAGATACGTGATTAACATAACCAGACTTATTGGCTCTCTTTGGGGGAGTTGGGGGGGGGGGGGTAAATTCGGAAAATCAGAAAAATTATCACCCGAACGGGTTATCAGAGCTTAATGAAATTCAATATTTAGAAAGATCTTAGAGGGGAAAACCTAAAATCTTGGAAAACGCTTAGAGTGGTGGGATCGGGATGAAACTTGGTGGGAAAAATAAGCACAAGTCCTAGATATGTGATTAGCATAACTGGACCGGATCTGCTCTCTTTGGGGGAGTTGGAGGGGGGGGAGTTAATTCTGAAAAATTAGAAAAAATGAGGTATTTTTAACTTACGGAGGAGTGATCGGATCTTAATGAAATTTTCTATTTAGAAGAAACTCGTAACTCAGATCTCTTATTGTAAATCCTGACCGGATCCAGTGTCATTGGGGGGAGGGAACCGGAAATCTTGGGAAAGGCTTATAGTGGAGAGATCAGGATGAAACATGTGGGAAGAATAAGCACAAGTCCAAGATACGTGACTGACATAATCAGACTGGATCTGGTATCTTTGGAGGAGTTGGGGGGGGATTCGGAAAAATTAGAAAAAATGGGGTATTTGTAACTTACGAAATGGTGATCATTTCTTAATGAAATAGGATATTTAGAAGTTTCTTGTGTTTCAGAGTTCTTATTTTAACCGGAAATCTTAGAAAACGTGAAAATTGAGGTATCTTTGTCTCACGAATGGGTGATTGGATCTTAATGAAACTTGATATATAGAAAGATCCTATGTCTCACATGCTCCATTTTCAATTCGAATCAGATCCGGGGTTATAGGGGGTTGGAGGGGGGAAACAGAAATCTTGGAAACCGAAAATCTTGGAAAATGCTTAAAGTGGAGAGATCAGGATGAAACTTGATGGGGAGAATAAGCACAAGTTCTAGATACGTGATTGATATAATTGGAACGGATCTGATCTCTTTGGGAGAATTGGGGGGTGGTGGTGTTAATCTGGGAAATTAGAAAAATTGAGGTGTTTTTAACTTACGAACGGGTAAACATATCTTGATGAAATTTTATACTTAGAATGAACTCATGTCTCAGAGCTCCTAATTTCAATCCTGACCAGGTCTGGTGACATTGGGGGGAGTTGGAGGGGGAAACCAGAAATCTTGGAAAACGCTTAGAGTGGAGAGATCGGGATGAAACTTAGTGGTTAGAATAAGAAAATGTCGTAGATACGTTATTGAGTAACCGGACTAGATCTGCTCTCTGTGGGGAAGTCTTGGGGGGGGGGGTCCAGCTCTTTGGCGAGTTCAGTGCTTCTGAACGTGCTAGGACGATGAAAATTGGTAGACATGTCAGGGACCTACACAAATTGAATTGATAAAGTCGTTTTCATCGATTCGACCATCTGGGGGCTGAAGGGAGAGGGAAAATTTGAAAAAATTAGGTGTTTTTAAGTTGCGAGTGGGTGATCGGATCTTAATGAATTTTGATATATATAAGGACCTCCTGTCGCCGAGCTCTTATTTTAAACCCCGATCGGCATTACGCCTCTTATTTTCCTTTTAAATTAATCTATTGGTTCTTAGAATTTTGCTAGAGCTCATGCCATATTAGCTCTTGGCTCTTGGCTCTTCCGACCTCGTCACAAGTGCCATATGAGCTCTTAGTTCTTGTTTTAAAATAGATTTTGTGAGCATTATTATAAAATATTTTTAATTGTATAAAGTTAGTATACAATTTGTAGTTTGAGGGTTCATTTTAAAGTCAACTAAATGGAGATAAAAAAATAAATAAAAACTACCTTTTAACCGAAAAGTACCGGCTTCATTACTGACTATAAGATAATTTAAAAAGCTTTGAACTCAGTCTAAATACTCCAATTTGTGTAAGTGCTTTATGAATTTAGAGTTTTACGAAAGAATTAAATATATAATTCCTGAAAGAATTAGCATAAGAAACTTGGCACTTTATATTAAATGAACTATTGTTCATTATATGAATCAATTTAGAAAAACTGCGGAAAGACCTATACCAAGTAAAATCCCTACAGAGGTGATTCTGCCCTCTTTTTAGCCCAGGGCAAAAATTTTCAGGCTAAATTCTAATAAAATTTCATTTATTGACGAAATTATTTTCAATTTAGTAATTAATTATCAATCTATTTGAATTATTTTCTAATTTGTTTTAAAAATTAATTTATTGCTTGTTATTTTAATTTTATTATTTAAATTCCTTTTATTTATTTATTTTTAATTAATTAATTAATTAATAATTTAATAATTGATTTTCATTTGTTAACTGTGTCCTCTACTTTATTTGATAAAAATAAAATTTCGAAAAATACAAAATGATTATAACCATAAGACTTTTTATTTGAAATTTTGCGCCCCAAAATTTTTTTGTGCCCGGGGAAAGTCCTCCCTCTTTTCCCCCTTAAAATTGCCTCTGAATCACTAAAACACCTGATAGGATTTTTTTTAGATCCAAAGATTTGAGTTTTTTTAAAATCTTTTTTCTTTGTTTTTTTTTTTTTTTTTGTGGAATAGGGCACTTTAGGCCAAACGATTTATTTTGATTAAAAATTTGACGTAAAAATTAAAAATCAAGTAGATTTAGGCTAACTTCGTTTTTGATCAAACCAAATCAGAAAAAAAGCAAAAACTGACTTCCAAAGTTGAATAGGGTAAGTTAAAGCTCATATTGTCAGTTACCAAATTAGGATACTTGTTTTCTATTTATTGTACAAAATATCCATTATTACAAATATATATATATATATTATAATACTGAGATCCAATCTGATAGTTTGTCTTAACGGTGACGTTAAGAGTGTTAATTAATTTGATTGACAAAAATTAATTAACAAAAATTAATTCCCTGTCTATGTCAGCTTTATACGATTGTAACTAATTACAAGATCCTTCCAAGTTACGGGGGAAATCTCACATGCCTGGCTTTAACATTATTAAATTTTCTACTGGATAAGAAAAAAAGTAACAGCAAAACCGAAACAAAAAAATTGATGGCTATAAGTCAATAAAATGAAATAGACTTGTAACATAAATTTCTGTATTAAAAAAAAAAAAAAAACCTAAAATGGGCTCCTATCAAGCTTCGAGCTTGGGGATTATGCATCCAAATGTTTGCACTTCGAAAGCATTGCTTTTCCTGTTTTGATATGTAATGGTGGCTTTGTTTTTTACCCATTTGTTGCGTTCAACCTCTGGTAAATTTTTAAAGGGTGCCTTCCGTGAGAGGTTTTATACACCGTTGCCTGCAAGTGTACGGATTTCGAACTTATTTTTTTCTTAAGTATTTATTTATTTTTGTTTTTTTGGTAATTTGGTGGTGATTTGTACAAGCAAATTGTGGGAATTCCCATGGGGGGGGGGAATTCCCTAACCTAACCTGACTTGTTTTTAAGTCAACTAGAATATAAATATATGATGGATAAGAATAATCCAATTAATTTAAAACATGTTTTGTCAAATAATAAAAGATATTTAGATGATATTTTGGTCTTAAATTGTAAGGATTTCATTGATATTTCTAAAAATATATATCCATCAGAGCTTATTCTTGAACCTAGTCATGGCGCTGGTCATGAAGATCATTTCTTAGATTTAAATATTAATAATTGTGATAATAATAAATTAAGTTTTAAAATATATAATAAAACGGGTGATTTTGATTTTGAAGTGATTAGTTTCCCATTCCCTGAAAGTAATATACACTCAAATATCACATATTCAGCGTTTTTCTCACAGTTACTTCGTTATGCAAGGATTTGTAGTAATTATATTGATTTTAAAAATAGATGTAAAATCTTAAGCCAAAAATTGATATCAAGAGGTTTTTCTGCAAATAAATTAACTTGGCAATTTAAAAAATTTAGTTTTCATTATAACGAACTTTTAAATAAATATCAAAAGAATTATCTAGAAATACTTAAAGAAATTTTCAACTAATTTCGGAGGTTCGAGAATTGTTGTTGCAGCGCCATTTATTTTGAATTGTGTTTCTAATTGAGCGGATTTTTTTTTTTTAAATTAGCCACATGGTAAAGATGAATTCTATAATTGTTTAGTTCATTCAGGTTTTTTGCAATGTGTTAATATTTGTGATTTGGTAAAATTTATTATATTTAGTTTACCTATTGTTGCTAAAAAGAGGGATATATTAACAGGATAAGCTTGTTTTGGTGTTACTTGGTTGTTTTACATTTGCTGGTTTTTTTTTCTTTCATAGGCATGTATTTTGGGGGTGATACCTGACACGGGGATGCCATGGATATTCTGTGGTAGCCACAACACTTGGCTGGGTAGAGAATTTAAAGTGGCGAAACCCTATATAGGCCAGAGTATTCTCCTGATGAGCCCTTGTGTTGGGTTATTGCCTCTGAATTATTTGTCTTTATTATTTTTTCTATTGTTTGGTAAATGACGACTTATACTTATTGACGACATGACTGCCTGTCCGTGGATTATTCTTTATGGTTGATTGTGTATGGCTATGCTGTTTGACCTATGTGATTGTATGGATGAGTACGGTTAAGACCTCATTTAAGTGCTGGTCTATATTAATCACTAATTTAGGAAAACAGTCTTCCTTTTCTCCTTCTGTCTCTTTTTTTTTTTTTTTTTTTTTTGTGTGTGTTTGTGCTGTTGCATTGGTGATTTCTCTTTTCATGATATATATATACACACACACATATATATATATATATATATATATATATATATATATATATATATATATATATATATATATATATATATATATATATATATATATATATATATATACATTTTTATTTTTGAAATTGGAAAATAAGCCCAAATACCTAGCTTCCTGGTTTTTCTTTGCGAATGTTCTAAATAAATTTTTATGTATACCGAAAAAAAGAAAAATAACACAAAGGAAATTTCAAAATAGTATATTTGTCTGAGGAATGATATAATGGCAAGTTAACAACATCTGGTAAACCAGTTGTTCTAATGACAGGTCATTATTTTGCTAAAGAACGCAGCACTGTCATAAAGAGTATAAAGTTCACAACTGCTCATCTCAGTTTTAAAGTGAGCTAGATCAGAAAAGTCGTGGAAAATAGGTCCTGAAGCCCAAATCCTTACAATTGACACAGATCTGGAGTATAAAAAAGAGGGGCAATAAGTACCTCGCGGGATCAAAATCACTGTCATGCCAAATTTTTGTTTCTTAAAAAAAGTATTTTTTTTTCTGAAATCTGATTGTACAAAATGGTTGAAAATCAAGTATTGGTTATTAATCAATGAAATAAATCTTGTAGTTAAGTCACTGAATATTAAGGAAGATGGAAGTTAAAAAACCAGTTGTTATAATAGTTGTCCCAAAGGAAAGATTTTTAAGATATGTGATGTCATCAGTTACTTAATGATATGCCACTAGTCTTTGTTATTAGGTTTTTTCACGTACCGTTTTTGAGTTTTCGGTTGCTATGGGTTGGAGTTTGTTCTTTACTAGATGCAGCTATCCCTGCAACTATGGTAATTGCCAGCTATGATTGTCGGGTTGTTAATACCAATTAAACTATTTGTTGCGATAGAGGGATTTTCATGAAACCAAAAAAAGAGAATCGCCTTTCTGAATTGTGCAAAAAAAAAAAAATGTTGTTTAATTTGTTAAAAAACTTCCAATATTTAAATTTGACTTGTTTGTGTTATCATATAGGCCTGTTGGGGAACCTCGGGTCACGGTCCAGTTTAGGCAAACAAACTTTGTATTTGTCGGTCTATCGGTCTGTCGCTCTGTCTGTCAGTCCCGGTTTTGCTAGTTTAGGCACTATTATCCTTAGTTAACTTGCCAACCATCCCTAGATATATATGCGTAATAAATAATATTATAAATAATATATATAAATAATATATACAATAATGTATATAGATAGTAATTATATAATAATAATATAATTGAATAATAATAATTGAATAATAATTGTAATAATAATGATTTAATTAATAATAATTAAATAATAATAATAATAAAATAAGAATAATGACATATATGTATATGTAAATATATATATAATAATATATATAAATAACGTATATATAATAATTAATATAATAATGTATAGTCTTTTCGGCGAACCGTTTTGGGCTAAACGGAAAGCAGATCGTCAGAGGTAAAAGGAAGGTGGGAGGAAGTCATAAAGAAAGATTTAAGGGAAGTGGGAACTTCCTGGGAGAGTGTAAAGAGGGGGGCTTTGAATAGACTGGAATGGAGGGGGAGCGTGCGTAGTTGTGTTGGCCTCAGGTGGCTTATTGCTGCGGTGAGTTGTTAGTAGTAGTAGTAGTATATACTAATACTAATGTATATGCTTGCAATACTATTTACGGGTAGCTCTTTATACATATATTTTTCCCGAGATCCCAGAAGCACCAAGGAGTGACAACTTAGCTGGGGATTGCTTATTGTGACTTTAATCCTTCTCTGTATAGACGGTTTCGAATGTTGCAGGAGCAAGTCGAAAATTAGATATAATAGTTCGCATAAATTTATTGCCTGAGGAGATTCCAGATAATATAGAAAAGACATCGCAGTACGCGAGAAGGTAAACCACCACCACGCATCCAGAAAGAATAAATGGTATTGATCGATCAGTAACCAGACATAAACTTTGATTTGTAACCTGAATATAGAGAAAGTATGGGGGTATGAGAGCGGATAAACAACTTTAACATATCTTAAAAATAGTAGTAGTAGTCAATGGTGGGAACAAAGAGGCAGGCATAAATAACCGGTTTTGGCTACTTCATTCACCCTAGGAAAACCTTGGTGATGGAAGAAAAATGGTAAAGAGTTTGCCAAAACAGTGACTGCTTCTGGTCTATTATATTGATATGTCTATGGAACGTTTTTTGCCGATTTTAACAACCGATTCTGCCCAAACACCTTAGGAAGCCTTTGCTGGTGGCATGAAAAACAAGTGTAAGGAGTTCGCCAAACTAGACACTGTCTTTAGTGTGTCATACAAGTGCTTCTATGGACAGATTCTGCGCATCAGTATCTCTATGGGCCGGTTGTGTGTCGCACTTGTGCTTCTATAGAACGTTTTTGCCGATTTGAACAATCAATTCTACCCAAAGATCTTAGGAAGCCTTTGCTGGTGGCATGAAAAACAAGTGTAAGGAGTTCGCCAAACTAGACACTGTCTTTAGTATGTCATACAAGTGCTTCTATGGACGGATTCTGCGCATTAGTATCTCTATGGGCCGGTTGTGTGTCGCACTTGTGCTTCTATAGAACGTTTTTGCCGATTTGAACAATCAATTCTACCCAAAGATCTTAGGAAGCCTTTGCTGGTGGCATGAAAAACAAGTGTAAGGAGTTCGCCAAACTAGACACTGTCTTTAGTATGTCATACAAGTGCTTCTATGGACGGATTCTGCGCATTAGTATCTCTATGGGCCGGTTGTGTGTCGGACTTGTGCTTCTATAGAACGTTTTTCCCGATTTTAATAATCAATTCTAACCAAACATCTTAGGAAGCCTTTTCTGGTGGCATGAAAAACAAGTGCAAGGAGTTCGCCAAACTAGACACTGTCTTTAGTGTGTCATACAAGTGCTTCTATGGACGGATTCTGCGCATTAGTATCTCTATGGGCCGGTTGTGTGTTGCACTTGCGCTTCTATAGAACGTTTTTGCCAATTTAACAACCAATTCTACCCAAACATCTTAGGAAGCCTTTGCTGGTGGCACGAAAAAAAAGTGCAAGGAGTTCGCCAAGATAGCCACTATCTTTAGTCTATCATACAAGTGCTTCTATGGACGGATTCTGCGCATTAGTATGTCTATGGGCCGGTTGTGTATCGCACTTGTGCTTCTATGGACGAGTTTTGCCGGTTTGTAATTAGAACCTCTATGGATCGATTTTTTTGGTTTTAACAGCCGAATTTGCCCAAACCCGTTCTGTTTCGAACACATTAGGAAACCTATGTTGGTTTAACAGACGAATTTGCCCAAACACGTTCTGTTTCGAACACATTAGGAAACCTATGTTGGTTTAACAGACGAATCTTTAACAGACGAATTTGCCCAAACACGTTCTGTTTCGAACACATTAGGAAACCTATGTTGGTTTAACAGACGAATTTGCCCAAACACGTTCTGTTTCGAACACATTAGGAAACCTATGTTGGTTTAACAGACGAATTTGCCCAAACACGTTCTGTTTCGAACACATTAGGAAACCTATGTTGGTTTAACAGACGAATTTGCCCAAACACGTTCTGTTTCGAACACATTAGGAAACCTATGTTGGTTTAACAGACGAATTTGCCCAAACACGTTCTGTTTCGAACACATTAGGAAACCTATGTTGGTTTAACAGACGAATTTGCCCAAACACGTTCTGTTTCGAACACATTAGGAAACCTATGTTGATTTAACAGACGAATTTGCCCAAACACGTTCTGTTTCGAATACATTAGGAAACCTATGTTGGTGGCATAAAAGAAAAGCACAGGGAATTCGCTAAAACAGACGCTGTCTGTAGTCTATCATGTTAGTGCGTCTGTTGACGGGTTCTGCCCATACGTATGTCTATGCCGGTTTAATCTTAACACTTTATGCTTCAAACACCTCAGGAAGCCCTTGTTGGTGGCATGGAAGAAAAGTAAAAGAAGTTTGCAAAAACGCATGCTGTTAGTAGTCATACCAAAGTTATTAGACCCTGCAATCGTTTTATTTAATATTCACATAAAGTTTTGCGAAGTTTTTTTCTGGTCTCCTAAACAATTTGGAACATACCTTAGTCTGCAAATACGGGGCTTCTGCTGGCCTACAGTGATATAATCAGTTTCGTTTTTAATGAATAAAAGATGAAAATCGAAAAAAAGTGTGTATTTACCTAAAAATCAAGTGCAAATATATGCTATTTTGTTACCTCAAAAAAGCCATCTTTTTCCTGGAAGTTGGTGTCTCAAGAGCTAGATAGGTGATTCGTAGTATTTTGTGGATCGTCGTATGGTATATTTATTTAACAACAAGAATCTACGTACAAAAATCAATATGATTCACCCAAAACCAAAGGGTTGACTAGGGGTAAATAAGGTAAAAAACACTTACATATAACATCGTATAAGTGCACTATAACAAGAATAATAAAAGGCAAAAATTATCTGCATATAAGAGGCAGCAATTAAATGCCATGTCCATACCGTGTCCATACCATACCATACCATACCGGGTTACACTCATCAACAAAACGATTATAACCTTATTTAAATCAAATCAAGTCACATCTTCTCCAAAACAAACAAAACTAAAATTCATACAATTTTCCTTTAAATGTTCCTTTAAAATCTCCTAAAATTTTATATCTTCTTCATTTCTTGTTTTATAATAATAACAAATAACTACACAATAACTTATTTTAATTAAGTCTAAGCATGCAATTGTCAAGAAAAAGGAAAAAGTATGACCTATACAATTTTTATTTCTTTTTTTTTCTTGAAGGACGTTGTTTAAAATATTCCTTTACTTATCAAATTAGGTAAATATCCCCGTTATGCAAAGACAGAGATATCTAACAAGATATCTTGTTAGTTTGAAAACATTTTTATGGAATTTTAAAATAAATAGTCAAATGCAGGAACTAGAAGAGCTATGGTTATAACCAAAAATTAAAGCAAACACGTTCAAAAAATAGAAGACAACTCAAAAAAGTTATTGTATTGTAAGTTCGTTTGCAAGAATGATATTGGGAGGATAATGAAAAGCAAAAAAAAAAACTATTTAACAATGATAAAAATAGTGTCAACAAAAGAAGCAAGATTCTGCAGGGCTGGAACACAGAATTTCCCCCTTCAAACAGCCCTGCCATCAACTGAACACCTACTCTTTTATGTTTATCCATATTTCTAATTTTAATTTGAATCTTGCATCCTGAAATGTTTCTTCCCCTCCAAATTGAAGCAAACTATGTAAAAATTTACATTTTTTTTTCAATAGACCTTGGACATCTTTCAACTTCTCAAATAATGGAAAAAACTGTCTGCTAAGCTACTTCGAAAGAAAGGATCATCGGGGCAATGTATGTTCGGTTTTCCTGAGCTACATTGCCCTTCTGACCCTACTTCTGAGAAAAGCTTTGCAAACAGTTTTTCGCCATTGTCCCAAAAGTCACAAAATCTGAGATACGGCCTTAAGAAGTAGCACAGTATTGGTTTTAGGCCTCATAATCTGGAGTGTAAAAATATAAAATAAAATGAATTTAATGCCACATGCTAGAAAACTGAAGGGGGGTGGGGTGGAAGCTTGCCTTCATGCTCAGGCATAGAACCACTAGTGGAGTAGCATTGATCTGTTGTATCCGTATCTATCTATCTATGTGTATATATCTATCTATAATTAGTGGGTTTGTATAATTTCAAAAATCTTCATTCTAAAGTCCTTCAGATACACACATTAAATGTTCTGTTTATATCTCCTCCTCATATTAGACAAAAATAAGGGAGGCTACTTTTTGGATCAATCCACATTCGATACTCATTTAAGCGTAGCCTAATTCTTAAGTCCTTTATATCATTCTTTAATTACAGCTGAAGGTGGACTCACATTTTCCCTTTTCCTGCTATGCATTCCTCTTCATTAATCATCTCCATTTTTGCTATCTATTATTCAACATATCTTTTCTCTCACTTATGTTTGTGCTCAGATTGTCATATTTTATCGAATCATAGGAAGTTTTTCTTCAGTGAAAATCTTTTTCCTGGCAATTTGTGCGTCAGTGATAAAAATTACGCGATGACATTTATTGACTTTAGACGGGGATAGCTGGGAACTTTTTTTCCCAAGTCCAATGGCTTTTTAGTAATTTGGGCGAAATTGGATCTGAAACGGTTGGCCAATCGTAGAAATTACTCGAGTTGTTTCTTTGTAAATTCACCTTGTTTTGGTTCTTGATTTTACGAATGATCTTTCTTTTCCTTGCTTCTATTTAATTTACATGTATAAATTATCTAGTTTGATCTAAATTGACCTAGTTTTGGTTTTTGATTTTACGACTGATTTTTCTTTTCCTTGCTTCTATTTAATTTGTATATATAAATTACCTAGTTTTATTTAAATTGACCTATTTTTGGTGCTTGATTTTACGAATGATTTTTCTTTTCCTTACTTCTATTTAATTTATATATATTTTGTATATAGATTCAATTGAACATTCGTTTGTTAATTTGTCCAGGATAAATTACGTAGCTATTAAAGCTAGAAATTTCACAACTGCTGAAAAACTATACTAAAATTACAAGGAAACAATAATCTACTGAAGTTCGTAAGGCATAAACTACAGAGAAATCCAGTTTCTGATCAAAGCGAGCAATTCATATATATATATATATATATATATATATATATATATATATATATATATATATATATATATATATATATATATATATATATATATATATATATACCTAGCTAGGTTATTTCACTGACTTTAGGCTCATATCTCTGTCTGTCGTTGGTATATCCGTAGGAAACGAAATGTACTTCCATTGCGAGCAATCTAAAAAACAAGAAGCTTACAACCCTTCATTATTTCAAAATAGTATTTTCTTTGTGTGATAGTCTTTGTGTTATTAGTGCTTGAAGAGGGATTCTAGTTCTATTTTATTCTAGGTTCATGATGGAAAATCACTTAAAGGAAGGTCCAACGATGCTATTGCTTCAGCTTGTCTTTACATCGCCTGTCGACAAGAAGGAGTCCCACGGACTTTTAAAGTACGATTTTATTAATATTATTTGTTACTCTTAGAAAGCAGTAGCGTCGGAATACCAACAAGGGGCATTCCGACGCTACCTTGGTATTCTGACGCTACCTCGCACTCAATATTTGAAGAGCAGCTTTCTAAGATGCTGCGACTCTATTAGAGATGCCCTTCAGAGCTAGATTTTGCCTGAAAACCCTTCTGTTTGATTCCATTAAAGGGAATCTTAACAGACACAATTCTCGGGAATAGACCTAGGTAAACGATTGTCTAGTGGCATTTTTTCTCCAAAGTTTTAGTGACTTTGCACCAGGAAAGACGTCACAAAAAGCGTCCTTTTTGAGATTCAAAAGTTAATTTCCTATTAATTCCCCAGTCACATACAATGAAAATTTTGATATAGCCATTTTGTTCAAAACAGCTGAGAGGACCAGTAACTATATCTTTTTGGATGTTTGCCAAGGAAATTGGAAAAATAGGAAGATAAATTTATGAACAAAGACTAGAATATTGGAAGCTACTGTGATGACAGAGGTGAAGTATAGGTCCAGCGGCAATTTTAAGGGTTTTCAGGCTCAGGGTTTTCAGGTTTTTAACTGTCCATAAATTTATTCTCATAGAAAAATTTTACTATTTAGATCAAATGAAACTATAGTTACCATTTATACCATCTATAGTTACCAAAATAAGTGATATTTAAACTCTAATTTGGAAGCAGATCGCTTCTTTACTCATTCAGAAAAGTGCCACAGGATGAAAACCACAGGATTACACCACTAGTTATGTACTGCTATGTTCGCCCCCTTGAAAAAAACTCAGTAATTAACACCAGGAGGAAGAAAAACTTAGTGCTACTGGATCACAGATCTGGACATTCTGGGGAATAGACCAAGGTAAACGATTGTTCGGTGGCATTTTTTCCCCTAAGTTTTAGTGACTTAGCACCAGGAAAGACGTCACAAAAAAGACATCTTGGTTACTGCCCTCCTCAACGGCTGCAGTCAACTGCGAAGAGTCTAGACGTGCCTTTATACTATATAAAGGTACCATGCAAGATTGTCTGGTTTAGCGTTAAAGTCTGGAAAATATGTCTTTAGCGTACGAAAGGTCCCAAGAGTGTTTTTGATTTTATTGATTTTATTTCTTTATTTTCTTTGATTATTTCTTTGATTTTATTTTTCATTGTTTACTTTTCGCAAACAGTGAGTTGTCCAGCCTAAACATGGATCGGGAAATGAGTTGACCCAGTTGTACCTTCCAGGAGTGGTTAATGTGGTTTCTAAACTACTATGATTTTAAGATAAATAACCCCTTTCTCGACACTACCTTCATTTCTCTGCAAATAGTTTTATTTTTTTCAGTTTTGATATGATTGAATTTCCTGTTTATATAGGGCAGGTTGAAAATCAAAATAAATATTTAATTTAATTATTTTTGTGAAGCTAAAGATTCCACTGCCGTAATTAGTATCTGAACTAATAGAAACAGGTAATTTATCAACTTAAGTAATAAACTGAATTAAAATATAATTTATTAAATCAGAACAATCTTAAAACTCCCAAATAAAGTTTTTATTTTAATTCATGTTATAAAGCTGTGTTCATGTTATCAACTTTAATAATAATCAGTTAGATAAAAATAATATTCAATTAAATTAAATCAAGCTGAAAAAGTCCAAATAAAGATTTATATTGTTTATTTTATTTACGAATATACAAGATGCCCCATCAGCGGTGGCGCCAACTCTCGAAAATGTAGAGGGAGCAAATTGTAGTTTCAAATCTAGGGAGGGGGGTGTGTGTGGCAAATTTGTCGTTTTTTCAAGTTGTATTAATAAAAATACCAAAATGAAACTTCATTAGAAATACCACCCCCTCCCCCCAAAAAAATGTGTTTCCAAAATAGAGGGGGGTGCATGCCCTTCATTCCCTGATAGACATCAGTATCCTTTAGTAACTAATATCTGAACTAATAGAGGTAGGTAATTAAACCAGTAGTACCGTCAATTTAAGTCAAATAAGCAATTAACTTAAATCTTAAGGAAGAGTGAGAGAGAGTCTTGGCAGTTTAAGCATCAATTTAGAGGGAAGAGTCAATATCTATCTTTCATCTCAAGGAGTACTCCATCAAAGATCCCTTTTCTTTAGAAACAACTAAATGTCAGACACAAAAAGCTTTCATTTTGTGGATAATTTAATTCCCTCCAATCGATGGTTTGCATCTAATTTCCTGCAGATGATAGATTTTCAGTAAATTGGAAGCTTGAAAAGGAAGCAACAGCTAATGTCTTTCTATTGAGGAACAAGCCTCTAGGTAAACTTACGCGAAATTTGGAAATGGAAAAATACAAATTAACCCATTTTTTTTAGAGCAATGAATCAAGAGGAAAAAATTTTGATTGACCGAAAACATCTTAATTTATGAGTCTTATTTATTGGATCTAAATTTGCTTAAAGAATGGGAAAATTTAAATTTTTTTCAACAATTTTCAACGAGTATTTCACGTGTTTTCCATCGAGAAAACTACGTAGAACTAATTAAAAATGGATAGTTCGGTAGATGGAATGAACTCAATCTCAGCTATGGAGTGATAGCCAAATTGAGAGCAGAGAAATGAGTCACCAAAAATTGCAGAGGGAACATAAACCTAAGTATTATAAATCTTAATTTATTCTTTCTTTTTTCTTCGCTTTTTTTTCAAATATAGATTATGAGGTAAATACTAATTTTAAAGGTAAAATATTGCGAGACTAAAAACCTGTTGTAGCGTCATTCGAATCTACCTTGGCAAAAATAAATTATCAGATTCTTGCACAATCAAAGCAATCAACCAATCATCACGATTAGGTCTTGTAGTTACATAAGTGTTTGTAACTTCTCGGGAAAACCCCTTTATTGTGTGTATTAAGATACGAAAGGTATAAAACCAACTAACAAGCCTGGCTAGCTTGGATGGTAGAGCTTCAGACTCCCAGTTTCGTGGTCTCAGGTTCAATTTTGACGTTAATCTCTATTTTCCTTCGTTAAAAAGTAAAAATATTAAGAATCAAGTAGACAAACACAAAGTAGAAAAAATAGGGATTTTTCTTTCTTTTTTTTCCATGACAGTGGAATTCAATTCAGTGGATATTTCGGCCCTATGTCCAAGGGCCGTCTTCAGCACAACATCAGAAAAAAAATGTATATATATATATATATATATATATATATATATATATATATATATATATATATATATATATATATATATATATATATATATATATATATGTATATATATATATATATATATATATATATATATATATATATATATATATATATATACCAGGTTCAACCAGGACTCCTAGTTGAACAGCTAGGGCTGCTTTTAAAAAGCTTTGAAAAACATTATTAGTTTTAATTCTCACATTTTAATGTAAGTCGCATTTAATTCTCACATTATTATATATATATATATATATATATATATATGTATATATATATATATATATATATATATATATATATATATATATATATATATATGTATACATTTTTTCTGGTGTTGTACTGAAGACGGCCCTTGAGCATAGGGCCGACATATCCACTGAATTGAATTCCACTGTCTTGGAAAAAAAGACTTCCTATTTTTCCGTGTGCAGACGGATAAGGTATCTGATGATGAATATATTCGAAATAAGAGTTTTTGTAAATATACTCTCTTACCTCTTGGTGACCGAGGCGAAAACTTCAGGCACAGTTTTTGGAGGGGATTGAGGAAGATGGCCTTGAATTTTAAGTTGGGGAGGGAGCCAAATAATGGTTAACTGATTCTTAGAAAAAACTACAGGATAGTTATTTTTCTTTTTTATACCTGTTACCTGACGGGCTTCGCTGCTACTTCGTGGAATTACAAAATTGGGTTGCGGTAAGGTGTAAGGTAAGGTATGGTTGTTGCGTACGTTTTTAAGTTTTTAAAGTTGTATGTAAGCTTTATTGTCTTTCTTTTGAGGATCAGACCCTAGGTAAACTTACTTGAAATTTTTGAATATTAAAATGCAAATTAATCTATTTCTCTGTTAGCAGAGAATCAAGAGAGGCACATCTTGGTCAAAAAAAGTATTTTTAAGACTAAAAAATATGGTCGTCGTACGGTAATAGCGAGATTATGCTTTTTGCCTTCAAGTTGAGGTTTGTACACCATCCCTTCAAAGTGAGTAAATAGGGTCAGATCAT
Organism: Artemia franciscana; assembly: GCF_032884065.1. Classification (NCBI taxonomy): domain Eukaryota; kingdom Metazoa; phylum Arthropoda; class Branchiopoda; order Anostraca; family Artemiidae; genus Artemia; species Artemia franciscana. Next base: position 5,147,836 of record NC_088879.1, on the reverse strand, counting down.
CTGGTAAATTCCCCAAAAAACTATTAGATTGAAAAATACTTAAAGGATTTTATTTTTTTTTAAATTTTGTTTTTTTCTTTTCTTGCTTGAGGTATATGTTCCCTCTCAAACAAGCGATTTCACGACAAGCCAGTGGTAGTAACTTGCACCAAAAGAACAAGGTACTCATGTCATCAGATTAGTTAGTGTCAGATCTATCTGATCACGGAGCCAGAATTATGATAATACTCCCATAGAAGAACATAAACCTACTTAAGAAAAATATAAATTATCATTTTTTCGGCAAAAAAAAAGAAAAAAAATCAACTCATTTTTAATCAAAAGTGTTGACACCGAATTTCAAAAATATGATTCGGTAGATCTTAGAATTGAATATCTGCTGTGGTGTGATAGCAAAAATTTCATATTTCGTTGGGACACTAAAGAGGTACGAAAGTAGAAAAATAACCTACCAAACTGCAATAATGCTTGGAATTTGTAGTAATGTTGTGAGTCTTGAACAAGGGTGCATCCAGGATTTTTTTTTTTGGGGGGGGGGCTACAATAAAAGCTCGTCAAAAATTCAAAACTTGTAATTCTGTCCCTGGAAGCAGCCTTGGTCTAGGACACCTGAAAATCGTAAAATCCTTATTCTTGAATTTTATTTCTCTGTTTCTTTTGCTTTCCTGTACCTGGAAGTTTTTTTTTTAATTGTCATCTTATGAGATATTTCATTTATCATAAAAAAAGCTTTCGGGAAATCGCAAGAAAAAATTTGGTATTTGTTATTTAATTTTACGTCTTGCTTTTTTCTATGTAAATGTCTGCTTTAAACACGGTGATAATTGGGTATTGTATATATATCTTTCTGACGTCACTCACATCGATCCGGCATCATAAATAACTTAATAATTTACGCGTGAGAGACATCGTAGTGCAAACAAGCAATGAATAAAATTTAAAAATGTATTAATAAAATTTTCCTAGAAAGTCTTTCACACGTCATCACAGCTTCTCTCTCCGTCTCCATCACGTTTATAATTTTTCAGCAGTTTGCTTATGATTATTGTCACAATTTTAGACGATGGCTATGATGGTTTTCTGGATTTGGACTCTATCCCAATGTAAAAGGGCTTGATTAAGCTTCCAAAACTATGGTTGATGTAACGCAACTTAACCACATAGCAGGTGAAACTAGACCTACGTTGCCCGGGCAACGTTAAGTGTTGCGGCAACCTTTGTCCGGCTTCGCCGGCTAAAGTGTTGCGAGAGCAACACTTTGGTTTTTTTTCTTCGCTATAGATCAGTAATCATATGATCAAAGGCTATTCCTCAGCGTTGAAAAAACAACAGCAAAATAGTATCGAAAGAAGGGACTAAATTGACTTTGCAGCCAGTTGAACTTTATCCTATTCAATCGTAGACATCGTGACGGATGAAAACTCGGAACAGTGTCTTAAATAATCTAGTTGGTATTATAAAGTTATCCCTAAGTTTTCAGAATCGAAATACCATAGATGACATTCTATTAATTACTACGAAACTATCTCATTGTTTTACATTCTCGTTTGTGCTTGTTTCTTCACTATCGGTTAAATGACGAAGTTGTCAGTCTATCGAAGTTTTTAAAACGGTATGTTCAAACAAGAACGCAATCAGTTATCACATGACCAAAGGCTGTTCCTCAGCGTTGAAAAAACAACAACTACAAAATAATATCGAAAGAAGGGACTAAATTGACTTTGCAGCCAGTTGAACTTTATCCTTTTCAATCGTAGACATCGTGATGGATAAAAACTTGAAACAATATCTTATATAATCTAGTTGGTATTATAAAGCTATCCGTAACTTCTCAGGATTAAAATACCATAGGTGACACTAATTATTGCGAAACTACCTCATTGTTTTATGTTATCGTTTGTACCCGTTGCGTAAACACTTAATTCTGTCAGGTTTAAAGAGATCGAATACAATCTGCATCAATTTATACAAATTTCTACCCCAACAGATTCTTACTTACAAGTCCCTCTCCCGTGATAGACATCAGGTTCACCGGATACAAATAAATGGGTACACCAACTAGCAAAAGTTGCAAACCCCTCATCGCTGAAGATGATTGTAGCCCAACAGCCGATTATTAGTTACATTTATTACACTGGATTATTACACTAGAACCAAATTGGTTTAACCATCAAATGCACCGGAAACAAATAATAGGTACACCAACTAGCAAAAGTGGCAAATCCCTCATTGCCGAAGAGGATTATGAGCTAACAGCCGTTTTTCGCCCAAAGTGAACCGATTCTTACTTATAAGTCCCTCTCCCGTAATATTCATCAAGTTCACCGGTAACAAATAAATGGGTACACCAACTAGCATAGTTACAAACCCCTCGTTGCTGAAGTTGATTGTAGTGTAACAGTAGATTATTACATACAAGTCCCCTACATGTCTTACCACTGGAACCAAATTGGTTTTACCATCAGATATACTGGAAACAAATAATAAATACACCAACTAGCAAAAGTTGCTAACCCCTCAGTGCCTAAGGTGATTATTACCTAACAGCCAACTGTTGCTTACAAATCCTCTATATGTCTCACAATTTGTATCGACCTAGATTTCGTTTCAATGTGTACCTTACTACTGAAGTTGTTAACCCCTTGAAACTTTCAAACTGGTATACCTCAGGAAGGAATTTTTGTTCCAAAAAATGGATGTCATATACTTTGATCAGCTCATCAAGAGCTAAAAAAATCTATCTGTCTTAGTTCAAAAGTTGATTTGTTTTTGTCGTAGGCCAACTTTCTAGAGTCACCACTTAGAAAGGAGCAAAGGATAAGCTCCAATTTCTTTAGCAATGAGAGAACTTTTAAAGTTTATTAGGCACATCTGATACCATTTCTCTACCGCAATTCCAAGTCCGAAAAACCTATTGATAAACTTGGCTGAAATCACCAACAGAAATGGATAGAAACAATAGATGGCAGCACTTTCGGACCCGTGGGAAAATGCAACATTTTACTTCTGTAAATTTTTCTATTTATCACTCAGAGAAGATATATTGGCTGTGGGCCGGGTAACTGCCGCATATATTTAACGCTTATAGATTTTAGTCCATCTTCAATTTGAAAGTGGTGCCTGCCTGCTTGCCTGCTAGAACGGAGCTTTCCACTCGAAAGCAGAAACATGCTTTGATGAAACGAAAGCTTGGCTGCAAAACTTCAGATACTCCTCTCTGACATAGGCTATATAACTCCACTTCACTTTGCACACCATAGGCTCTGGCTCGTGGACAAGCAAAAACCATCCTTTTTGGCCCCAGGCAAGAGCTCTGTGAAGAACATCAATCCGGCCTGAGGTCCACACTTTACGTAAAAACCGCAAAGGTTAGACCCTTACCAGTTTCCAGGAATAAGCTGAGATCGGACACATAGAAAAAAAAAAGAAAAAAAAGGACAAAACCAAAGTGTTGCTCTCGCAACACAATTAGCTGTGTCGTTTAAAAGACGTCTATATGTGACCCATTTTATAGTAAAACAAATATCTGCAAGGGTATGTAATCAGAGCTAAATCTTCAGCAGATCTTCTCTACCAAATGCTATTTTACTCCTACCAAATGGTAGTAAATGTAGGTCGGCGTTGTTACTGCACCCATATTTGTGACAAATTTTGTAGCAAAACAGAAATGTGTAAGGATTTGTAATCAGAGATAATTCATTGACAAATCTTCTCTGCCAAACGCTATTTAGCTCTTACCAGATGCTACCAAATGCAGTTTGGTTTTGCTGTAGCCAGATTAGTGACAAATTCTGCAGCAAAACAGATACTTGCAAGCATTTGTAATCGGAGATAAATCATTGACAAATATTCTCTGCCAAATGCCATTTTGTCCCTATCAAATGCCACTAAATGTGGTTGGTTTTGTTACTGTAGCCAGATGTGTAATTAATTTAAAGCATGAAATTGTCATTATAGAGGGGATATAAATAATCAGATATGAAACATCGGCAAATCTTTTCTACCAAATGCTATTTTGCTTCTATCAAATGTCACTAAATGCAGTTGGTTTTGGTCCAGTAGCTAGATATGTGACATAAATATGTGACATATGTGATATAATTTTATAGCATAAGGGATATCTCCAATTATATGTAATCGGAGCTGAATCATTGATCAGTTTTCTCTACCAATGCTATATCACTCTTACTAAATGCTACTAAATGTTGTTGGTTTTGGTTCCAGTAGCCAGATATGTGGCAAATGTTATAGCATGCACATATCTCCAAATATGTATATCTCCAAATGGATATTTTTGCTGATTACGTTTTTGCTACGTTCTTCCGAGTACAAAAAAAATTTCGAGGGGGGGGGGGGTCAAAATCGACAATCCGCCCTGGGATATGGCCTGGATTACGCCACAAATTCATCATTTTATATCGGTGATTAAAATGGTGGCCAAGGGATTCAAATAAGGGATTCAAGCACATCTCCAAATGGATATAAATAATCAGAGCCAAATCATCGACAAATCTTCTTTGCCAAATGCTACTTTGCTCTTTCAAAGTCCTTTGTTCTTTGAAAATTCTCAAGTTTCTAAGCAGAATTAGGATTACAGGATTCTGTAACAGTTGATTGCATCCTGTAAGAGTTACTTGAGTAGTTCCAATGAGCAAAAAATATTCTCTCAAGGGTTCTCTAGTTCCGTTTGAATCTAACAACTTCTCAAAATAATGGACTTCAAGATTTTCTACATGGGAAATAGAGACCATAAGGTATAAGAGCAAAACACTTGAATGTCTCCTTATATGGATAGCAGGTGAAAAAAGAGACAAATTATGAGAACAAAATATTGTAGAAATGTAGATGACTGTATACAAGAATAGTATGACATATAGAATGCCAAAATGAATTAGATGACTGTAACAAAATAGTAAGATTAAAAATTGACTTAAAAATTGACTCCTTTTAATGCATTTTGTTTCTAAAACAAGGACATCACAATAAAAAACATTTTTTTTTGCTGCCTGGACGACAGGCCGATTTAGAGCGAAATCAGGGGGAGGCAATTTGACAAGGGTGCCAAATGACCAAATTGAGAAGAAAACAGAAAAAATACGGAATGAGGACGCCTGAAACATCCCACGGGAGGGCCCAGAGTTCCCCTGCCCCTGGATTTGACATTTTCTTTTTTGCGTTTGATTGTATCTATATAAATAAGGAGTACCAACATAATAAGATTTAACAAGGCAGTTTTGAGAATTTCTTGCACTTTATCCTAAGATCAGTGAGCTGTAAGATTTGGCATTTTGATGAAGCAAAAACTAAGGTCAACGTACACTTCTCCGATAATGTGTCCTCTTCTAATAGTCCCAGATAAATAGCTGACTGGGGGAGCTTCGATGTCTACTCTCAAATTTTTTTAACTCGAACATGCGTAGGTTCCCCTATATTGGGATTGCTTTCAGATTCTCATGTCTTTACAATTTACCTAACAATTTTTACTTGGTCACCATTGAACATCTGCCACATTTTACTTACCCAACCTTATCTAATCAAATACTTCAAAAGTTGGAACCTCTTCCATAGGTTTCAAAGTAATGCCTACTTTTCCAGTCTAAATTTAACCTCCAAATTCAGAGAGATGTTTTTGCCTTAACTGCTGTCAATAACATATACTCGCTGGTCCATAACTAATCATGAGGACTACTCTTCATAGAAAGTCGAATGAATGCTCAAGGGTTCAGATTTCTCTAGTTGTTCTGCGAAAAACCATCAACGCCAACTTTATTTGTGGTAACTGTTCAGCTGGGTAACTTAAATACGTTTCATTTCTCGAGGTAAACCTCACTTTCGTTTCTACGGAGCCGTTGTTGGCGCATAGAACGTCGAGTAAGCTTCTCCATTCGCCCCAATGCGGTGCCGCAGCAATTACGTCTTCCCATTCAGGCACTAATGAGGTCTCAGCTATCCTCAGATATCTATCAAAAGTTCGCCGAAAGGTGTTCTTTTGACGACTCTCAGCTATCCTCAGATATCTATCAAAAGTTCGCCGCAAGGTGTTCTTTTGACGACTTCGTCTTCTTTTGCCGTCTGGTTTCTAATTTTAGCCAATGAAGGCTGCCTTCTTGGATACGGAGTACATGTCCTAATTATGCTCGTTTCTTCTTCCTTAGAGCAACAGTAATAAGAGGCTGGCCGGTTCTAATGTGGATCGACGTAAAACTTTGGTAGTAAAAATTTAGTTTTATTGGTTAAAAAGACCACATTTTTACTCTCTTATATTCCCTTTTATTTCAAACCCTTTAAGTGTATAGTAAACAAGATTGACTGAATTAAACTTTCTATTTCGGCTATTGTCGGTTGTTGTCAGTTGAGTTGTCAGTAGTAAAAAGTAAAGTCAGTTGTGTCGGTTGAGTTGTCAATAGTAAAAAGTGTATAGTAAAAAAGATTGACTGAAATAAACTTTCAATTCCGGTTATTGTCAGTTGTTGTCAGTGTAGTTGTCAGTAGTAAAAAGTAAAGTCAGTTGAGTCATTTATGTCAGTTGAGTCAGTTATGTCAGTTGAGTAGTGTCAGTTGAATTGTCAGTAGTAAAAAGTGTATAGTAAAAAGGATTGACTGAATTAAACTTTCAATTTCGGTTATTGTCAGTTGTTGTCAGTGTAGTTGTCGGTTGAGCACAAATAACACTTCACCGCCCTTTTCTGTGTTAGTTGTTTTGCTGAGCAATTTTATTGCTTTCACCTTTTTTTTCTTGATCAGCTGTCTCTATCTCTGTAAATGTAACAGTTGGAAATCGGAACTTGTTTTGTATTGGTTTTTGAACTGGAGAAGACCCTGTCTCAAGTTTGTGAAAAACTTGTCCTATCTCTGAAAGTTAACTTCTTAAGCAACATGTAAAGATGGACTTATATGAAACATGGAATTATCTCTTGGAGACTGAAAATTCTGCATCAAAATTCAAGAATTAGGTTCAAATACAAAATTCAAACCTAATTCAAAGAATTAGATCTGGAAGAGTCTGCTATAATTCAAATTTCCATTGTTTTTTAGTAAAATTTAAGATTTGGGAAATTTTTGGAAATTCCATGTTTTTGTAAGTATTGTGCTCAGAAACAGACTAACCAAGTCTATCTGGCATTTCAACTTTATAGATGGGAGTGGGAATGGAAGAAGTTGCCAGAACTCTACAGAACTTGACTTGAAGTAAAAGTTGGGCTTCCAGCAGCGCTATCATATTGATAATCATAATATCTAACAGAACCTTTGATTGGATTTCAACACATTTTGGTGGAAACCAAGTTTCCGCGTAACGCCTTTTTGGGGTCGATAACGATCCGACTTCTCTAGGATGAGGATTTTAGGTCTATATTTTTACAATCAAGATATTTACCAGAAGAGGCTGTTCAATTTCAGTCAAACTTGATGAGAAGTAGTGGCTAATGTCCTAATTTTTTTTTGGAGCCATTAACAAAGTTCCAGAAATCAGAGATGATTAGAATTTCGGTGGTGGCAGGTGCCAAGCCCCCCTCTCTTTGTAATTCCTTGTGTAGGCCTCAACCAAGCATAGTCAGAAGTTTGGAGCCATTAACAAAGTTCCAGAAATCAGAGATGATTAGAATTTCGGTGGTGGCAGGTGCCAAGCCCCCCTCTCTTTGTAATTCCTCGTGTAGGCCTCAACCAAGCATAGTCAGAAGTTGCAATTTTGGTCTTAGTTACGCTTTTTCGTAGCGTAGGATCAATTCGACCTCTGGCAAGAAGACGAGATAAGGGGGTTTTAGCCGAAGAATTTAGCTTCGGCTAAATTCTTAGCCGAAGCATATCTCACGGATAGGGATGCCAAATCTAGACTCGTGGTTGTAGCGCTTTGTTTTCTGACTGGGCTTGGTCTTTGCGTATGGGTCAGATCTAATAAATAACTTGATCAGAACCCAGGGAACGAAGAGCTAGTGTTCTGTAATCCGCGTCCATTTGAACAATTGGATCATCTCAATTAGATTTAGTTGAGAATAACATATAGAACCTTTGTTGCGTCTATATCAAATTTGGGTCTCATTTGGTACATACAGTAGCTTGTCTCGCTCCACAGATGTGACCCACGGCCACAGCTGCTGCCACGCTGAACGGATCTTTGTATCTGAGTGGAGGTCTAGTTCCATGTAAATCCAACAGCATCTCCGAATAGTGAAATAGATTATTTCTACATGGGAATAGAGACAAAAAGAAAAAAAACAACAACAAAATGCTTTAACACATCCCTATTATGTAAAGTAAGTGGGAAAATATAAGACTAATTGTGAAGATTTGCAACGAAATCGATGATTCTTAAAGGTATAAAGAATACATTGAGCGGGGTGAGAACTAGCATAATAAAATCTCGGTCAAGGTCTTATTTTAATGAGCTAAATAAAAACAAAACATCGATGGTAAATAAAAACAGAGCTGTAACTACTGGCACTTAAATAAATTTTTTTCAAGTGGGGATACACGGGTAAATGTTTCTGATGAGTGAGGAGGATTAAAGTTTGAAAATTTTTTTTCTAGAAACTATAATTATTCTAGTAGGTAACCTCAACTTTGCTAGCACTTTTAACTTCAGTTTTTATTTTTTATTTTGACCACTGTTTCTATATGTCCATTACTAACAGAACCATTTGAAGTCCTTCCATGAACCTACTCGAACTTTTCACCTCGCCTGGCTTATTGCCAAGAAAAGAACAAAAATAGTAAGTTATCAAAACTGACTTGATGAGGTCTCATTGCTGGGATTCCCCATCTGCAAAATGCTATAGGCAGCTGCTTGATGAAACATATTGGGTCCCTTTGCCCCATGTTAGAGAAATGACCATTTCCCCTCGGAGAGTAGCCATATTTAGATTGGATTCTGTTTTATCTTTTCTTTACCTTTGTGGGAAAGGGTTGTATTTTTCCCCACTTTCCTTTCTTCAAAAATCAGGAATTCCCATACAATGGTCTTTGGACAGGGTATATCTCCAGTACTCTTTTTCCCTGTGCCCGTGTATACTTTAGCTACCTTAGCTATTATGTAGCAAGGGCGTATCCAGGATTTCTGGGGGGGGGGGGGTAAAAACACATCAAAACGTTTCTAACAGAATTTGTTTATATGCAATTTTGTCAGACGGAATTTTTTTCGGGGGGAGGGGGCTTCAAACCCTGGACTCCCCTTGATATGGCCTTGTTATGTAGCTCCTAAGATTTTTTTTCCCAATAATGATATGTAGCAACTAATAGGTTTAATTAGTTCTGCGTAATTAGTTTTGTTGTATCATTTTTTTTTAGAGTTTATTGTTTTGTTTTTATTGACAAAAAAAAGCTAATTATGGTGCCTGTTATGTGTTTTTTTCCTAAATGTATCTTATGTTGTGTAGCACCTAAGCTTAATGACAACCTTGTTTAGGCTGAATAACTTCTCTTACCTCCGAATAAGATTCAGTATTTAAGATAAGCTGTTATGTTCCTAGTTTGCGTATGCCAAGGAGAAGGGCTAGCTTCTTATAGAAGCAACAACAACAAAAAAGAGAAGAAAATGAAGTAATATTTCATTTGTGGAATCGTTCGTCAATGAAATGGTGTGTCTTGAACAGCATTCTTTTTCAGGAATGGGTACCTATGGTACCTATCGAACTTATTTATAGTTTATCGTAGACGTATTGTTTATCGATTCATTTTCATGAATCATGAATATTGGTGATGTTGACTAAAAATGTATTTTTATCCGTGATTAGCTCCAAAGTTCGTGGGCTTGCTTTAGCGTGATAGATTTAAAGATTTTGCAAACTTTGAAAAGTTAGGTCAGGTTGGTCTACCACAGAGACGAAGTGTCTCGACACTACTTTATTTAGGCTTGCGAAGTTTTTCTGGTTAATTTAGGCTAGTCTTGGCTAGGTTAGCTTGTCAAGGGGACACAATGTTTGAGTTTTTGTCAAATAAAATAATTATAATAAGCTTATAAGCCTATTGGTCCAAAACAAGCTAGGTAGATTAGAAAATTTCTCACTTTGACTGAACCGGTTTTCGTTTTGTCAACACAACTGGGGTCAACACAACCTCCTTTGGATTCCTCCTCCTGCCTTTTGTTTTTTTTTCGTTTGAAAAATTATACAAATGAAAATATAGAAAAAACTGGTATAATATTTTATAAACAACACGGATAAAACACAAAATAAAAAATCCTGAATATTTCGGCTTCAAGTCTGGAAGCCTTTATAAAAAATAAACTAAATTAAACAAAAAATGGAAGAAAAGGAGAAAAGGTTAAATGAACTCACTTTATCGTTTTTGCTTTGTTTTTACCCTTTTCTTTGATTTTTTTGTTTAGATTGGTTTAGTTTATTTCGTTGATAAAGGCTTCTGGACATGAAGCCAAAATATTCAAATTATTAATTTATTTACTGTTTGCTTTTTTGTTATTTTTTCCCACTTTATTGTCTCTGAAGTCAAAATCTGAAGCTAGCATCAGATGTACCTAATTCTGCGAACTATTGAATATATACCTTCTGAAGCACCTTTGCACCACCCTCCTATTTTTATATGTTTTCGACAACTCCATTTCGAGGATGCAGAAAATGAATTAAAATCGTACGTGGTTAATAATTCCCCTCCAAATTTTTGGACCACCAATAGGGGGAGGGGGTAGATGATCTGTTAAGTTAATGATATGCCTGCTTTTTATCGTAGAATCTAACCCTCATTTGTCAATAGTTTACCTAAGGCATTTTTCATACTGAAAATACATAAACTAAATGCCAAAATATCATAATTCTGTCAATTGTCAATAAAAAAAAGCCAAAGCTATATTTTAGGGGGGGGGTGGTTGTTGTAGATATTCCGGCAAGTTAATGATATTTCTGGTTCTTATTGTAGAATCTAACCAGGAAATTATCACTACTGCATATGCGTCATTTTTCATTTTCAAAACACAGATTAAACGCCAAAGAATTGTCATTTTGTCAATTCTCAATAATGAAAAAAAAAAAAAAAAAAAGGAACGTACTTTCTTCTTTTTTTTCTCTCCGTTTTTTTTTTTTTTTTTTTTTACAGAATTAATCTATTTGGCTATCGAACAGCTTATGTAAAAATAATATGTAAAAATAAAAATGGAAATAAATTTTGATTCAACACGTAATTCAATTATCTAAATATTCATGAATAAACAGTTAATCGAGCGTGAAGCAGCATGACCTCAAACTTAAGAAATGTTCCTTTTTCCCTTCCCAAATGTTCTCTTCTTCCTAACACCAGAACCTGACGAAAGGAATTTCTTTCCCATTGACTGCCCCGACAGATTGTCACTTGTCGACAACTACTGAGATAACCTTGGGGGAAAAAAGCTCACGGGAACAAGTACAACCTATTCCCAGGGAAAGATAAGGAAAAAATGGAAATCTTCTCCAATCTAAAGAGGGCAATTCTCACAGGAGAAATAATCATTCCTCTAAGGTGAGGAAGGGGCAACCAAAAGGTTACATAAATCAGCATCATATCGTCTTTCACCCATGGGGAACTCTAGTAATGAGGTACCATTGTTGACGTGTATGTAAATTGCCTGAACATTAAATCTTGCTTTATGAACTATTTAAGGAGGAAAAAAAAATGTTTTTTTTTGTTTATAAAAATTCATTAATAGAACATAATCCAATCCAAGCCATCGGGGGGCTGAGTTTGTTATACAAAGATCTTCAAACCAAATAAAAATTCAAACGAAAAAATAATTTGGTAGACCACATTGCCTTTACACATTACAAAACTAAACAAATGGAAATGTAGAAAAACAAGCGTAATATTTTAAAAACAAGGTAGTGGGAAAAAACTAAACAGCAGATTATAAATAATAAAAAAGCTTAATATTTCGGCTTCATGTCCAGAAGCTTTTATAAACGAAAGAAAAGCTAAACCAGATTAAACAAAACATCAAAGAAAAGAAGAAAACAAGGAAGAACGATAAAGTGAGTTTATTTGATTTTTTATTTTCTTCGATGTTTTGTTTAATTTAGTTTATTTTTTTTATAGAGGCTTCCAGACTTGAAGCCACATTATTCAGGATTTTTTTTATTTTGTTTTTTGTCCGTTTTGTTTATAAAATATTACACCAGTATTTCTATAATTTGTATAATTTCTCAAACGAAAAAGACGAAAGGCAGAAGGAGAAAAGTGAAGGAGGTTGAGTTGACCCCTGTTGTGTTGACAAGACAAAAACCGGTTCAGTCTGAGGGAGAAATGTTCTAATGTATTTTGCTTATTTTGAAACCATAGGCCTATTACTATTATTATTTTATTTGACAAAGCTCAAACATTGTGTCCCATTGACAAGCTAACCTAGCCAAGACCAGCCTAACTTAGCCAGAAAAGCTTCGCTAGCCTAAATAAAGTAGTGCCGAGACACTTCGTCTCTGTGGTAGGCTAACCTAACCTAACTTTTCAAAGTTACTGCCAAATCTTTAGATTTTCCTGTGATGGATCTATGACGCTAAAGCAAGCCCACGAACTTAGAATAATCGAGGATAAAAATACATTTTTAGTCCACATGACCTATCTTCATGATTCATGAAAATGTAGAAGGGGGGGGGCAAGGCTTGTAGGTGGAGGGGCAAAACGATCAGTTAGCCAGGATAAAATAGAAAATTGCTACGAAACAGAAATAAGAAGGTATTTTTTACAAGTCTGGGGCGACGATTGCCCTCCTCCCTAATTGGCGCCCCTGGGTCCAAGATAGACTATAAATAAAATCACTATCTTGGATAATTGACGAAAACAAAACGTAGGAAAAGATCAAAACTAGTACGGCCATGCTCCGGTAAATCATGGTTGCCCCCTTAAGTTTAACTTAGTAAAGAACGAACTTTAGCCCATAATAACAAAAAATTTAAAACACGTTAAAAAATGTCATTTGAAGCTGATTAAATAAAAAAAAGTTTTTTAACTGCAAGTAAGGAGCGACATTAAAACTTAAAACGAACATAAATGATTCTGTATATGAAAGGAGTTGTCCCCTCCTCAACGCCTCGCTCTTTACGCTAAAGTTTGACTCTTTTTCACAACTCTACTTTTTAAAATAATAAGAAACATTCTAGGAACAATGGGTCGATACGATCACCCCCGGAAAAAAACAAACAAACAAATAAACACACACTTTTGTAGATGGGAGCTTGAAATTTCTACAGTAGGGTTCTCTGATACGCTGAATCTCATGGTGTGATTTTTGTTAAGATTCTATGACTTTTACTGGGTGTTTCCCCCTATTTTCTAAAATAAGGCAAATTATCTCAGGCTCGTAACTTTTGATGAGTAAGACTAAACTTGATAAAACTTATATATTTAAAATCAGCATTAAAATTCGGTTCTTTTGATGTAACTATTGGTATCAAAATTCCGTTTTTAGAGTTTCGGTTACTGTTGAGCCGGGTCGCTCCTTGCTACAGTTCGTTACCACGAACTGTTTTGTTCACTAACTGTAACTATTATTTCGACTAAAAGTTCGTAGAGCGAAAATAAAGGTACGAGAATTTTGAAAAATAGTCTGAGACCCCACAACAATGATGTAGAATCGGAATGAAAACTGAACCATTGACATCACGATAGCCAAAAACCCCATTTAGGGTAATTAGAGCCCCCCCCCCCATCTCGACCATTAATGAAAATTACCTCTTCGCATAGGAAGCAGTGATCTATTTTCTTTTTTCTCAATGTTTTTTTTCTGTCGCCAATACTGGGTGCTGAAGCATCATAGGGAGATATTTAAGGGCTCATTGATCTTGGTAAAAAGCTCCTTGTTAACCATTCAAAACCAATGACGTAAATCTGGAAACAACGGGTCTATGGCCAGTAGAAAGAAATCAAATAAAAATATTCTTTTTCAAATGAATGGGAAGAGCAACATTTAACACGCACAGAAATTGCTGTGTACATGGGGGAGCTTCTCATTCCTCAACTCTCTACTCTTTATGCAAAGTTTTACACTGCTATGCCGGAAGCGTATACGAGAACACTTGTGCTTGTGCAGGCCTTCTGAAAAGTTTGGGGACAAAAAGTGGAAAACTCCTTTTAAAAATTTTGGTTACTGTTAGCACGAGTCGATGCTTATTGAATAAATAAACATAAATAAGCATAATAAACATAAACATAAATAATATAACATAAACATAAATAATATAACATAAACATAAATAAATAAAATCCCCTCCATAATAAAACCCCCTACTTAAAAAATCACGGAAGTAGAATATGAACAGTGACTGAGTTTCTTTTCTCAACAACGCAGAAGCAACTGAAAGAAAAACAAAGATCTGTTGATAAATAATTCTTTTATTGGGATCCTATGCAGCTTTTCATTTGGGTTTTATACTTAATTTAAATATATATATGCCAGGTACTTCTAATCAATATGATCAAATTTTATGATAAACCTTAAAAAGAATTTGTAAATTAAAATGAAAACTAACTAAAAAAACTTAAACAAAGAATAAAATACATAATTATGTCTGGGAATAAGCGGTCGGGAATCTACCGTTTTTATCATGGTTGCAGCAGTAGCTGCAACCTAGCTAAGAATGAACCACTGCTCATAGTAACCTAAAGTTGAAAAACGTGTTAAAAAAAAAAAAAAAAACTGCCTAGTGAAAAAATTTCCATTTGAAACTGAATCAGTTGATCTATTTGCACTAGTTTTACTGCTATATGTTAGATAGGTTGTGAAGTATTAGTTTTTGTTCGTTTTAAGTTTCAACTTCGCGCTCTACTTCCCACGGAAAAACTTAGTTTTTTAAATTTAATTAATATAAGGACGGTAGAAAGTAATGGCTAATTTTGGATACTATGTAAATAATACTGTAACTTGGCTGTAAAGGAACTTTGTCAATAAAAATGATGAAGGGGGAATACAAAAGCAATTTTTTATACGTAATTTTGTATTTTTTTAAGTAATTTTTCGGGTAATCTTAATTTTAAGATGCTTAGGTTATTTGTCTAATATGTGAGTTTTTTATTCATTTTTGTATTTATTTCAAACAAATCGTTGGGCAACGCTTCCTTTTGTCTACAAAGCTCTGTTCTACTAACTGGTAGTTAACTAACTAGTAGTTAATATATATTAACTACTAACAAATAATATTATTAATTAACATTGTTTTTATTATTAGTTGATGTTAGCAGTTAATACTATACTAATATTGTAAATATTAACTGCATAAATGAAATCTCTACTGCATAATATAACAACTTTCTCTCCGGTCTGAAAAAGAAAATATTATGATATTTATCACAAACTCTTATGATAGTGATTTCCTCATTTTTGTAGGACTCCGTTATTGGAAAGGTCTTTTCCTTTTTGTAGATAGAACGTAATAAGAAGCTGATTCTAATAAGAATGACTCCCCATCATTGACACGATGTTTCACAAAATCATCTGCCATATTTCAGTAAAACTAATAACCCTAGCGATAATGAAGATCTTGGTTCTTGTCTCTTTCCGTTTGTGATATATATCTTAATTGGTCAATAATCCTACAAGGTTCACTTAGTCCAACGATTCTGTAATAATTGAACGGATTCTCTCGACTCCATGATTCTTGTAGAACGGGGTATTAATGATCTAGGTGTTAAAAGAAAACACTGAAGATAGGTTACAAGAACTAGTTAGTACAGCAATGTTGGATGAAAAGTTTTTTTTTCAGTAAGATTTTATTTATACATACACTCCAGCCAGAAGCGGTTTTAAGGGGGAGGGCACTTGCCCCGGGCGCAGAAATTTTAGGGGTCAAATAATGCAAATAAAAAAATCTAACGGTTATCATCATTTTGTAATTTTGAAAATTTGTTTTTATTAAAATAAAGTAGAAGGCACAGTTGTCAATAAGCATAAGCAAATTAAATGTGAATTATTCATTTTTCGCATATCTTCATTACCGTTCCTTGAAAATTAGAGTAGGTAGATTGAATTTACTTAATTTTGATTTGTGTTTTATATATAGTTTTTTTTTGTATTCTAAGATGTTCCTATTTAACAGGATGTCAAGATAATTAATAATTTTGCCGAGGCTAAAGTAGAAAAAGTCAGTTTTGAATAAATGTAAAGTTTGTTAACGTATGCGAATTTTGCTATGATTTGGCTTGAAAATTTTTTGGAGACAGGGGTTGGCGGGGGCTAATCAAGATTTTGCCTCGGCGCAAGAGAGGCCAGAACCGCCACTGAATCTAGTACAAGGCTAATTTACATGATCTTTACAAAACATTGAAACAATAAAAACGCATATTAAATCACTATGACTTGTTATACACTTCCACAAAATAGAGGATGAACAAGTTTCGATACCGGTTTGTCTTGAAGTTCACAAGGTTTAATTACAGCTTTGACCTAGTCCGGTCATTCACTGCAGCATCTGGTGGTAAGATGTGGCGGTGCTGAGGTGAGGCCCGCAACGTTTTCATTAAGTGGTCAAGCCTCTTTCGTAATGATTCGAGCCTCGGATTTTCCAGTGTTGGGATATATTTTACTGCTCTACTTCCTGTTATGATTGTCACTGCTCTTTATATGTGGCCGTGTTCAGTTGATTATTCGACAAATTGTTATTCTGTCCCACGGTTTCTGAGAAAAATGTGATAAAACCGCTCGCATTAGAAATCCCCCTATCCTTACAAAATTAATTTTTCTAACACATATTCTTGGGTTCTGACGTAGGGTGATTAAGTTTGAAGAAGACGAGTTTTTTCTTTCTTTGGTTTTCAAATCTGATCTTCTTTTTATTTATTTGTTATTTATGTTTTCTTAGACCTGTTTGGGGTTTTCTCAACATCTTCCTCCCCTTATTCTTTTTTTCTTTCTAGCTATTTTTCAAAGTTCACACGCACATTGAAAGAAATAATATAATTTTGTAATAAACGCTTAAGATACGTTAATAATGCGATTCTTCAAATTTTTAACTAAAATATTCCAAATAAGCTTAGATTGAACACACTTTAATTGATTAAAATGACTCTCATGTAAAGCAACAATGAAAGAAATAGAGAAAATAAAACAACAAACTGATAGTTATTTTTTTACATTTAAACTATGAATTTTGTGGGTTGTGCTAGATGGCGATGGTTATTTGTTTTTTCTCATGAGCAAATTTAAGTTTTCTCTTATTGCGATTTCTCTTACTGTTTATGGTTAGTTTATTTCATGAGGGCCGTGAGTTTTAAGTTCACGCGATAGTTTTAAGGTGATGGTTTAGCTATAATGTGTGAAACTTATCCCCACAACATACAAAAAAGATTCATTTGGTTCAATTGAAAAGTGATTCAGCAATTAAAACTGAAGCCTTCCGTTGGTATCGATTATAAGGGATGTGTAGCTAAAAATTCTTAGTCTTCTTCTTACTCGGCATCTTACGCTATTGACGCAGATAATTTTCCCCCAATGCACTCTGCCACCAGCTTTCTTTATTGGATACCTCCTTCTCGTCCGTTAGAGAGAGATAAAAACTCACTGTATTAGTTCTATTACAGTTGCAACTTCTTTCTGAGATCTCTTTGAGCTTCTTTTTTTGATGAAACAGAAGCAACTATGTTACCCCCCATTACACCCACCAATTTGGTTTCAAACTAGGAACTGGATTTTTCCAACCCTCGTGTTATAGTTTCTAGCGCTCTTATTGACGCTGAGTCAATGTGAAACAGCCTAGTTCTTGTCGCTCGCGGTGTAAACATGCGTTAGATTCATTTATATAATTTCCAATGCTTGTAGTTGGCAACTATGGTATTCATTCGCTTAGTGGTATATATTCCCTGTCGCCTAAAACTCCTTAGTCCTCCTCCTAAATCCTCCTCTTATTCATTCGCCTAAAACTCCCGCCTGATAAAACTATAGCTCCAACGTCTTGGATAAAGATCACACCCATCTTGAAGAGTGTCCTACAAGACGTAATTCCTTCAACCAATTTCTTTAATAGCTATCTCGTGGAGGTTCAAGACCAATGTCCTTCTTCCTGATCTGCTAATCTGTCTCTATTTAGTTAGGCGGATGGACACCTTCAGTCTCAATCGTGCCTTACTACGAATCAGCGTCATTTTCATTATTATTCCTTTATTATGTATGGGAATATTTTGTTTCTAAATTTAGGCGCTTTACATTTTCTGTTTATATTTTCTTTTATATTTTAGACAGTTTTTCGGTAATATTTGTGTTTGATTGTCTCCTGACCTTTATCCAACTTCCATGAAGATGGTGGTGGCGGTCTTTGATTAAGATTTTCCCTAAGTGTCATTCAAACTGTACTTCAGAATAAGAAAATTCCGTTCAAGATAACAAATATCAATAAATATCACATTCAAAACAACTACTTCATTAACCCTAAATCAAAGAAAAAGAAACATGGAATTTTCTTTTTCCGTAAAAATCATCAGCTATAGAAACTTAATAGAAATTCTCATTCAATTCTATCTTACATTGAAATTCATTTTAAATATACTTCTGCTTCTACGAAGATAAGTTGTGGAATCACTCATAAGTTTCGGAGTATAACATCGTGTTTCCTTTTTGAGGGTGGGGGGACGAGCGGGTCGGGTGATCGTTCAGTTCCCATAAGTTTTGGAGTAAAACATCGTTATTTTTTTTTGGGGGGGGGGAGGGTCGCGCTATTGGGGGCCAGGGGTCAGCTTGCTTAAGATTTGGAATAAACTATCATTAATAAGTTGCTTTTTTTGGGGGGGGGGTTGGACAATGGAGGGCCTAAATAATTTTGAGACCACACTGGCTAATCATGACAAAACACAAAATCGCAAAGAAAAGAAGAACGAGGACAATAAACAGCCAGTGAAAAAAAATTGAAAATTATGCAAATATTTCGGTCAAGACCTCCGCTTGACCGTCCTCAGTGCAGAATAAACTGATAAAAATATATAAAAAAACAAACCTTAAAACAAAACACAAAGCTAAAAAATGATGACCCTTTCTCAGTAACGGAAAAAGTGTACGCTTTCACCGTTTGTGTTTTGTTTTAGGTTTTTTTTTTATATATTTTTATTAGTTTATTTTGCACTGAGGACGATCAAGAGGGGGTCTTGACCTAAATATTTGCATAATTTTCAATCTTTTCACTGGCTGTTCATTGTCCTCGTTCTTCTTTTCTTTGTGATTTCTTGTTTTACCATAGAGGGCCAGGGGTCATCTCCCGTAATTTTTGGAAAAGAATATAGTTAGTAAGTTTTTTTAGTGGGGGGGGGGTTAGGCTTAATTGATCTTTGAACTATTTTAAAAACCCTTTCATGAAAACTTTATATGCCCCCGAGGCATAACTTACAAAACCTGTCTCCAGGATTCGGGGGGGGGGGGGGGGCTGTATCAACCCGGGGTTTTTGTTATTTAATCTTTGAACGATTTTTAATAAAATGACAATCTTATAGTTTTTTTCGGGAGCATATGGCGAAAAAAGAGCGGGGGGGGGGGCTTCCAATCGAATGACCCGCCTCTGAAGTTTATACGATTTCCCCTTCCATATGAGGTGCCTGTGGAAAAAATGATAATAGTAAAACATTGAAGCCTTATGGTCTTTACTGTAGGCAACGCTAAAGCGTTGACTCTGATAATTTGTACATTTTAACACAAATCAGCCATAAATCTTTATAAGCTTTCTCTAATGTATGTGTTATCGAGTTTATTGATTTCATATCTGAGTCACGCACATGTCTAATTAGTCAATAATCCGGTCTTTTGATAAGGTGTACAAATCCGTTTTCCCAATCCAATGCTTTCCTAATAATTGAACTGATTCTAGTGACTCCATATTTCTTATTGAATATGGTATTAATGATCGAGCTATTGAGAAATAAGCTATAGAACATATCTAGCCAAAAATCAACAAACGTAGTCAGTGTTAAAAAAACATCCTTGGAAATATATTCAAATTATGGAATTATGGTTAAACTAAGTAAAATGTACTAATATAATAGTTTTTTAATATTTCCGACACATTTTTTCCTATTATAAAACACAAATATTGAAGGTATACTCAAACTGATCACCTGTGTAAGTTAATAAAAAAACTGAAATAATAAAAAAGCCGCCCGAGGCTAACACAGCTACGCACACTCCTACTCTAACCCAAGCTATTCAAAATCCACCCTTTAAACCCTCCCAATAAGTTACAGTTTCCTTTAAATCCTTTCTTATGATTCACCCTACCCCGCTCGGGGGCGTATTGCTTTTTTGTTTGGCCCCAGATAGGTGGCCAAAAAGCAAAATCTTTGGTAATCTGTCATTTTTCGTGCAACTGAACCCTCATGGAACTCAACCCCCTGCATGTGAGCCGTCGTGCAACTCAACCCCCGTTTAACTGAACCCCCGTGCAACTCAACCCCACTCAACTGAACCTTTGTTCAACTAAATTCCGTTTAATTCTAACCTTATGTAACTCACCTCCAAATTAAATCAAGCCCTGTTTGATCCAACTCGACTCAATACCTAAGAATAAGATTGAACTAGCGCTGATTAGAAGCTCAAAATTTGCTTCTCGCCTATTTCATAGTTTCTAACTTGTATTACCCATTCGGGTAACCTGATAACTTTTCAAAATTAAATGAAACTTTTAGAAATAAATCTATCTCCAAAATCAACTCAACTCCCTTGCAGCTGAAACCTCGTTTAAAGAAAAACTTACCTTTAATACTGATCCAGAAATTGTAGATATTTGAATTCATCTTAATAGTAGAAGTTGATTGTGGAAACAAATTTATGGGATTTTTAAAAAGAGCTGGAAGTGCGGATAAGTCTCTCTTTCTCTTCTATATTGTCCTCTACTAATAAGGGACTAGAACATCATAGAGAGCTGTGTGAGATCATTCTGAAAGTTAATATTTACATTTACAAGCTTTTTACTGTTCAGTAGGACAGCACCATCATAAAACACCTTATGACACCAAAACGCGATTTTAATGTAATTTCTGGAATGAAAAGGCTTGAAACCATAAAAGGTCTACCAGTGAAGTATCTTTGTTAGGAAACCCTTAAACTGGTGTTAAAAATCCCCTTTTTGAATACACCCCTTCCCAGTCACCTTTGAAAATGGAAAAAAAAGCGAAAAAAATACCAAGTGAAAAAAACACAAAGATGATTCGTTAATGGTAGGTACTACTACTACTAATAACTGATCGCAGCACCCAGCCGCCTGCGGCCAACACAGCTACGTACGCTCCTCCTCCATCCCAATCTATTCAAAGTCTCCCTCTTTACACCCTCCCAGGAAGTTCTCATTCCCTTCAGATCTTTCTTTATGAAATCCTCCCACCCCAACTGTGGACGACCTGCTTTCCGTTTAGCTCTAGATGGTTCACTGAAAAGGACCATCTTAGGCAATCTATAATCCTTCATCCGTGGAACGTGCGCTAGACATCTCAACCTTTCCCTCATTAGGCATCTAATTTTTTAGATTGCATTCGGCATCACAGAATCTAGTGATAGATGCTATTTTTTTCATTTCAATAGTATAATTAATTACGAAACGAATTCTTAGGAATTACGAAAAGTGCTTGACACCCTGACGTGTCTTCTTTTTCTTTGCTTTTTTCTCCAGCACTAGCGGGTCACTTGAACATCATAGGGGCGCTGAAAACAGTAACCATCAGATGACCTCAAAATTAATATTTTATTTTTCCTGCAAAATAAATGTGGGCACCATTTCTTGGTTGAGTTTATGTGGAATGACCCAAACAAAATGCTTTGAAGTAACTTCAAAAGTCAAAACCGAATGAGCTTAGGGAACCGTATATAAAATGTAATTTTTCACTTGCCCCTTGGCAAACCCTTGCCCGAGCATTAATTGAAAAGCTCATAGTTTGCAGTAAGACCCAAAAAAACTTTATCGGACTATGATTGATTTTAGTGATCTGCTTCGCTCTTCGTTGTGTCTCTGGTTGGAACATAAACTACAATAACTGATATGTTGAATAGGTGGCCTTTGAATCGTGCTCTTGCTTCTCTATTTAAGATAGGATCCCACTCTAGAAGTGGCCTTGATACGAGGGGGCTTAAAATGATGCCCACACCATGATACGCAGATCCATCAAGGGATCCGGAGTTGAAAAATGAGAAAGAAGACTCGTCTTCAGGAGTTCTAATATCTCAGCCTTGGACAATGCCGCTGATTCGAGTTTCTGAAACGCACATGGTGTCTATGTTGTATGTTATATGTTATATGTTCATTATGAACATATGTTCTTTATTATATGAACATTTGTTATATGTTACATGTTATATGTTCATTATTCGTTGTATGAACATATGTTATATGTTCATCGAATGGACTTTCCAGCACCTTACACTGAGGGGTTGTTTATGTTTCCGAAGGAGTATCTCAGCTTGCTAATTTTTGGGAGAAGGCGCTGATGAAACCTTCAACGCATTGCTTGTCGAGGATGCTGCAGCATGGGCTTGCCAATTTTTCGGAGAAGGTGCCGCTGAAATCCTCAACGAATCGCTTGTCGGGGATGCTGTAGTATGGGCTTGCCAATTTTTCCGAGAAGGCGCCGCTGAAATCTTTTACGCATCGCTTGCCGGGAATGCAGTAGTATGGGTTGGACTCTTTACATTGACTTGTTTACGCTAACATTTTAAGGAATAAGTATCAACATTTGCATATTGAACTGACAATGCGCATTCATTTTTTTTTTCAGTAAAGTGCAAATTATGTTCTGGTCTTGGGAAGGCATAGGGGGTTTTGAATCCTACTCATGTTAATTTCTGCTCGTTTTGAGTTTGACTCGGCTATTTATAATTTCTGTTCCTTTTGGGTTTCATTTACTTATTGATGCTGATTTGTGCAGTTCTATGCTTGGTAGATTATTTGATTCTATCTTTGGTCATTTTCGGTTTAATTGAGTTCTTTTCTTTTCTTTGAAAAACTTGTATTGTGGAATTTCTTTTTAAATAGTTTACTTTAAAAAAATAATTAAACAGAAAAACATATTTTTTCAAACATTTTTCGGAATTGCTCAAAAACTGCCTCAGGATTAGTTTAGACGAAAACACCCACGGTCTTTGTGAATGTCTTTAAAAAAAATTTCTTAATATTTGATCCTTAATATTAAATTGCTATTTTTCTTTATAGGAAATCTGTGCTATTTCACGGGTTAACAAAAAAGAAATTGGCAGAGTTTTCAAGTTGATTTTAAGCAGCCTTCGGACAAATGTCAGTTTGATTACTACTGGGGACTTTATGGCACGGTTTTGTAACAACCTTGGTAAGTTACATTTATTTTTTTTCTTAATTTATTTTCTTAACTTAATTATATTTTTTCTTAATTTCTCAGAAACCTTAAACAGAGTTTTCTTCCTTTTTTAAGAGAATTCTGGGCAAAAAGAGGAAGCTCAGTCACAGTCGTATTACAAAGTTACGAGACTCTTTGGGGTGTAATCAAAGCTGCCCCAGAGAGGGGAGGGGAAGGTATATTTGATTTGACGTCTTCTCTGCTGGGCATGGAAAATGATATCAGCAAACTTAATTGTAGTCTATTTAATTGACGTTATAAAGATAAATTATCTAGCCTTAATTACCTTTCAAAAACATTTGACCTATTTGGCTGCTGTAGATACCCAATTTCTATGGCTTCAAACACGGGCGTACACATGCCTACCCTTTAGTGGAGGGGGTTTTTTATGTTCAAAGCTTTTGGATCAATCTCAGGTTGTTAGTAAATCGTCTTATTTGTGCATGCAACGTGCGATAATGACGCAACTTCTTAACAGAGAACTGAGCTTGGGGGGCTGAGTGAGTTTTTCAAGCTTCTTTGGGCGATTTTCCTAAATATGTTGTAACTTCGGTTCAAAATTAGAATTTAACATAGCAAAGACCTCTTGTCATATTTCCTTGGATCTGAAATGGTGTCACCATTTCATTTTTTTTTTTTTACAAGGGATTAGCTTTTTGTTTTATATCCAACTATATCGTTCGTTTGGCGATAGACTACTTTCAAATCTCCTTTCTTAGCAGCTTCTTCTGAAAGCGCTGCTTCTTCCTCGATAACAGTTCTTTTGTCATTCCTGCCACTTCCTTTCACTGCTTTATCCTTTTCTTTGTAACGGAGATCAAACTCGACTTTTTGCCCAGGGCTCGACGCATTCAGAAAAAGTGTCCGGGTCTCCTTGTGTTCTGAAGAGTGCCCACTGAGCCACTGAGTGCAGAGGGAAATCCTCTTCCGAACGCTTTAGTCTGTATCATTTTTAAAGAAACTTTTTGCTATTATTTATATATTACTTACGCTGTGCTAGGATGTGATCCTTGAAAGCACTGAGTAGAAAGGTGAGAATCACTTCCGAGCAGATACACAAAAGTGCTTGTTGTGACAATAAAATGCTTGATGCAGGACATGAACAAAGTGTCAATATGACTATGAATCGTGTGTACATTATCTATGTTTTGTTCTTTAGCCACCTTTGTCACTGAACATGTGCCCACTGCAATAAACTTACAAGAATTATTTAATTATGATATATTTATTTATATTAGTTATATCTCCCTTATCACGGCTAGGAATCGAACCGTAGCATCCACGATTTGCAGGTGCCGCTTTATCTACTCAGCCGCAACAAGGTACTTACAAGGATTTCCTCTAGCTAAGAGTTTGTTCAAAAATGATCTCTACAGGTAAAATACTCGTTGGGATTATTCTCTTTTCTCCCAATGCCCATGTACCTGTTGTTTTTTCTCGAGGCATCTCTTTAGGTTTTATTATGGTAGGCCAGTTTGGCTTTAGAACTTTTACAGCTACGTATTGTGTCTCTTCTATGTAACCTTGTGAAGCTCGCCCGGTCTAGCAGCAACAAAAAATGGTACTTTTTAAATTGTATTAATTTCCCCATTTTCTTGCCCTGACCTGTAGATCTAATTAGAAAGATAACAAGGTAAATTTCTTGTAATTATATATGTTTGTTCCATTACCAAGAAAGGTGATATTTCTATGAAACGAGGATGTCTTACCTCAGAAAAGGGAGAAAAATAAAGTAAATGTTTTCCCTAGGAACGAAAGCGCGGGGGAAGGCTTTGGTGACCGAATACCTTTTCTTTCATAGACCTTTCAGTGTCACAGTAACTTATCCTAGCATTGAAAGATAATATAACTGGATTTTTTAAGGATCTCCCACTTGGTAATTCCGCCCCCCCCCAAAAAAAAACGAATATTTTTTTCGGAAATTGTTTATATAGTATTTTGCATCATGTATTGTTGCTGAATTCCACCACCGGGTATCAATGCCTGAATTTTGTTATGGAGACAGGGTTTTAACTTCCCAAACCAAAATAACCTACAAATCATAGGAAATCAAACAGTTCGTGGTAATGAACTATAGTAAGGAGTGACCCGGCTCAATAGTAACCGAAACTCTAAAAAACAGAATTTTGATACCAATAGTTACATCAAAAGAATCGCATTTTAATTCTGATTTTAAATAAATAAGTTTCATCAAGTTTAGTCTTACCCATCAAAAGTTACGAGCCTGAGAAAATTTGCCTTATTTTGGAAAATAGATGGAAAACCCCCCTAAAAGTAATATAATCTTAACGAAAATCACACCATCAGATTCAGCAAATCAGAGAACCCTATTGTAGAAGGTTCAAGCTTCTATCTACAAAAATGTGGAATTTCGCATTTTTTGCCAGAAGACAGATCACCAATGCGTGTTTATTTGTTTTTTTGTTTTTTTTCCCAGGGGTGATCGTATCGACTCAGGGGGGTCCTAGAATGTCGTGAGGGGGCTCATTTTAACGGAAATTGAAAGTTTTAGTGCCTAAAGTTCTAGTCTCTTTTTAAGTGACCAAAAAATATTAGCGCACCGAGGCCCCCTCCCACGCTTATTTTTTCCCCAGTGTCACCGGATCAAAATTCTGAGATAGCCATTTTATTCACCATAGTCGAAAAACCTAATAGCTATGTCTTTGGGGACGACTTACTCCCCCACAGTCCCCGTGGGAGGGGCTGCAAGTTACAAACTTTGACCGTTGTTTACATATACTAATGGCTATTGGAAAGTGTACAGACGTTTTCAGGGGGATTTTTTTGGTTTGGGGGGGGGGAGGGAAGCTGAGGGTAGGTTACGTGGGAGGATCTTTCCATGGAGGAATTTGTCATGGGAGAAGAGAATTTCAGTGAAGGGGGCGCAGGACTTTCTAACATCATTTATAAAAACAATGAAAAAATAAATATGAAAAGTTTTTTCAACTGAAAGTAAGGAGCAGCATTAAAACTTAAAACGAACAGGAACTATTACGCATATGAGGGGTTCACCTTCTCGTAATACCTCGCTCTTTACGCTAAAGTATTTAAGTAATTCCATCCATTTATTCTACGGCCTTTGTGATTCATTGGTCATTCTTCAGGAATTGGGACAAAATTCAAGTTTTAGTGTAAAGAGCGAGGTATTGACGAGGGGATGAACCCCCTTGTATTCCTAATAAAAACATACAAATATAGAAGTTCGTTACGTAAGTTAATTCTTAAGTTACGCATATTTTTTACTAATGAAAACGTTCGTAAAAAATTAAAAGTTCTAGTTCCCTTTTTAAGTAATCAAAAAATTAGAGGACAACTAGACCTCCTCCCCCGCTCCTTTTTTTTCAAAATCTTCCGATTAAAATTATGAGAAAGCCATTTAGCCAAAAAGAAATTAATATGTAAATTTCGTTTTAATTATTTATGTGCGGAGAGCCAAAATGAATACATGCATTAATTCAAAAACGTTCAGAAATTAAATAAAAAAACAAGCTTTTTTAACTGAAAGTAAGGAGCGACATTAAAACTTAAAACGAACAGAAATTACTCGGCATATGAAAGTAGCTTTTCCTCCTCAACGCCCCACTCTTTACGCTAAAGTTTTTTACTGTTTTAAAAAGTAGAGTTAAGAGAAAGAGTCAAACTTTAGCGTAAAGATGGGGGCGTTGAGGAGGAAAAGCCACTTTCATATACGGAGTAATTTTTGTTCGCTTCAAGTTTTAATGTCGCTCCTCACTTTCAGTTAAAAAAACTTGTTTTTTTTTAATTTAACTATCTGAAAGATTGTAGAAAATCATATATTTTATTGATACGTGGAAGCTGCAATCTGCTAAAGAATGAACCACGACAGATACGCCAATGAACACGCAATATTGCAGATACGCCCTGTTGATACCTTAGATTAGTGCACTAGTTTTTATTCTGTTAGAAATCCACTACAATATACCCTGAAAGATTCGACGTAATTTCTTTAACTGGTCCTAAGATGTTGCATGTACACCCTTTTGACAACGGATGTGCATAGTGGTCTTAGATATGGTTCAACATGCAGTAAAAGCTTCAACTCGATACCCTTTGGTATTTGTGTTATTTGGTTACCATTACAGTTGGCTTCGCTTGGCAAGCTGTTAGTACAATCGTAAAGAAATGTACTTGACGCATCTGCAAAAGTATCCAAAAATAAAAATTGTGTTTAAAACAAAAACTGGTATGTGAGAAAAAAAATTGTCATTTCGAGCTGATCCAGGAATCGTAACTATTATTTACATCGTTTAGTCTTAATAGTAAAATCTCATTTGAAAAAAAAGATTGTTTGATAGCATGTCTTAGTTTAATTTCGTGGGTGCGCACTGGTTACCATTACAGTTGGCTTCGCTTGGCAAGCTGTTAGTACAATCGTAAAGAAATGTACTTGACGTATCTGCAAAAGTATCCAAAAATAAAAATTGTGTTTAAAACAAAAACTGGCATGTGAGAAAAAAATGTCATTTCGGGCTGATCCAGGAATCATAACTATTATTTTCATCGTTTAGTCTTAATAGTAAAATCTCATTCGAAAAAAAAATTGTTTGAGAACGTGTCTTAGTTTAATCTCATGGGTGCGTATTGGTTACCATTACAGTTGGCTTCGCTTGGCAAGCTGTTAGTACAATCGTAAAGAAATGTACTTGACGTATCTGCAAAAGTATCCAAAAATAAAAATTGTGTTTAAAACAAAAACTGGCATATGAGAAAAAAATTGTCATTTCGGGCTGATCCAGGAATCATAACTATTATTTACATCGTTTAGTCTTAATAGTAAAATCTCATTCGAAAAAAAAATTGTTTGAGAACATGTCTTAGTTTAATCTCATGGGTGCGTATTGGTTACCATTACGGTTGGCTTCGCTTGGTAAGCTGTTAGTGCAATCGTAAAGAAATCCAAAGATTCAGAGGATTCAATATGAGTCTTGGATAAAGATGGAAATCCAACCCTACCCCTCCTCAGACCAAATTTATAAGCCACGCTCGGCGTTTCCCCTTTCCAGCAATTGTTAAAGCCCCTTCAATAGTAAAGTTTTTATTATCTAGAAAAAGAATGCTATCTACAATGTTGGAACGGGTGGCTCCCGCCGTAATTTGTTTCATAAATTTGCGCTGAGGGAGCTAATTTTATATGAAAACTAATATCGAAAACTAGTACGAAAAATGAAAACTAAAAATCTGAAAACTAAAAACAAAAAATATGAAAACTAATACCCCTCTTCAGACCAAATTTATAAGCCACGCTCAGTGTTTTCCCTTTCCAGCAATTGTTAAAGCCCTTTCACTAGTAAAGTTTTTTTTTGTCTAGAAAAAGAATGCAATCTACAATGTTGGAACGGGTGGCTCCCGCCGTATTTTGTTTCATAAATTCGCGTTGAGGGAGCAAATTTTTTATGAAAACTAATATCGTCAACTTCTTTTATTAGTACAGCTCGCAAGGACTTTGGCTTTCAAAAAAAAACTCACTGAAAGAATCTATGGTATTTTGTATAACCTCCTTTATAACGAATTCCGTTCTTTAAAGTAAAATTCTTCCTTTGGGACTTTTTTTCTAATTTTTTTTCTGATTTAATAAATAATTCAAGACTGAATATGACTTCTTGGGCATTTTACAAAACTAATATGACTTCTTCAATAGAGTCAGAGTTAAACTCGACTGCACTGATTTTTATTATGAATGTTCATAAAATATTTTAGTGGTGAAATAATTTAGGGTCTAAAATATTTTAGGACCTCGTATATAAAGTGGAAGTTTTCAGTTAAAAAGGAGGTCCTCATCTTGAAGTATACGCCTCAAATCTTTGCCAAAAAATTAATCACAGTGAAATTTTGTCAAGTCAATAGATATATTCTGGGTCAGAAGATACATTGTCTTGAACTAAACTAATTCGGAATCCAAGTTTGATTGGTTGGCTCTCAAACTTAGCTGAAGCAAACCACTGCAGGTGGTTTGCCTACATTGTCTTGAGCTAAACTAATCTGGAATCCAAGTTTGATTGGTTGCGAAATTTTTGTCTTGTATTGGCGGGGTGGGATTGGTCTCTGCTTAGTAATTTGGGGCCAAAGTTCAAACCTAGCTGAAGCAAACCACTGCAGGGCTCGGAAATTTATATCAGTGATAAGATTCAGCTAGGGCGTCTCCATATTAATCCAAACAAGAAGAAGAAGAAGAGAATTTCTTCTTCTTCTTCTTCTTCTTCTTCTTCTTCTTCTTCTTCTTCTTCTTCTTCTTCTTCTTCTTCTTCTTCTTCTTCTTCTTCTTCTTCTTCTTCTTCTAAGAGAACCCACAAACAGAAGTTTCTGCGTTCGAAGTTGTCTGTGGTCAAGGAGGCACACTCGTGCCTCTTTAAAGTGGCGAACCACGATAATGTTAAGCGATCTTCGGTTCCAGTGGTCGCAGAGGGATGGGGAAGGATGCATTTCGTAGCCCGAGCTCCAACTAAGAAACCTGCCAAATTTCATCCCCTTCTGACTTTTCCTTCATGGGGAAAATCTGGCCGAAAGTTAGGACCCCCCAACCCCAGCCCCCCTTTAACGTTGTCCGATCGGGCTGAAATTCACAAGTTAAGGTCCCCTAGGGCCCAGGAGCTTATCCGTGAAATTTCAGCTCGATCCGATAACTCCTTCCCTGTTTTCCAGAAACCACGCATAGCCACTTAAAGTTCATGTTCTCCTTTTGTTTTTTTTTTCTGCCACACCTACAGGTCACAGCCGACATCGGATCTGGGTGTACGAAGACTCATTCGACGCGGAATTCTCCGAGTAATTTTGCTTGAAAGTTTCGTCGGAAAATCTTAACCCCCCGATTTTCTAGCTTAGAAAAACCCCATTTCCCCATAAGAGCCCATGTTAAGTTTTTTGTTGTTAAAAGTTACGAATTTCAACATCAAGTACATCAAAATGATCAGCTCGACATGGTGAGACTGACTGAAAGCTTCAAAAAATTCTGTCTTAATCCGTAAAATTTTTATTTGAGAAAAATGACAGAAACCTTTTTTTTTCTGCCACGCCTACAGGTCACAGCCGGCATCGGATCTGGGTGTACGAAGACTCATTCGACGCGGAATTCTCCGAGTAATATTCCTGGAAAGTTTCGTCGGAAAATCTTAACCCCCCGATTTTCTAGCTTAGATAAACCCATTTCCCCATTGAAGGTAAAATTTTTTCTTGTAATAACATCACTTGTTTGAAAAATTCTTACACTAACAGCAGCTTGGCGCAGCGGAAGCGTGTTGGGCCCATAACCCAGAGGTCTGTGGATCGAAACCGCTAGCTGCTATAACTTTTTAAAATTTGTAAAATTAGGTAATTTTGTCAGTTTGAATTTATTGATACAGAAAGGGAGAAAATAAACATGGAAACATGTGATCAGAATTACATACTGGAATGTTCACAAGAATTTATACTGAAGCGGGGGCAAGGCTTGATGGAAGCAAGTTAAAAGAACCATTTAAATTGATTTCCTAATAGAATCCGTTGGTGAAATTTTCTATTGTAATAACTTGTTTGATAACAAGCATAACAGCAGCTTGGCGCAGCGGAAGCGCGCTGGGCCCATAAACCGGAGGCGGGTGGGTAAAAACCACTAGCTGCTAAATTTTTAATTAAGCTGCTAAACTATTAAAATTATACAAATTAGATAATTTTGTCAGTTTGAATTTATTGATACAGAAAGCGAGAAAATAAACATGGAAAATTATTATTAAATTACATCCACCATGGATTGTAGAAAAACGTACAAAAATAATATGAAAAAAACTACGTTTTCTTAAAGAGTTAAAGAGGCTGCGTCCCAAAGTCGAACCTTAAAACGTACAGGAATTAGGAGAGGCAGTTGGGGGGCTGCTGCCCCCCAAACCCCCTGCTTTTAAAGACTCTTTTGTACAGCTTTTTGTTTTGGGGGGCTGCCGCCCCCCTAGCCTCCCGCTCTTGCCTTCGGAAAGGCCCTCTTTTAATTAACAAAAAATTGAAATGAATGAATAATGGAATAACTTCGAAAAATGTTAAACACAAGAGGACAGGAGAGCCATTGCGCCGAAACTAGTAATTAGTAACAATGAAGTTGACCACTCCATTTACATTTTAACATAATTATTGAAACTGTTTCCCAGACACAGAGCACACAGGCTAAGAGCTGGGGGTTTGTTGGTGTACAACAAAAAACCTGTACAAAAGAGTCTTTAAAAGCGGGGGGTTTGGGGGGGCAGCAGCCCCCCAACTGCCTCTCCTAATTCCTGTACGTTTTAAGGTTCGACTTTGGGACGCAGCCTCTTTAACTCTTTAAGAAAACGAAGTTTTTTTCATATTATAGCGATATAGGTCACTACAAATATGTTAAAACAAGCAGATAATTTAGAAAAATGCAATTTAGACTTGAAAATTCAACTTTGAAAATTTCCCATCTCAAGTAGTCAGAGCTAGCCAATCAGATTAAAAAAAAAGAAAAAAGAAAAAATCTGACCAATAGATCTGATCAAGAACAAAATCTGACTAATTTTTTTGCAATGATTGTCGGTCTTTATAAAATATCACTATCAGTAGGCCTTGAGATTTCTACCATTCTATATAAATCCTTCATCTCAAATTATCTAAAAAATTATATTCCTTTTCTTAAAGAGTAAAGAAGCTATAGCTGAAAGTTAAAATTTAAAACGGATACATATTTCAAGAAATTTTTATTACTGGTTCCTAGATTCGTCTCATGTATACCTTACGAATGCCTTGTCATTAATTTTGAAAAAATTACTCCAAAAAAATATTTGATAGTAATGTTTATAAAAGTGTGTTTTCCTGCGAGTAACGGAACAAGTAGACACATGATAGTTCTAAAATTTTATATAATTTAAGGAGAGATGATACGATTATGGGTATGTTATGGTATTGACAATTTAGAGGGGCAGGGGGGGCAATCGCCCCCTCCAATTTTGAAAAATAGCTTTTATTGGGTACTTTCACTCGAATAATCGACAAAAATCAAAATGCTCCCCTTAGCCTGTAGATTTTGACAAAGTTTTGTATCTTAGTAAATTCAAAAAAAAATATCGCTCCCTCCTCCTTCATTTTCGTGAAAATGCGCCCTGGAATCTTTGCTGCCAAAATATACAGCGTCTTATTATGCCTCTTGGAAAAAATACGTTCTGAGACCATACTGGCTATGCATGACGTATGAAAACAAGAAAGGAAATAATAAATGAAAAGAGAAAAATCAAATAGGTGAAAAACGAGTATTTTGTCAGCCAGTAGCAAAATATGAAGATGAAAATCAAGCAAATATTTCGACATGGACCTCCGCCAAGTCGTCCACAGTGCTCAAAAAAAAGAAAGAGGAAAAAAAAAGCAAAAAAAAACAACAACAACAAAATCTAACCTTCTGAAGTGAACTCTACAAGAGGAGAAAAGACACTGTCTTTTCTCCTTTGAGCACTGAGGACAACTTGGCGGAGGTCCTTGTCTAAATATTTGCTTGATTTTCATCTTCATATTTTGCTATTGGCTGACAAAATCCTCGTTTTTCACCTATTTGATTTTTCTCTTTTCATTTATTATTTCCTTTCTTGTTTTCACACCTCTTGGAAAAAATATATGTTCAAGATCAACTTTAAGCCTAACCTCCTGAATCTTAGTGAATCTGAATCTATATTTTTTATCCCAGCCGATGGAGATAAATGAATGGGTGGTTGATGGGTCTATACTTCCGGCATAATTTTCCCCGCTAACAAAAATTCAAGAAAACTTGAAATTTTTACCAATGTTTGTTTTGGTTTCAACTTCAAATTGCATCTTTCTCCATTTCTTAACAAAAAAAGTGAACTGGATTCGCTTATGGAAAATTAAGGAGCTTGATATATTCGTCTGAAATTGAGGTAGGGGAAGAGGGGTTATTTTTTTCAATTAGATTTTAATACAATTGACTTGATTCTTTTTAGGATGAAATTTTAGTTTGAGCCAAGTAATATTTTGTATATCTTTTTTTGTAAATCATTTGAAATTTTTTTTTTATACTTTTAGTCGTTTTTAATAACTTGCACTTGTCGCGGTTTCCGAAGCTGCAGCATAGGCTAGTATGCCTGAATGCCGGCTAAAGGTTTTAGTAATTTACCTCGAGATTGAATCGAGGTACCGACCATTTTGAAATGATCCTTCTTAGGGGTTGTTCATACTCCTTCTTAAGTTTATAAGAAATCATGACAAGGGGGAATTATTGTGAAGTTCCCATTTTGTCACCTATACCTGTCACGACCTAAAAGATATAGGAACTTTGTGCAAAATACTAACAGTAATGAACAGTTTATATTATTTAACATGTTCCTTTGTATTGTTGTTTTTTTATGAGCAGTCATAAATTTTTAAATTTTGCCTTATCACAGTTTTGTTTTCAATTTTCATCTTTATCCTATTTTCAATGAGATATGAGATTTTATGTGAATTCTGCCTCTCGATATGAATCCTTGGTCTCAAATTGTGCAAGTTAATATATATGTAGCTATTTAAAGACTACAAATGGTCTTTAGTCGAATA
Organism: Artemia franciscana; assembly: GCF_032884065.1. Classification (NCBI taxonomy): domain Eukaryota; kingdom Metazoa; phylum Arthropoda; class Branchiopoda; order Anostraca; family Artemiidae; genus Artemia; species Artemia franciscana. The sequence continues at coordinate 5,114,059 of NC_088879.1, read as the reverse complement.
GTAGATTTTAAAACGGATAGATATTACAAGAAACTTTGGGGAAGGTTTATTTGGGGGGACGACGACGCTGTTTTATCTAAAAGTCGTAACTGAATTCCCCACAATTAAAAATAAGATAATAGTTAAGATGCTGAAGAAAACGAGGAAATAAAGTAAGAACGTGAAAATATGTACGCCTTTGCTCGGTGCTAGGATTCTCCAGCTGCGACCTTTAGCAGATGAGCTTAAACGGGGGATGTAACATTTGCGAATTGCTGGTTTGCAAAAAGACGTCAGTGACGGCCTATAGACATAACAATGGTGATGCATGATGTGAAGGTGTTCTCAAGCTCCTAACCCTACTCCTTTCACTGTGTCTAAGGCTTAAAAGGTTGCATAGAAAACAGGCCTTAACTGTTTTAGCTTGGGGGAAAAAGTTTCTTCCTAGATTTTGGTTGAATCTGTTTTTCTTTGACTCTAAGTTGTGAACAAAACTTCAAATTTGAATTGGATTTATAGCCATATTATGTTTGTTTTTTCATTAAGATACATTTTTACAAATTCTTTAAAGCCTTATATTCAAACAAGATTTTCAACTTAAGTCTCAAAAAAATTTCTTTGGGCTTAATTTTGTGTTTTATAATTTTGTATGAAAATTTCACTTTTAGAACAAAAACTTTTGAAAGTTCATTTAAGATCTACTGCCTTTGAGTGAAAGGGTGTCTAGGTAGATACTTCAAAAAAGCTTTCCTGGGCTTAATTTAAGCTCAGGACAAATTCCTAAAAGTTCTACTCAGTTAGAACAACTTCTTTCCAAGATATCAAAAAGCCAATCATTTAGAATTTATCCTGACTACGTAGTTTCCGTTTATGATTTTCATTTTTATCGCTTTCTAATGAAATCTCTATTGGAAATAATCTTTTTTGAATGTCACTCTTGTAATTCTCTTAAGCTATTTAAGACTAGTTTTAGGTTGAAATAGGGTTTTCTGTTGGGATGAAGGGAAGCCATTAAAGCATAAGTCTATGCATACATACGGGAAAAAGACAATAAATTTCTACTTCCTTGAAAACTATTTTCCTTGAAAGTTTTCCTTTTTGTCCTTTTACCCCTTTCAACGAACGGCTCGTTAATTTTGTCGAATCCCTCAGGACTCTAATGAGGCATTTCTTGTTCCTTGGCTGCTTTTTCCTGGGTTTCTCAAGGTAAAGTCCTTAATTAGGGGGTTAATGGCCTGGGAAGAATGGTCTGAATTGGGGGTTTGAAAAATATATACTATTTCAGGAAATATCCTTCTGCTTATTAATATCCATACTATGCGAATACCAAGTTAAAAAATAAATAAATAATTAAGCCGCTAGTATGTAGATGGTTGAAAATTAAAGTGACCTATATAAAAAAGCGTATTTTGATAATTTTACAAGGTTAGGAATTTATTGGGGTGTTGGGAATTCATCAAAATGGAAGAAAATGCTTATTGTCAAAAATACTTCGAAAAAATATAAAACTATGAGATTTTGGCGAATGGGCCTGAGAATCCCTCTTGACGTGTGCGTATTGAGATGTGGGTCCCACATCTCAAGAAAATAGGTGTTGACTTACTAATAAACCAATGAAGAATAATAAACCAAAGCAAGCCGCTTTTAGCATATCATCCCTACTTTTAAAGCAGTACTAAAAGTACTTCATTCACTCTTAAAACCTCATATAAAAATTCGAAATGGTTCTTCATTGGGACTGAAGCTGGACAAAAGCTGATAGCAAGGCCGTATTTGGGGGAGGGGTTGACAGTGTTTGACCCCCTCCCCCAATTTGTGTTTGACTTATGAAAACGTATCAAAATTGCATAAAATAAATTTTTGATGTTTTTTTATTTTTGTGCACACCCCCTCCCCGCCCCGAAAAAAAAATACCCCTGGACAAAAATCCTGGATACGCCCTTGGCTAATAGTAAACTTTAATTAAATGTCATGTCCTTGTATGGTTCAGAAAGTAATGCGATGAAGTTCCCGCTGCTATGTTTGAGAACAATATAGCTGCGGTTAAAGCAGAAAGCAAATAACTTTTCGACCCGTTGTGGAACCAGGATAGATAGGACTGTGTATAATCCTCGTTTGCATAAATTATTTTGGCTGCTCTCCAAAAATAAAGTATTAAAAGCTTTAGAAGAACATGTTATCAAAAGAAAATGTAACTCTCCTGGAATTTGATCATGCAGATGATTAGTGTCCCAAAGGCAGAAAAAAACGTAAAAATGAGGGAGTAGCCTAAAAAGGGTTTTCTTCTGTGAAAGTCCAAACATGTTCCTGGTACTTAATATTATATGTTAATATCAATATTTGTATAAATTAATATATAGGTTTGATATTATCGGTTTAAGTTATTCCAGAAGAGAAGATTTAGCCATGCAAATGGGATCAAGGGCATAAACTTCATAATAGGAAAGGTTATAAAAACAAAAGGAAACAGATTTTTTTAAATTTTCAGTGAATCAATTAAAATAATCAGTCAATTCCCAAAGAAAATTCCGCCTTTAAAAGAAAAGCTGCACCTTCTTAATTTTTTGGTGATTTTTTATTTATTTTTTATTTTTATATAATTATTCTTGATAATTATTAATAATTAATTATTAATTTATTTACTTGTTAATTTATTTACTTATTAATTAATTGTTAATTAATTAATATATTAATTAATTATTTTATACAATTATTTTTATATTTTATTCTATTTTTATATGTTTATTTAAATAATATTTATTAGTTAATTAATTAATTCATTAATTAATTATTAATTAATTAATATATTAATTAATTATTTTTATATAATCATTTTTGTATCATTAATATTTTATTTTTATTTATTTATTTTTTACTGCTGATGTTTCATGCACGTTTCTTTGCTTAAATTTGCCGCTCGCTACAACAAGAAGCTACATAACAGCATATGGAGTTATTTTCCCTTAAAAAATAAATCCACGATTGTCCCAATTTTTTTTTAAGATGTAAGTGTTTGCATTAGTTTCCACCTTACCATTTCTTTTTCAATTTCTTTTGTACTTTTAGGTAAACAGTGAATTGACTATTTTATTTATTCATTCCGTGAAAATACTATGTATGGACTTTTTTTTCGTTTAATGGTAGCAAATTGCTTTACTTACCCGGGACGATAATTGTTACTAAACCACAAATGGTACGGGTCCTTTCGAACGACTGCTGAACCACAAAGGCCATTTAATTTGAAAAATAAGAAACTTTTAAAACACACTAAAAAACTTTAGCGTGAAGAGCAATGTGTTGAGGAGGTGGCAACCCCCCCCTCATATACGTAATAATTTCTCCTCGTTTTTAGTTCTAATGTTGTTCCTTACTTTCCGTTGAAAAAATAAGTTGTTTTTTTTTAATTTAATGGCGCAGAAAATGCTATGATTTAGCTTTAGAGTTTCATTGTCAATCACAGTTTATCGTTTTACAATTTTGCTCATAATGGCTTGGAAAAACACAAGTTGGAACTCAATTCCCTACAGAGATTATGCTAAAATTTCGTGAGCCGTTTTCAAGAAAGCACGTTAAAAAAAGAAGGGAATTGGCCATAAACACTATTTTCTTTTTTATCTTTTCAGATTTTAATTTTGCTCACGGTCCCAGTCGTATTCATATAAGCACGTTAAACATCAAAAATTGTTTCAACTATTGCTAGATATAAGTAAGGCTAAATACTTGCTGTTTTTTCATCTTCTTTTGAATTTGCCTGATTTTATGCTCTATTTCCATCACTTTTTTTGTGATGAACATAAGAAAATTTTTCTAATCTGTGAGACTGTTATTCTTTTTTCCCTTGTCATCGACTTGGATTTCGCATACAATGACATAGAAAAACCCTAGTTGGAACTAAATTCCCTTCATAGATTGCGCAAAAATTTCTGGAGCTGTTTCCAAGAAAGCACATAAAAAAAGAAGAGAATTGGCCACAAATGTTTTTCCCTGTTTTTTCTATTCAGATTTTGATAATGCCCTCATCAGATTTTAATTATGTATATATAATGATAATTATGTTTAATTAATATATTTTAATATTAAAAATGGTCTCAACTATTGCTAGGGATAAGTCCAGCTAGATACTTATAAGTCCTATAAGTCCAGCCGTTGTTTCATCTTCTTTTGAATTTGCCTGATTTCATGTCCTATTTTCGTCACCCTTTTCTGATTAATAATTTAACAAACTTTTTCTACAATATAAGTTTTTCAAAAGCAAAGAGCTTCATTAAACGAAAAGTGAGCAGAAATAAAGTCAAATAATCTTTTATTCGTAAAACTACCACAAATCACCATCAATAAATAAATGAAATCCAAAACGAACAGAAATTAGATAAATAACCGAGTCAACCTAAAAACGGGCAGAAATTAACATGAGTAGGGGTGACAGCTCTCATTCCTTCTGCACTTAATTTGCACTTTACTGAAAAAACAACAACAAATGAATGTGGATTGTCAGTTTAATATACATATACTGATATTTATTCCTTAAAATCTTATTAATTCTTGATTTTTTTAAGTTAAAAAAAATGAAAACGTTTAAAATGTATTATGTTTTGTAATCTGCATCTGTAATCTGTTCTGTAATTTATAGTCTGTATGCAGATAAAATAATAAGTACAGATATATACTTATTGTCGCTTCATCTTCTTCTGAATATGCCTGATTTCGTATCCTATTTCCATCACTTTTTGCGAGGAATATTAGAAAATTCTTCCCATCTTTGAGACTATTATTCTTTTTTTTCCTTGTCATCAACTTGGATTTTGCATACAATGGCTTGGAAAAATTCAAGTTTGAACTAGATTGTCTCATCTATCCACAGTTTCCCCCCAATGAACATAACGATCAACTGCCTATCGGGAGATATTTTCGATGAAAAATAAATGACCCAGGTTTTACCTCTTTTTGCTCTCTTTGGAATTGATGATGGTAAGGATAACAGAATTGGGTGGATACGTTTAAAAGAAGCAGTAAATATAGCTCTTTTTCTCTTGTCTAGAGGCTAAAGTCAGCGCTATTTTAGTTGAAAAATGTAGTCACACCCTGTGAAAGGGTAGCTGCCCTTGAAAGTAAAAAGAGAAAGGGAAAGAAGCAATAACTGAGGTATTTCATCAGAAATAGGAAAAGGCACTTCGTCTGAAGTTTCCCCCTCCTCCCTTCTGTAAATCTTAACATTTGCTCCGTATCCATTTTCTGAATGATTTTTTATGTCAGTCGGGTAAGTCTGTTTTGTTCAGTTTTTACCTTATGATTTCCTTATGATAATCTTGTACCGTTGCGAAGATAAAAGAGACATACGCAACTCTTAACCTACCTTACAGCCGACGACTGTGATAATTAAAAGGGCGACATATATCATTTTGGTCGAAAAACAGTTAAGTATGTGCCGTCTTTACGAAGATAAAAAAAAGACATACACCAATTGCGAACTTGAACAAGCATTGAAGATAAAAAAGAGACATGCGTCATTGACAAACTTTTCCGTTTTTTGGCTCTCCTGAAAAAGTAAATAAATGGTGTATGTCGCCCTTTTAATTATGACAGCCGATTTAATCCCTTCACATTTCAAATTGTTACATCATGACTCTTAAAACTGATTAAATAAAAAAAATCAAGTTTTTTTTAACTGAAAGTAAGGAGCGACATTAAAACTTAAGACGAACAGAAATTACTTCGTATATGAAAGGGGCTGCTTTCTCATTAACGCCCCACTCTTTACGCTAAAGTTTGACTATTTCTCTCAACTCTACTTTTTGAAACAGTAAAAAAAAACTATTGACTTAATTAAAACAGTAACTTTTAAGTTACTAAAACAGTAACTATTTAATGATATTTACTGTTTAATAAAGTAAAATTGAAAGAAAGAGTAAAACTGTAGCGTAAAGAGCGGGACGTTGAGGGAGGAACAGCCCCTTTCGTACTCGGAGTAATATCTGTTCGTTTTAAGTTTTAATGTCGCTCCTTACTTTCAGTTGAAAAAAACTTGTTTTTTTATTTAATAACATGAGAAACTATTGTTCAAGATATCGCTTGAATCGGCAATTGATTTGATAATTCAGTGTTGCAGGCGGACTTAAAAACTTTCCAATTATAAAATAATTTTACTCTACAGAGCAGGGATCGCTATATTTCTTCGAAGACGTATCGGAGACTCGCGACCATTTTACTGTTCATAAATTATTTGGACGGTACTTCTTGGTTTTAAATTGGTCTTTAGAAGCCTTCTCATTTTCGATATCGAGTTTCAAATTCGAACTGTAACAATATTTCAGTCAAAGAAATTTTCAGGCGCACCATTCAATCTTTTGTAAAATTTTAGATCCAATAATAACTCAAAATCGCCAAAAGTATGACTTGAGGTTTTTGCATAGTGTTGCTGAATTCAAATGCAACAATTGGGAGGCTTCCAAAATAATGTTTTGCCTCATATTTCCGATGTCATTTTATAAAAGTTGCACTAGGTAATTTGAATATAAAAAGCTGAACAATCTTTGCTATGAAATCTAGACGTTAGTCTAGAAACCATTTTATGGTACTATTTTATGGATTGGGGACATATGCAGGGGTGTCTCAGGGCCTTAACTCTCCTAGAATCTTAAATTGCGCAATTTTTTTGGAATTCTCGCTCAAATCATTAAATAAATCCTATTTTTTTATTATTGCGCCCCCCTCCCTCCGAAAAAAATCCTGCATATGTACTTTTTTTTTAAAAGAAAATATAGGTTATTTGATGACAAAAAACTTTCACTTTAGATTTTCCTTTTTTTAAAATTCATCCAACGCCAAAACGGAGTTGATAGTAACAGGTTCAGAAATCTCATTTTAAAGCGCCATTTTTATACCAATCTTTGCTTTTCTTTGACAAACTTCTTTCTGTGAATTATTTTTGTTTTTGTTGCAGAATAGACCCGAAACCTGAAGGTGATAGCCTTAAACAGAAAAATAAAGTAGGTGAGATAAGAATTGATAGATAAGTTTTATATATATATATATATATATATATATATATATATATATATATATATATATATATATATATATATATATATATATATATATATATATATATATATATATATATATATATATATATATATATATATATATATATATATATATATATATATATATGAAAACTTCCAAAGGGGCCTAGATCCACACTGAAGAAGCTACTTGACATTTCTAAGTGTTTTTTTTTTTTTCGATGCGTGAGTTTAAGCTGTATTATATTTAGACCTAGTCAAATTAATAACCCCCTCTCGCCTCTGGCCCAAAAAAGGGTCAAAAATCGCTTCCTAAAGATTATATATTTCATTTCTATTTGAATTTAATCTAATGAGCTATTTAAAAAAAATGTGGTTCCTTGTCCCTTTTATTCTAGAGAAGTTAAATAATTAAAAGTTGCGAAAATGTTTGAAAGATTTATTGGAATTGGCCATTCTTTAGCGAAACTTCTCCTGAATAAATTAAGTTTCGCTTCGCTGAACGACTGCAATTTTTGGTATATATTCGTTTAATAGGTTATGGTTATAGGTTTGGAACTTGTTTTTTTGGAGCTGTAGGGCTATATTAATTGGAGAATCAGCTGAGTTTGCATTTTTATTTAAATAGTTATGCTTGATGAGTTTCCCTTTGGGAATGCTCCTGATTTTGTTATTCTATAATTTTAGAATAACGTATTTTTTAAGGTAGTAATTTTTTAAAGTGACTATACCGGAAACAGATTAATCAAGCAGTTCGTGGTGACAAACTGTAGTAAGGAGCGACCCGGCTCAATAGTAACCAAAACTATAAAAAATGGAATTTTGATACCAATAGCTACATCAAAAGAATCGCATTTTAATGCTGATGTTATATATATAAGTTTCATCAAGTTTTGTCTTACCCATCAAAAGTTACGAGCCTGAGAAAATTTGCCTTATTTTAGAAAATAGGGGGAAACACCCCCTTAAAATCATAGAATCTTAACGAAAATCACACCATCAGATTCAGCGTATCAGAGAACCCTTTTGTAGACATTTCAAGCTCCTATCTACAAAAATGTGGAATTTTGTTTTTTTTTGCCAGAAGGCAGATCACGGATGCGTCTTTATTTTTGTTTGTTTGTTTGTTGTTTTTTTTCCCAGGGGTGATCTTTTCGACCAAATGGTCCTAGAATGTTGCAAAAGGGCTCATTCTAACGGAAATGAAAAGTTCTAGTGCCCTTTTTAAGTGACCAAAAAAATTGGAGGGCACCTTGGCCCCCTCCCACGCTGATTATTTTCCCAAAGTCAACGGATCAAAATTCTGAGATAGCCATTTTATTCAGCGTAGTAGAAAAACCTTGTAACTATGTCTTTGGGGATGACTTACTTCCCCACAGTCCCCGTGGGGGGGCTACAAGTTAGAAACTTTGAACAGTGCTTACATATAGTAATGGTTACTGGGAAGTGTACAGACGTTTTTAGGGGGATATTTTGGTTGGGGGAGGGGTTGAGAAGAGGGGGATATGTTGGCGGAACTTTCCATCGAGGAATATGTCATGGGGGAAGAAAATTTCCATGAAGGGAGCGCAGGATTTTCTAGCATTATTTAAAAAAACAATGAAAAAAATTTCAACTGGAAGTAAGGAGCAGCATTAAAACTTAAAACGAACAGAAATTATTACGCATATGAGGGGCTCACCTCCTCTTAATACCTCGCTCTTTACGCTAAAGTATTTTTAGTAATTTCAACTATTTATTCTACGGCTTTTGTGATTCAGGGATCATTCTTAATGAATTGGGACAAAATTTAAGCTTTAGTTTAAAGAGCGAGGTACTGACAAGGGGGTGAACCCCCTCATATATGTAATAAAAACATGAGAATACAAAAGTTCGTTAGGTAAGCTAATTTATAAGTTATGTATATCTTTTACTAATAAAAACATTTGTAAAAAAGTAAAAGTTCTAGTTGCCTTTTTAAGTAACCAAAAAACCGGAGGGCAATCAGGCTTCCTCCCCCTCTTTTTTTCTCAAAATCATTCGATCAAAACTATGAGAAAGCCATTTAGCCAAAAAAAAAATACATATGCAAATTTCGTTTTAATTATTCCTCTGCGGAGAGCCAAAATCAAAACATGCATTGATTCAAAAACGTTCAGAATTTTCGAACTCAAAGTAAGGAGCGACATTAAAACTTAAAACGAACAGAAATTACTTCGTATATAAAAGGGGCTGCTTCCTCATCAACGCCCCGCTCTTTACGCTAAAGTTTTTTTACTGTTTTAAAAAGAAGAGTTGAGAGAAAGAGTCATACTTTAGCGTAAAGAGCAGGGCGTTGATGAGGAAGTAGCCCCTTTCATATACGATGTAATTTCTGTTCGTTTTAAGTTTTAATATCGCTCCTTACTTTCAGTTAAAAAAACTTGTTTTTTTTTTATTTAATAATACAAGATGGGATTTTTCTCTATTCCAGACAGTTGTTCACGGTAATTAGAATTCGAGGGGAAACCATTGCTAGGTAATTTGACTTGAACGATCGTACTTAGGGTAGACTGGGGTAATGGCGTTCACCTAAGGTAAAATGGGAATAAAAAATAGCATAAACCTAAAATTCAAACGAAATAATGTTAAATCGCTGACATAGTATATTTTACCTATTGTATACTTAAATTGAGCCTTAGACAAGCTTACCTATTGGTATTATGAATGATTTTGCAAAATCAGCTTTGACCGGTATTACCCCCTATCATAGGGTAATGGCAGTCGCTAATGTCATGTTCTACTAAATGGCTGTAAATTAAGAAATATGAGAAATTTCAAAGACACAAACATGTTAAACTTAAATCGTTATATTTTTATTGTTACATAATTCCGTATTTTGGAAATTACAAAAATGTAATTGAAAGCGTGGACATAATTAGAAGCCAAACACTTGAAAAAAACATCTTTCCATACAAAAAATGGCTCACAAAATTTAAGCGCCAATATATTTAACTCATGAGCTTTAAGAACTTTAAGTCAATTTCACTTTCTGGAGCACATGTCACATAAACACGCGTCAGGAGTGTCCCATCCAGAACATTCTTGATGTGCCCATAATGCACAAGAGGTGGACCGATACCATACCTCTCCATCCTTCTATGTGTCTTCGCAATAGAAATAAATTTCTTTACCCTTTTTCTCAAACAAAGCTCACTTTTTTATTCGTCCTCACAAACGTTTTCCTCATCAATCGATTCACTCTCTTTTTTTTCTTAAAGCAGGATTTTCATCGCTGTTGAAGTCAAGATCTGAGAATGTTGCTTTTGTCTCGCTCCTTTTTTTGGTTCATCAGCCCAATTACTGCATCCAGGTAGAGGAGAAATCTCTTGTATAGACACATCAATTTCTGTGTTAGGCTGAATATAAACTTTTTCAAGTTAGGCCGAGGATTCTAAGTTTTGTTCAGTCATGACTTCGTATTGGTCTACTTTTGTGATGACTTCATTTGCATTAGCTTTCAAGTAATCTTCCACACAATCAGGCGTTAACTCTTGATTCTTCTGGAGGATGTCCTCTACCAAAAAATCATCTTTGAAAACTCCTTGATTAAGAGGATGGATCCCAGTGTTTTTGAACCCGCTTGTTGCTTTTGCAATCTTAGCAACTGGTGAATAGGCCTTATTGAATAGCTCTTCTACATCGTAAGGGGTAAATTTTACCATGTTCCTGGTTTTCATGAGCCTTCAAGGGTGAGTAAAATACTACATTCAGAGGCTGAAGCCTATGTGATGTATGGGGTGGCAGCGACACGATAACAATCCCTTTCTCCCCACCAATATCATAAGCTTCAGCTGAGCAATGAGTGGAATGGTTGCCCAGAATAAAAAGCATTTTGTTGTTATTACTAGCATGAATAAACTGAGCAAAGTGTTTTAACCAAATAACGAACAGTTCTTCATTGATCCAGCCTGTCTTAGAGCATGAGTAAACTGATCCAGGTGGTCCGTTTTTTTCTAAGAGCGGGGACATACGAGATCAAGGAAAAATGGACATTGGTGAAGCATAAAGCCCTCCCGAACTCATTTCACACACAACTGTAATGTTTTTGCTCCTTTCCCAAATTGTAATAAGACCCACACGCTTTTGGCCCTGTTCTGCCAGGATTAGACCAGGGTCCTGCACAGTACTTCCTCTTTATTAAACCCCATGGCTCTTCCGATGCCTGTGGCTTCAGGTTTGCGCACACTAATTTTGTTTCTGTCCATGAACCCCTACATCCAATCCAGGCCAGCCATTTTTGTTTCTTGATCGAATCTATGACTTAACTGTTTTTTTCTGCATATTGAAATGCAATTTTCCTTAATTTTAGTGCAGTGATGCCGTAGAAAATCTTCGATAAAGTTTTTACGTGGTCAGCTAGAGCTGCTTCGTGTGGAGGGAAGACCCACTCCCTGCCTAAGCTTGGATCAGAATCAATCCCACTCTTCATTCGTTCTTGCAACGGGCTGAATGGTATTTTGAACTGATCTGCAGCTTTGCGAATCGATAATCCTCTAGTAATGGCTGTTTTTGCTTGCCTTAAGTCCTCTGCAGTCCATTTATCTTTATATGTTTTCTATATTTATTTTCTCGGTCTCTGAAATATAGAAAAAAAAAATATGAAAAATATTGGCACTAATGGGGCAATGCCGGTCGCGACTGCTGTTACCCCAAGCGTGGTGACCACCATTACCCCAACCGCATGGTCATTATTTTATTGGCTAAAAATGAAAATATAAGTTGTTAAACCTTAATAAAATGCTACAAGATACAACAATATGGCTTACCTTGTTATTGCGAGATAAGTCTCGTTTCGTGAAATGTAAACAGAAAGAGATGATAGTCGATTAAACTATTATCTGTCTTATAAGGTGAAGCGTAAAAACAGTCTTTCTTGCACAACAGACAAACTAAAACTGGCAAGATGGCGAGCGCTCCACTAGCACTTCCAGAAACTTTCTTGAGATGGCAGATACAATCGGTATGAATCTGCGTTATCGACTTTACGAGAAATCATGGTGACCGGCATTACCCACTGGCCGCCATTACCCCAGTCTCCCCTATGTGGTGCAGTTTAAATTTCACAGGTAGGCTGTTTCAAGCAGGGTAGGGTGTGATTATAAGGTTCTAGTCCTACGCCAGATTAGGATTGTTTTTTTATATTAGAAAGTAATTGTCAATGTTTGCCAACAAAATTTGTAAAAGAGGGAAAAAACAAAATACAGTGAACAAGAGGAAGAAAATCGACTCGTACAAATTGTCTGTGTAGGCAGTTCCTTGCCTATAACTAATCCTCAGTTCTGAAAACAATCATGTCACGCTATATACTGGATTTGTAAAAACAAAATTTGTAAAAGAGGGAAAAAACAAAATACAGTGAATAAGAGGAATAAAATCGACTCGTACAAATTGTCTGTGTCGGCAGTTCCTTGCCTATAACTAATCCTCAGTTCTGAAAACAATCATGTCACGCTATATACTGGATTTGTAAAAACAACATTTTTAAAAGAGGGAAAAAACAAAATACAGCGAACAAGAGGAAGAAAATCGACCCGTACAAGCAGTTCCTTGCCTATAACTAATCCTCAGTTCTGAAAACAATCATGTCACGCTGTATACTGGATATCCTAAGCATGAAGCAAAGCGACTTTTTCATTCTAAAATTATCGGGTTGCTGAATCTGAGTTCAAACTGAGGGTCCCGAATTGGCAAACAGAGAACAGTCCCGCTGCGCCGCTGCAGGACTCACCGTGATTTAAATTCCTCTACATTTTTTTTCTATTCAGATAAAGATAGATGCTTATCAATCGTTTGGCTTAGATAAGTGAATTTAGCTAAATTCTCTCTAAATTTTAAACAAACCTCTGATTCGCTGGCATTAGCCGAATTCCAAAAAAACCTCTTCAACGCCTCGCTCTTTACGCTAAAGTTCTTTATTGTATTGAAAAATAGAGTTGTGACTTTAGAAAAAGAGTCAAACTTTAGCGTAAAGAGCGAGGCGTCGAGGAGAGGACAACTCCTTTCATATATGGAACAATTTCTGTTCGTTTTAAGTTTTAATGTCGCTCTTTGCTTGCAGTTAAAAAAAAAACGTTTTTTTATTTAATTTATATAAAGACTCGAAACCTCTACAGTAAAGTTCTCTGATGTGCTGAATCTGATGGTATGATTTTCATTATTATCACTTGAGCTTTTGGTGGTGTTTTCCTCCTTTTCCGAAAATTCGCCAAATTCTCCGAGGCTTTCAACTTTTAATGAGGAACATTAAACTTGATGAGCTTTATTTATTTGAAATCAGCATAAAAATTCAACTCTTTTAATGTATACATTGTTTTCAAAATTCTCTTTTTAGAGTTTGGTTACTATTTAGCCGATTCACTCCTTACTTGCAATTCGTTTCAACGAACTGTTTGATCAAATCCCCTATGTAATTTTGAAGTGCCACTCCAACTTTTGAGTGGTCCTGGAACGAAGTGTAGCAAGCGAGTGTGGTTAGTATGAAGCATGAACTATTAATATGAAAGATTAAAATTTATTACAAGATTTATCAAAGACTAAAAGGACCAAAAAAACTTTATATCCAAAATTTACTACAAAATTAAAAAGAAAATCTTGCTACCAGAAAAAAACACGAAATTTTTAAGATAAAAATGAAAGCACGAGGTGTTTGTTATATAAAAACTCATTATTGAATAGCTGTAAATTATTTCACGCCCCTCCCCCATGCTGCAAAATTAAGTCTTCAAAATATTTTAGAGCTGGAGAAAAAAGAGTCGTTTTTGGTCATTTTTAGACCTTTTTGAGAGAACAATTCTTGTCATGTTTAAGAGCTAATTTTAATTTCTTTTTTATTGCTCAAAAGCTTGTTAAACTATTTTCTTTTTTCTATTTTCGGTAAAAACTTGGAAATAATTCACTTACTATTGGGAATGGATGTTTGCTTCTCTAAATTAGTAATCTGAATCTCAATGGAGCAAGGCAAATAAATTGTATGCATGTTGTTTTCAGAACATGTCACAATTGATTTTGAACAAAGGGAATGATCAAGGAGTCTTTTGGTTGAGATTAAATAAAAAAAACAAGTTTTTTAAATGAAAGTAAGGAGCGACATTAAAACATAAAACGAACAGAAATTACTCCGTATATGAAAGGGGCTTTTCTTCTCAACGCCCCGCTCTTTACGCTAAAGTTTGACTCTTTCTCTTAACTCTATATTTTAAAACAGTAAACAGTTTTTTGGCTAAATGGCTTTCTCATAATTTTGATCGAATGATTTTGAGAAAAAAAGAGCGGGGGAGGAAGCCTAGTTGCCCTCCGATTTACGGTTAATTAAAAAGACAACTAGAACTTTGAACTTTTTACGAATCTTTTTATAAGTGACACGCTGAATCTGATGGTGTGATTTTCGTTAAGATTCTATGACTTTTTGGGGGTGTTTCCCCCTATTTTCTAAAATAACGCAAATTTTCTCAGGCTCGTAACTTTTGATGGGTAAGACTAAACTTGATGAAACTTATATATTTAAAATCAGCATTAAAATGCGATTCTTTTGATATAGCTATTGGTACCAAACTCCATTTTTTAGAGTTTTGGTTACTATTGAGCCGGGTCGCTCCTTACTACAGTTCGTTACCACGAACTGTTTGAAACATTTCAGGCTATTATAGGCAAATCACTGTATGTAGGAAGAAATTATTTTTGTAAATTTAGTTTTTTTTTTTTTTGTTCATTTTCTGTAAAGCATGGTTTACATTAAAAAAAGAAAGAAAAATAAATCGAGATTGTTGTACAAGTTAAATCGAAGAAAAACTTAAGGTATAGGAAATAAATAATTATTTAGGCATTATCTTAATGAAGTCACCGCAGTAATCAAGTTGGAGTCTCATTCAGTATCTCAAAACTGGGGTTCTATTTTTCTTTTTCAAAAATTGGGCAAAGGTCACTTAAAATTGGCAAATTTTTGGTAGTATAACTTGTGCTTGAAAGAATGAAATAAATTAGATCAGAAATATTTCATTCGTATAGCTTGTTGCTCTTGTTCCCTTGACACGCTGATGCCAGCGCCATCCGTGCATAAGAGAAAGCAAAACTAAGTAACGACTCAAGCGGTCCTTTTTCAGCACAAATGGTGATTGTCGTTTATCTAATTTGAAAACCATAATATCGAAAAGTTAGGTTAATTTGTTGACATACAGCAAAGTAACATTCAATAAGCCATATATAACTAAGAAGAATTTAAGAAAAATTAGGAATTCAATTAAAAAGAGCCTCACCAGTTTTGTTGTTGTGGTAGTAGTGGGTGTAAAAAAAAAAAAAAAAAAAATGTGTGAAAGACCGTACAAAACACCATATGGTGCCGAACAGCTTAAGAAGATAAGCTTTCTTTTCAAGGTTTTGGGAATCACCAGATTCAATACTTGAATTTTTATGGACGGAAAGTATTGTTAAATTTAAGTAATTGGTTTTGGTTATTCATTTTGATGGTCTTGCGTGACAACACTGATAAAAATGTTGTAAGTTCCTAAAGATTTCTTAATTGTAAAAAAAAGAAGACAAATTGAAGACAAATTGCGTTTTCAGGTATGAATAGAACTAAGATGTGTCTATGGGGGGATATTTGATGTCCTTGGTGATTTAAGAGCGGTGTGATTTAGGGATGTGGTTTATCTTGTCAGGGTTGCCGCTAAAATTTTGAATGAAGAACACCCAACAGTTGCCTTACATTTGCTACGTAGTACCACAGGTAATTCACCAGGATAATAATGTCGAATTTTATATGAAGGTTTTCTTTACAGCTTTACCCAACTCGGTTTAAAGGGCTGCACATCAGATTGCGAACAATATCAGTTTTACATGAAGGTTTTCGTAACAGCTTTGCCCAACTCGGTCAAAGGGCAGCACATCATATTGCGAACAATATGAGTTTTATACGAAGGTTTTCTTTACAGCTTTGCCCAACTCGGTTCAAAGAGTTGCACATCATATTGCGAACAATATGAGTTTTATATGAAGGTTTTCTTTACAGCTTTGCCCAAATCGTTCAAAGGGCTGCACATCATATTGCGAACAATATGAGTTTTATATGAAGGTTTTCTTTACAGCTTTGCCCAACTCGGTTCAAAGGGCTGCACATCATATTGCAAACAATATGAGTTTTATATGAAGGTGTTCTTTACAGCTTTGCCCAAATCGTTCAAAGGGCTGCACATCATATTGCGAACAATATGAGTTTTATATGAAGGTTTTCTTTACAGCTTTGCCCAACTCGGTTCAAAGGGCTGCACATCATATTGCGAACAATATGAGTCTTATATGAAGGTTTTCTTTACAGCTTTGCCCAAATCGTTCAAAGTGCTGGACATCATATTGCGAACAATATGAGTTTTATATGAAGGTTTTCTTTACAGCTTTGCCCAACTCGGTTCAAAGAGTTGCACATCATATTGCGAACAATATGAGTTTTATATGAAGGTTTTCTTTACAGCTTTGCCCAAATCGTTCAAAGGGCTGCACATCATATTGCGAACAATATGAGTTTTATATAAAGGTTTTCTTTACAGCTTTGCCCAACTCGGTTCAAAGGGCTGCACATCATATTGCGAACAAAGCTGTCGAATTAGATATTGTCCCAGGACGATCACCAATCTCTGTCGCTGCAGCTGCTATTTACATGGCCTCTCAGGTATTCTGTTTTTAATTTTGTAATTTTATATTATACTATTTATTTGTTTCATATTATTTATTTTATTTTTATAATTTTTCTTTCATTTTGTCGTGTTATTATTTGTTTGTAGTTTTCTCAAAGAAACTAGTCTTATGCCAATAGTTGTCAATAGACAAACTCGTATCGATACATTTAGAAATCTCTTTTCAATGTCCTACCCGAAACTAAGTTTCTTGTCTTTCTCTTTCCCATTGAAAATATTTCAAGGGATTCTTTCGCTTTCTTTTCTTTGTAGAGAAAACTATTAATAAAATCTGATTGGCTGAATATCAAATAATTTGAAACGAATCGTTTTAAAAGCGATTATCTTTTCTTCAATGAGTGATTTCTGACTTGGAAGAATTTTGAAGTGATTCAAGGGTACGAGCGAATTGCAGTTTATTAGGCTCTGGTTGAATTTTCTACGGAGATTGTGCTATGGCTAAATAAATATGTTTCAAGTGTATTGTGAAGTTTTTTTTTTGCCATTTGGACGGGTATTTAAAACTGGATAGAAATAAACAGATAGATAAATAATTTATTGATAAACAAAGCTAAGAGATTATAGGATTGTTTTGAGACATGATAGAATTTTTTAACGAATATATATTTTAAACAAAATTTTTTGCTGCCTCCCATAAAAAACGAAGCTCATACTTGGGGGAGGTTGAGGAAACGAAATTGCTGGTAAAGAAAAAAATATACACATTTGGCCAATGACACTACTAGTACCACCACACTGCTCAGTGAATAAATATGAACAAACATTGTTTTTACCTCTGGAAATTACATTCAAAACGGGGAACTGTCCCTAAGTCAGCCTTAATGTATCAAACATAGTATAGATATTAAAACAGTTGCGAGAACTCCTATACTCTCCATTAAAGATTTTTGGGACAAATCAGTCGCACGCCTTTCTTCTTGACTCCGCCTTCGTGTACGCATATTGACGAATTATAGCGCATTATGATGGGGTGTGGGAGACCTATTGCTCTGAAGCTATTGACGCTATTGCTTTAACGTTTTGGTAACTTCCCTTTCCGCTCGCTGTGATGTGTCCTATTTCTGAACCAGGTTTTCGCTACTACTTAATATTTAAACTGGGGTGTCAAGCGATAAGGTACCTTCTGAAACAAGTGATTTTCTGACAAGTCTGCAGCTGTAACTTACATCAAAAGGACAAGGTTCTTGAATCATTGGATTGATTAGTGGAAGTTCTATCTATTCACCGATTGATTATGATATCACTTGGAAGTTTCCTTGTTGGAAGGACCTGAACTTCCTTAAAAAATGAGAAAATTGACCTTTTTACGATACTTTTCAGGCGATTCTCAACTTATTTTCAATCTAAAAAAACCATGCACACCAAATTGAAAAAAATTTAACTTGGCAGATGGATATAACTGAATATTAGCTATGGAGACGGATATCAAAATTGTAATTTTACAGTGGACCAGTAAAACCTTAAGATAACAGAAATATAGCATGCTAAAATGCATTGGTCACATGAACCTCAAAGACCTCAAGTACATAATTAATAGTTGGCTTTGAGTGCGTTTTGAATTGTCTTTAACTACGTATTTTGACCTGTAGAGAACGAATAACAACTTTAATTGGATTTAGACATTAGTTTTATCAAGAAAAACATATAAAAGCCAAATTTCGCGGGAAAAAATCCTGAAAGTTTTATTTTCTTCAAATGTTTGGGAATTTTGTTTTGTACCTTAAATCACTTAATTTCGTTTTGTAAATGAATTATAAAAAATTTAGGCACGAAAGACTTAAGTTCCCGTAGTCAGAACTTCTTAGGTAGTCTTAGGGTTAAGCGATAGCGTTCAGACTCCAAGGATTCCTATTCCACTTAGTTATCTGCAAGAAGACATGATAGAAGTGATACGGATTGGCAGAGGGCGTGAGTGGAAGTCGTTCGAGGTTGACAAGGAATATCGATATTGACAGTTTTACGACGAAAAGTCTGTGTGGAAAAGAGCCTTTCACCATTTTTAACCTTATAAAGATTAAGCAGCGCCTGTTCTGTTGCCTCTACTAACTCATCTTTTAAGAGTTCATCAGTTTTCATTGGAAACTGAAGCCGCTTCGTGAAAACGCTTGTCGCTTTTCGTAACTGTGATTCTGACCGGCTTGCCGAAACCGTACAGTCCTGATGAAGTATCACACTCAAGGAAGACACGCAAGAACACAATGTCATTCGCAGTGTGACCAAGGTTCTGCTTCGCTTTTGAACACTGAAATGTTTCCAAATTGACAGGTTTGCTTTCAAATTGGCAGAAAAATCAATCATAGCTCTAGCTCTCTTCTGAGCGATAAGAGACCAGCAAATCTGTATCACTACCGACAATCGAAACTCCCGTCATAGTCTTAATAGAAACACATGCGTTTACGATAAGAAGTCAACATCATCGTTGGCGTGATGAGCTTTAATTCCCTTAGTCCTAAGTCCTTAGGACTTAGTCCTAAGTCCTAAGGACTTAGTCCCTAAGTCCTAGCGCAGAGGATGAACATGTGCTTGTTCCCTTTGTTGGTAGAAATTCTTCCTTTTTAACTGAAAGTGGCATAGAATATGTGAACTGGATCTCACGGCTAGAAACCCCTTTTGTTCATTTTCGATGAGCGCAGTTTTTTGGTCGAAAGTCAATATTTATACGCTTCAAAGACTATATCTGCATTTTTGAAATTCCTTTTTGAAATTCAAGACTTCATATGCATTTTTGAAATGCTGCCTCAAGTTAGCCATATAGCTGTCGCAGCTAGCCCCTATTCTACCTCTCGTGATATCTTCTGTAGCAGCCGTCCTCCTTCAATAAAAAAGTGGCGAGATGGGTCGCGGATCACTGGAACTAGAGTATTCTTAATAGATGGGGTTTGCAGAAGATCCCTTACCGGGATCTCTCTCTCTCTCCCCTCTCTCTCTCCCCCTCTCTCCTCTCTCTCTCTCTCTCTCTCTCTCTCTCTCTCTCTCTCTCTCTCTCTCTCTCTCTCTCTCTCTCTCTCTCTCTCTCTCTCTCTCTCTCTCTCTCTCTCTCTCTCTCTCCTTCTCCGTTCTTCTTACTTTTTTTGTATATCATGCACTGCCTCTGGTTTTGATATGCACTTAAATGAGCATGTTTTTTTTATCATTTCCTTTAGCAAGAAAACTCTGATTTTTGGCATATAAAACATTTCATTTGGTGAAACTTGAAACACAAATCCTGAAATTTATGTTGTATTTTATAGTGTCTTAATTAAAAAAAAATCGTTTATGGTCTTTAGGGGGAGAGAGGTTATAGAAGTTGTGGGATTCACTTTTCAGTCTTAAAAACACTGATATTTTCATTAATTTTTTCGTTTCGTTTCTTTCTTTATTGTAAGATTTTTTTTATTTAATGCTGAAATGCTAATTTTAAAATGTTAGTGTTTTTTTCTTTTTTATGTTCTCCTACATGTATTTCTTTTCATTTTACAAATTTTAAGGAACTAATTTTTTTTTTTTACTAATATAAACATGTTATTCCTTACCCAAAAGCCTATCGGTGTTTACTTTTCCAGTATGTACGGAGCTGGGAGAAATGAAGACATATTTATTTCCAATTGTAGCTATTCACATCTTTGTTTTGCCACGCATGTCGCTGCCACCATCAATTTGTTACGCTTATCCTTATTACTGTTGTTGTTATTTATGTTGTTGTTATTGCAGAAACGTAACAACGAAGTTGAGGCTTTTAGTGGTCAACTTTAATGGGTCAACTTGGATTAAGTTGACCCATTAGGATCAATTGTCTTCACGCACACACGCATACCCAATCGAAAATGAAGGAAGACGTAGCACTAACTACTATTGGGCTAACCGTTATTTTTCCCTATCTTGAGAACCCCACCCACCAGCTTCAGACCATCTTCGACTGGCAACACCCCTCAAAATGGAGGGAGAATCCCCCTTTCCAACCATCGGCGACAATTGGTATATGATTCTTAGAACCGGTACTAGCAAAAACATTTCTTTCTGCCGCCTCGAGTTGCTCCTCAAGAGATTTTATCCTACGCCACTTTCGGCTCTTCATATATCCGGCGAGACTAATTTCCCCCTTCTGCATGATTCTGTCAGACATTACTGGCTTCAGTCTATCCAACCTCGGCAACTTATTGCACAGAAGACCCTTCCCCATGGTCAGACACTGGGCAGAAGTAACAGTGGTTATACGGGAACTGAAGTAAGCAGTAGTAGGCCAATTTTTGTGGCTACCCCATGCAGAGGCATAACGAAAAAGTTGCCAAACTACTCCCGTTTCGTATGCCTATCCGCTTCTGCGTTGTTCATTTTTTTTTTTGGGAAGGTTTTTGGCAGAAAATTGGGAAAATTCGCGTTTAAAACATTTAATATCTTGTAGTTATTTTATTTCCTTCAAAAATTCCCTCACTGTTTAATTTTCTTTCTTCTTCTATGATACTGCAATCACAATAAAAAACAAAAGATGAAAATTGATATTTTGCTTCAAATTAAAAAAAGGAATTCTAGATTGATCTCATTTTTTATTTTTATCACCATGTCATATATCACCTATGCTTTTGATTACTGTTGAATACATCTTTCTCATTTTCTTGAGTGCAAAGAAAATTCTCCTTTCTTAAATAGAGGAGCATTCCATTTGGTCTCTATCCAAAGCATTCCTTTTCTACTGTATACAGTATGGAGAACGAAAGACCTATTACTTACCATTTCTATAAATGTTTGATGGGCCAAGAAAAGATTTTTATTGCCAACATAACTTTTTTTTATGATAAACGGCTATGAGATAGTAACTTATTGATTGACCAATATAATGGATAATAAGTGATCAAATGTATCATCCATTTCTAACAAAGTTAGAAAGAGGTGATTGATATTTACTTTTGTCTAGTAGATATGTAGGAGGCTTGTCTTTTAGAATACTTGAAGGGCTGAACCAGAAAACAGTCAGAGGGAAGGACTTAAACGTTTTTATTAATAATAAATTATAGTTTATCTATTTTCTCTCATAAACAAAAAGATCGCAAACAGATTGAAAAAAGTAAGGAAAATGACCTACCATAACATATTTTAGTTCAATTCGATCATATAAAAGTGTACATAAAAATGTAAATAAAAAATAAAATAAAAAAAGTAATAAAAATGAAATAAGTATATGAATGTAAATAATAAATAAATGTAAGTAAATAAATAAAAATAAATAAGTAAATAAAAGTGTAAATAAAAATTGTACATAAAAGTGTACAGAATTTAAAAAAACTCGGTTGGTTTCTCAATTAACATTTACTGGTCAAACTCTATATCAAGTACTTAGGCCACTGATTATAAATTTTCCCCACATGTATCCTTCGAACAAATCTCAGGGAACTCTCCCCCTTCCTTCCTTTCATCCCTATTTTGAACTGTTTTACTTTCGTCATGGAAAGGCAGTGTGGTCTTCGAAGCTATCTACTTTTCCTTATAAGGAGAAATGACATAGGTCTAAAACTCTTCTCTCTTCCCTGTCTACGTGCCTGTATATCTGTATAAGCAGTTGTCTAGTAATTTCTCCGATTTGAGAGCAACATTTTTCCTATTCTATCAGTAACCAAAATTTAGAAGATCTTCTGCCACTTACTATAATTTTTTCTGTTCTTTCGAATGGTCTATGTGGGAACTCTTTACCATCCTCTGTTGCTTATAATCAGAAAATGAGGTAATATAATAAGAATTTTATAATCATAAAATAAGGTTATTTTTTTTTACAGAGAGAATGAAATTTATTAAGGCAACAAAAACAGAATAGCAATGGGGAAAAAAAAACGTAACTAACGCTACAGATTTTAATTCACGACTCTCCCTAGAGACAGAGTTGGTCTGTTTTAAGGTCAATTCTCATTGTAATATTACTTTAAAAATTTTTAATATGCATAACTTTACTAGCGTAAATTAGTAATAATTAACCACTTAAATATTCTACCCCTTTTTATTTCAATCTCTCACTATAATTTATAATGAGTCAGTAATAAGTCAATTGAGATATAATGGTCAATTCTCATTATAATTTTACTTAAAAAATTTTTAATATGCATAACTTTACTAGCGTAAATTAGTAGTAATTATAATTAACCACTTAAATATTCTACCCCTTTTTATTTTTACTATCATTAACTGGCGAAGAAAAAAAAAGCTGATCTAATTTTTATAACCAGACTGGATCGTTCTAGAACAAAA
Source organism: Artemia franciscana (assembly GCF_032884065.1). Taxonomy (NCBI): domain Eukaryota; kingdom Metazoa; phylum Arthropoda; class Branchiopoda; order Anostraca; family Artemiidae; genus Artemia; species Artemia franciscana. Next base: position 5,091,138 of record NC_088879.1, on the reverse strand, counting down.
ATTTTTAAACGTGTTTTTGTGGGATTGGCGTTTTTGGCGTTTTTGTCGTGCTTTCGAGTCTCGCTCTCAGGTCGCGTTTCCGTGAACAGCTCAAGTCTTTGGATAAATAAAATTCTATGCTATATTAATTTATGTTTGTTTCTATAATAATATAAAAAAAATTGATGATGCAAATTGGCAAAAAAAAATCTATTGATCGAAATTAGTTGACAAATCCCGACTTGATGAAAAAAGGATTGCTGATCAATAAGTATTAAGGTCGTGTTTAGTCAAGGTGCTGAGGAATGGAATAACTAGAAGATTCATTGGATTATTTTTTCAAAATATTTGTATTATTGAATTGTATCGAAGGAACCTGTTAAAAGAAGGATTTTTTCCGACCTTCAGGATAACATGCCCCCTTAGTCTGACGCCGTTTTTCCATACCCTCTGTTTTGTCTTTTCGGTGGTTCGGTATTATACTTATTGAGGCCGTGATTTACGCATAGGCTGAGTAGGCCTGGGCCTAGGGGTTCAAAAAAGAAAAAAATACTGATCGATTTTTTTTTTCTTAACCAAAACTAGACTGACGTGATTTATCGTCTAAGTGCCAGGTGCGCTTTGCTACTGCACTACCTATTCAGAGAAATTTTTAAAATAACAACACATTTCAGAAATTTTTTTTAAACAACACAGAAATTCCGTAGCCGCTTATAATCTGTCAAATGTATGCCAAGAATGATAGCTGTACGCTCGGTATCACCTATCTCTTGGTTACTTTTGGCTCATCACTCGTCAGTTGCATTTTGTTCAGGGCTTCCACTATCCCCGGATTTTCGGGGATTTCCCCGTAATCCGGAAATCTCTGGCTCCCCCAAAAAAATTGCCTGGGCCTAGTTGTGCAAAAATGCTTCGGCCTAGGGGCGCAAAAGCTAATTTCAGCCCTGTATTTACTAATTCAATTTCTAACGTATGGTAGTGAACTGTGTCGTGATGCTAGAAAGAAAATTCAAACTGGCTATTTTGAGATTGCTGCTGATCAAGCGAAGTATAATCGACACAGTCTTTATTTTATTTTTGTTATCTTGCTACCCTCTACTTTTCTGGTCTTTATCCCCTTTTTAAATAAGAAAGATATTAATTAATCGGGTCTTTTTATTTAAAATATTGTACACTTTTTTCTTGTGTCCCCTCTTGGCATAAGAATTTTAAAATTATTTGTAAGTTTGGAGGAAGAGATGTAACAGCGAAGCCCCTACTGCATGGAGAGACCTCAGATTGAGTTTTTCACTATTTTTTGCCACGTTATCATGGAAAGAAAATTCAAACAGGCTATTCTGGGATTGTTACTGATCAAGCGACGTATAATCGACACAGGCTTGATTTTATTTTTTGTTATCATACTATACTCTACTTTTCTGGTCTTTATCCCCTTTTTAAATAAGAAAGATATTAATCAATCGGATCTTTTTATTTTAAATATTGGAAACTTTTTTCTTGTGTCCCCTCTTGGCATAAGAATTATAAATCATTTGTAAGTTTGGAGGAACTGATGTAACAGCGAAGCTGGCCGTACTGCATGGAGAGACATCAGATTGAGTTTTTCACTATTTTTTGCCACGTTATCATGGAAAGAAAATTCAAACAGGCTATTCTGGGATTGTTACTGATCAAGCGACGTATAATCGACACAGGCTTGATTTTATTTTTTGTTATCATGCTATTCTCTACTTTTCTGGTCTTTATCCCCTTTTTAAATAAGAAAGATATTAATCAATCGGATCTTTTTATTTTAAATATTGGAAAGTTTTTTCTTGTGTCCCCTCTTGGCATAAGAATTATAAATCATTTGTAAGTTTGGAGGAACTGATGTAACAGCGAAGCTGGCCGTACTGCATGGAGAGACATCAGATTGAGTTTTTCACTATTTTTTGCCACGTTATCATGGAAAGAAAATTCAAACAGGCTATTCTGGGATTGTTACTGATCAAGCGACGTATAATCGACAAAGGCTTGATTTTATTTTTTGTTATCATGCTATTCTCTACTTTTCTGGTCTTTATCCCCTTTTTAAATAAGAAAGATATTAATCAATCGGATCTTTTTATTTTAAATATTGGAAACTTTTTTCTTGTGTCCCCTCTTGGCATAAGAATTATAAATCATTTGTAAGTTTGGAGGAACTGATGTAACAGCGAAGCTGGCCGTACTGCATGGAGAGACATCAGATTGAGTTTTTCACTATTTTTTGCCACGTTATCATGGAAAGAAAATTCAAACAGGCTATTCTGGGATTGTTACTGATCAAGCGACGTATAATCGACACAGGCTTGATTTTATTTTTTGTTATCATGCTATTCTCTACTTTTCTGGTCTTTATCCCCTTTTTAAATAAGAAAGATATTAATCAATCGGATCTTTTTCTTTTAAATATTGGAAACTTTTTTCTTGTGTCCCCTCTTGGCATAAGAATTATAAATCATTTGTAAGTTTGGAGGAACTGATGTAACAGCGAAGCTGGCCGTACTGCATGGAGAGACATCAGATTGAGTTTTTCACTATTTTTTGCCACGTTATCATGGAAAGAAAATTCAAACAGGCTATTCTGGGATTGTTACTGATCAAGCGACGTATAATCGACAAAGGCTTGATTTTATTTTTTGTTATCATGCTATTCTCTACTTTTCTGGTCTTTATCCCCTTTTTAAATAAGAAAGATATTAATCAATCGGATCTTTTTATTTTAAATATTGGAAACTTTTTTCTTGTGTCCCCTCTTGGCATAAGAATTATAAATCATTTGTAAGTTTGGAGGAACTGATGTAACAGCGAAGCTGGCCGTACTGCATGGAGAGACATCAGATTGAGTTTTTCACTATTTTTTGCCACGTTATCATGGAAAGAAAATTCAAACAGGCTATTCTGGGATTGTTACTGATCAAGCGACGTATAATCGACAAAGGCTTGATTTTATTTTTTGTTATCATGCTATTCTCTACTTTTCTGGTCTTTATCCCCTTTTTAAATAAGAAAGATATTAATCAATCGGATCTTTTTATTTTAAATATTGGAAACTTTTTTCTTGTGTCCCCTCTTGGCATAAGAATTATAAATCATTTGTAAGTTTGGAGGAACTGATGTAACAGCGAAGCTGGCCGTACTGCATGGAGAGACATCAGATTGAGTTTTTCACTATTTTTTGCCACGTTATCATGGAAAGAAAATTCAAACAGGCTATTCTGGGATTGTTACTGATCAAGCGACGTATAATCGACACAGGCTTGATTTTATTTTTTGTTATCATGCTATTCTCTACTTTTCTGGTCTTTATCCCCTTTTTAAATAAGAAAGATATTAATCAATCGGATCTTTTTCTTTTAAATATTGGAAACTTTTTTCTTGTGTCCCCTCTTGGCATAAGAATTATAAATCATTTGTAAGTTTGGAGGAACTGATGTAACAGCGAAGCTGGCCGTACTGCATGGAGAGACATCAGATTGAGTTTTTCACTATTTTTTGCCACGTTATCATGGAAAGAAAATTCAAACAGGCTATTCTGGGATTGTTACTGATCAAGCGACGTATAATCGACAAAGGCTTGATTTTATTTTTTGTTATCATGCTATTCTCTACTTTTCTGGTCTTTATCCCCTTTTTAAATAAGAAAGATATTAATCAATCGGATCTTTTTATTTTAAATATTGGAAACTTTTTTCTTGTGTCCCCTCTTGGCATAAGAATTATAAATCATTTGTAAGTTTGGAGGAACTGATGTAACAGCGAAGCTGGCCGTACTGCATGGAGAGACATCAGATTGAGTTTTTCACTATTTTTTGCCACGTTATCATGGAAAGAAAATTCAAACAGGCTATTCTGGGATTGTTACTGATCAAGCGACGTATAATCGACACAGGCTTGATTTTATTTTTTGTTATCATGCTATTCTCTACTTTTCTGGTCTTTATCCCCTTTTTAAATAAGAAAGATATTAATCAATCGGATCTTTTTATCTTAAATATTGTAAACTTTTATCTTGTGTCCCCTCTTGGCATAAGAATTATAAATCATTTGTAAGTTTGGAGGAACTGATGTAACAGCGAAGCTGGCCGTACTGCATGGAGAGACATCAGATTGAGTTTTTCACTATTTTTTGCCACGTTATCATGGAAAGAAAATTCAAACAGGCTATTCTGGGATTGTTACTGATCAAGCGACGTATAATTGACAAAGGCTTGATTTTATTTTTTGTTATCATGCTATTCTCTACTTTTCTGGTCTTTATCCCCTTTTTAAATAAGAAAGATATTAATCAATCGGATCTTTTTATTTTAAATATTGGAAACTTTTTTCTTGTGTCCCCTCTTGGCATAAGAATTATAAATCATTTGTAAGTTTGGAGGAACTGATGTAACAGCGAAGCTGGCCGTACTGCATGGAGAGACATCAGATTGAGTTTTTCACTATTTTTTGCCACGTTATCATGGAAAGAAAATTCAAACAGGCTATTCTGGGATTGTTACTGATCAAGCGACGTATAATCGACACAGGCTTGATTTTATTTTTTGTTATCATGCTATTCTCTACTTTTCTGGTCTTTATCCCCTTTTTAAATAAGAAAGATATTAATCAATCGGATCTTTTTATTTTAAATATTGGAAACTTTTTTCTTGTGTCCCCTCTTGGCATAAGAATTATAAATCATTTGTAAGTTTGGAGGAACTGATGTAACAGCGAAGCTGGCCGTACTGCATGGAGAGACATCAGATTGAGTTTTTCACTATTTTTTGCCACGTTATCATGGAAAGAAAATTCAAACAGGCTATTCTGGGATTGTTACTGATCAAGCGACGTATAATCGACAAAGGCTTGATTTTATTTTTTGTTATCATGCTATTCTCTACTTTTCTGGTCTTTATCCCCTTTTTAAATAAGAAAGATATTAATCAATCGGATCTTTTTATTTTAAATATTGGAAACTTTTTTCTTGTGTCCCCTCTTGGCATAAGAATTATAAATCATTTGTAAGTTTGGAGGAACTGATGTAACAGCGAAGCTGGCCGTACTGCATGGAGAGACATCAGATTGAGTTTTTCACTATTTTTTGCCACGTTATCATGGAAAGAAATTTCAAACAGGCTATTCTGGGATTGTTACTGATCAAGCGACGTATAATCGACACAGGCTTTATTTTATTTTTTGTTATCATGCTATTCTCTACTTTTCTGGTCTTTATCCCCTTTTTAAATAAGAAAGATATTAATCAATCGGATCTTTTTATTTTAAATATTGGAAACTTTTTTCTTGTGTCCCCTCTTGGCATAAGAATTATAAATCATTTGTAAGTTTGGAGGAACTGATGTAACAGCGAAGCTGGCCGTACTGCATGGAGAGACATCAGATTGAGTTTTTCACTATTTTTTGCCACGTTATCATGGAAAGAAAATTCAAACAGGCTATTCTGGGATTGTTACTGATCAAGCGACGTATAATTGACAAAGGCTTGATTTTATTTTTTGTTATCATGCTATTCTCTACTTTTCTGGTCTTTATCCCCTTTTTAAATAAGAAAGATATTAATCAATCGGATCTTTTTATTTTAAATATTGGAAACTTTTTTCTTGTGTCCCCTCTTGGCATAAGAATTATAAATCATTTGTAAGTTTGGAGGAACTGATGTAACAGCGAAGCTGGCCGTACTGCATGGAGAGACATCAGATTGAGTTTTTCACTATTTTTTGCCACGTTATCATGGAAAGAAAATTCAAACAGGCTATTCTGGGATTGTTACTGATCAAGCGACGTATAATCGACACAGGCTTGATTTTATTTTTTGTTATCATGCTATTCTCTACTTTTCTGGTCTTTATCCCCTTTTTAAATAAGAAAGATATTAATCAATCGGATCTTTTTCTTTTAAATATTGGAAACTTTTTTCTTGTGTCCCCTCTTGGCATAAGAATTATAAATCATTTGTAAGTTTGGAGGAACTGATGTAACAGCGAAGCTGGCCGTACTGCATGGAGAGACATCAGATTGAGTTTTTCACTATTTTTTGCCACGTTATCATGGAAAGAAAATTCAAACAGGCTATTCTGGGATTGTTACTGATCAAGCGACGTATAATCGACACAGGCTTGATTTTATTTTTTGTTATCATGCTATTCTCTACTTTTCTGGTCTTTATCCCCTTTTTAAATAAGAAAGATATTAATCAATCGGATCTTTTTATTTTAAATATTGGAAACTTTTTTCTTGTGTCCCCTCTTGGCATAAGAATTATAAATCAGTTGTAAGTTTGGAGGAACTGATGTAACAGCGAAGCTGGCCGTACTGCATGGAGAGACATCAGATTGAGTTTTTCACTATTTTTTGCCACGTTATCATGGAAAGAAAATTCAAACAGGCTATTCTGGGATTGTTACTGATCAAGCGACGTATAATCGACAAAGGCTTGATTTTATTTTTTGTTATCATGCTATTCTCTACTTTTCTGGTCTTTATCCCCTTTTTAAATAAGAAAGATATTAATCAATCGGATCTTTTTATTTTAAATATTGGAAACTTTTTTCTTGTGTCCCCTCTTGGCATAAGAATTATAAATCATTTGTAAGTTTGGAGGAACTGATGTAACAGCGAAGCTGGCCGTACTGCATGGAGAGACATCAGATTGAGTTTTTCACTATTTTTTGCCACGTTATCATGGAAAGAAAATTCAAACAGGCTATTCTGGGATTGTTACTGATCAAGCGACGTATAATCGACAAAGGCTTGATTTTATTTTTTGTTATCATGCTATTCTCTACTTTTCTGGTCTTTATCCCCTTTTTAAATAAGAAAGATATTAATCAATCGGATCTTTTTATTTTAAATATTGGAAACTTTTTTCTTGTGTCCCCTCTTGGCATAAGAATTATAAATCATTTGTAAGTTTGGAGGAACTGATGTAACAGCGAAGCTGGCCGTACTGCATGGAGAGACATCAGATTGAGTTTTTCACTATTTTTTGCCACGTTATCATGGAAAGAAAATTCAAACAGGCTATTCTGGGATTGTTACTGATCAAGCGACGTATAATCGACACAGGCTTGATTTTGTTTTTTGTTATCATGCTATTCTCTACTTTTCTGGTCTTTATCCCCTTTTTAAATAAGAAAGATATTAATCAATCGGATCTTTTTCTTTTAAATATTGGAAACTTTTTTCTTGTGTCCCCTCTTGGCATAAGAATTATAAATCATTTGTAAGTTTGGAGGAACTGATGTAACAGCGAAGCTGGCCGTACTGCATGGAGAGACATCAGATTGAGTTTTTCACTATTTTTTGCCACGTTATCATGGAAAGAAAATTCAAACAGGCTATTCTGGGATTGTTACTGATCAAGCGACGTATAATCGACACAGGCTTGATTTTATTTTTTGTTATCATGCTATTCTCTACTTTTCTGGTCTTTATCCCCTTTTTAAATAAGAAAGATATTAATCAATCGGATCTTTTTATTTTAAATATTGGAAACTTTTTTCTTGTGTCCCCTCTTGGCATAAGAATTATAAATCAGTTGTAAGTTTGGAGGAACTGATGTAACAGCGAAGCTGGCCGTACTGCATGGAGAGACATCAGATTGAGTTTTTCACTATTTTTTGCCACGTTATCATGGAAAGAAAATTCAAACAGGCTATTCTGGGATTGTTACTGATCAAGCGACGTATAATCGACAAAGGCTTGATTTTATTTTTTGTTATCATGCTATTCTCTACTTTTCTGGTCTTTATCCCCTTTTTAAATAAGAAAGATATTAATCAATCGGATCTTTTTATTTTAAATATTGGAAACTTTTTTCTTGTGTCCCCTCTTGGCATAAGAATTATAAATCATTTGTAAGTTTGGAGGAACTGATGTAACAGCGAAGCTGGCCGTACTGCATGGAGAGACATCAGATTGAGTTTTTCACTATTTTTTGCCACGTTATCATGGAAAGAAAATTCAAACAGGCTATTCTGGGATTGTTACTGATCAAGCGACGTATAATCGACAAAGGCTTGATTTTATTTTTTGTTATCATGCTATTCTCTACTTTTCTGGTCTTTATCCCCTTTTTAAATAAGAAAGATATTAATCAATCGGATCTTTTTATTTTAAATATTGTAAACTTTTTTCTTGTGTCCCCTCTTGGCATAAGAATTATAAATCATTTGTAAGTTTGGAGGAACTGATGTAACAGCGAAGCTGGCCGTACTGCATGGAGAGACATCAGATTGAGTTTTTCACTATTTTTTGCCACGTTATCATGGAAAGAAAATTCAAACAGGCTATTCTGGGATTGTTACTGATCAAGCGACGTATAATCGACACAGGCTTGATTTTATTTTTTGTTATCATGCTATTCTCTACTTTTCTGGTCTTTATCCCCTTTTTAAATAAGAAAGATATTAATCAATCGGATCTTTTTATTTTAAATATTGTAAACTCTGTTTTTGTGTCCCCTCTTGGCATAAGAATTATAAAATAACAGCGAAACTGGCCATATTGCATGGAGAGACATCAGATTGAGTTTTTCACTATTTTTTGCCACGTTATCCTTTAGTCCGTCTGTTTAATTAATTTCATTGTTGTATATTTGTTTGCGTATTCTTTCTCTTTTATTGTTTCACTCCATAGGTGTCATTTTCCTATATAACGTGGGCTACAAAATACATAAATTGATTAATAAAAAATAAGAAGTTGATTCGATGTGAGCTATCATTAAAAGATCAATATTAATAAACATAAACGTTAGATTGTCATAGAAATTGCATTGAAAAATTAAATGCAGCATAAAGCAGCATAAATAAAGTAGCATAATGGAGCATAAAGATTCAGCACAACCGATATTTTTCTTCTAAAGCTATTCTTGTGTTTACAGTTTTTCTGTGATAAAACGACAAAAGAAAAACGGTTACGATGCCTTAGGAATTTTTGTTGTGACGCAAAGGAAATCCCATAAAGAAGATAGAAAAAAAGAAAACTAATAATTTAACAAGAAAACTGGAAATAGAAACTGGAAATAGAGCTCTGTAAATTCCAATCCGTAACTGAAATTGACAATGCCATTCAGGAAGAAGTAGAAGATGACAAAACTGTTATAAATCTGGATACAACAAAATAGAACATTGTGCTGAAGATATCTTCTGAATCTTGGTTGTGACCCAAAGGAGAGCTCATAAAAAAAGCAAGAAAAAAAGCTTTAAAACTTACAACGCAAAGAGAAAATTGAAAATAGACATGTTGGCCAATTTACGACTGAAGACAATGACCTTTGGGAACAAGCAGAAAATGATGTAACTACTCTTAACTTAAATATAAAAAGATAGGAAATTATATTAAAGAGAATGTTTATATGTAAGAAATATTTTTTAAATGAGTATTATTAAGGTAAAATTATTCTTGTGCTTTTTTGGAATATTTTATAGTCATTCATTTTAATTGTCAGTTTTTTATCCTTTGTTTTTTTGTGTTTTTTGTTTTTCATTGTTACTATCAAACAGTTCGTGGTAACGAACTGTAGTAAGGAGCGACCCGGCTCAATAGTAACAGAAACTCTAAAAAATGGAATTTTGATACCAATACCTACATCAAAAGAATCGCATTTTAATGCTGATTTTAAATATATAAGTTTCATCAAGTTTAGTCTTACCCATCAAAAGTTACGAGCCTGAGAAAATTTGCGTTATTTTAGAAAATAGGGGGGAAACGCCCCCTAGAAGTCATAGAATCTTAACGAAAATCACACCATCAGATTCAGCGTATCAGAGAACCCTACTGTAGAAGTTTCAAGCTCCTATCTACATAAATGTGGAATTTTGTATTTTTTGCCAGAAGGCAGATCACGGATGCGTGTTTATTTGTTTTTTTGTTTTGTTGTTTGTTTTTTTTTTCTTTTTCCCAGGGGTGATCGTATCGACCCAGTTGTCCTAGAATGTTGCAAGAGGGCTCATTCTAACGGAAATGAAAAGTTCTAGTGCCCTTTTTAAGTGACCAAAAAAATTGGAGGGCACCTAGGCCCCCTCCCACGCTAATTATTTTACCAAAGTCAACGGATCAAAATTCTGAGATAGCCATTTTATTCAGCGTGGTCGAAAAACCTTATAACGTTGTCTTTAGGGACGACTTACTCCCCCACAGTCCCCATGGGAGGGGCAACAAGTTACAAACTTTGACCAATGCTTACATATAGTAATGGTTATTGGGAAGTGTACAGGCGTTTTCAGGAGGATTTTTTTGGTTGGGGGAGGGGTTGAGAAGAGGGGGATATGCTGGGGGAACTTTCCATCGATAATTTGTCATGGGGGATGAAAATCTCCATGAAGGGAGCGCAGGATTTACTAGCATTATTTAAAAACACAATGAAAAAATAAATATGAAAAAGTACTTTCAGCTGGAAGTAAGGAACAGCATTAAAACTTAAAACAAACAGAAATTATTACCCATTTGAGGGGCTCACCTCCTCCTAATACCTCGCTCTTTACGTTAAAGTATTTTTAGTAATTTCAACTATTTATTCTACGGCTTTTATGATTCTGGGGTCATTCTTAATGAATTGGGACAAAATTTAAGCTTTAGTGTAAAGAGCGAGGATCTGACAAGGGGGCGAACCCCCTCATATATGTAATAAAAATATCAACGCCCCGCTCTTTACGCTAAAGTTTTTTACTGTTTTAAAAAGAAGAATTGATAGACAGAGTCAAACTTTAGCGTAAAGAGCGGGGCGTTGATGAGGAAGCAGCCTCTTTCATATACGAAGTAATTTCTGTTCGTTTTAAGTTTTAATGTCGCTCCTTACTTTCAGTTAAAAAAACTTGTTTTTTTTATTTAATTAATATAAAGCAACAAGATCCTTGTGAAGCTTAGTTCTTTTGTTAAGGAAATTCCAAATAGATGAATAAAAGATTAAATATAAGTAATTATTTAAATAGAAAACTGGAAATAGAACCTCTTTTTAATACTTATTTTACTTACTTACTTATGTTGCTAAAACAGGATAATCTACTTAGCTTTTTAAGTTTCCTTGGGACATTTATTTTTATTCTCATTTTTTTCAATATTTTGTTTTCATTTTGTTATTTTTATGTCATTTAGATAAAACTCTTTTTTTTTTTTTTTTAACTACAAAGGAACAGCTCTTAAGATCCTCTCTGAAGCTTTTTTTCTGATGCAAAGGAAATCCATAAAAAAAAAAATCAAGAAAAAACTAGCTATTTAAAGAGAAAACTGGAAATAGACCTCTAAAAATTCCTTACAACTGCTCTAAAGAGCAGTTGTAACTTCCCTCATTGATCGTGCCTGAATATTTGCTCCAATTCATATATAAATGCAGAAATAAACTTTATCAGAGATATTCTTTTTGGTAATGGATACCCCATTCCTTTTGTTAATAAAATAATTAACCGTAGAATAAAAAGACATTCTTGTAAAATCGAAGAAGATACTTCACAATGTGAGGCTACTGATAAGCCCTCAAATATTGTCCATCTTCCGTATATCCCAAAGATCACAACAAAATTAAAAAATATTTGCACAAAAAATAATCTGTACGTAGTTTTTACTAATAATTTTAAAATCATCAATTTCTTAAATTCGGGTAAAGATAAGACCCCAGTTACTCACCAAAGGGTCTATCAAATACCTTGTGATTGCGGAAAATACTATGTCGGCAGGACCCATCAGAATCTAGACAATCGGTTACAACAGCATAAAAATGACATAGACAAGGCCTTAATTTCAAATAGTTCCAACAACTCCTTTGATTCTGCTTTAGGTTGGCATATATTTAATAATCCGTCCCACATGATACTTTTTGAAAACTCTTCACTCATTAGTAATGATTTGGGAATAAAACAGGTGGTTCGAGAATCAATCGAAATTAATCTCAAAATAAATAATAATATTTCTTTGAACAGGGACTTGGGGGAATACTCACTAAATTCTTTATACTCAAATTTAATTAAAAATGATCTAACAAAATATTTTACTAAACCGATTTATAATAGTACTGAACCAACTACGAAAAGGCCTTTGAGACAGGCTGCTAAACAAGCAAGATTAGCTTTAAGAAATTGTATCTAATCATTTTACTCTCTTTAGTTTGAATGAGCTTATATTCTCATTTCATTCTTTTCGCCAGTCCTGGTTGAACTTCGTTGAAGTAAAAATGCTAGGGCTATTTTTAAAAAAAAGTCTTAAAAAGTGTTTTTAATTATTCAGTTTTAATCCTCACAATTTGATGTATGTTCTTTTATATATATATATATATATATATATATATATATATATATATATATATATATATATATATATATATATATATATATATATATATATATATATATATATATATATATATATATATATATATATATATATATATATATATATATATATATATATATATATATATATATATATATATATATATATATATATATATATATATATATATATATATATATATATATATATATATATATATATATATATATATATATATATATATATATATATATATATATATATATATATATATATATATATATATATATATATATATATATATATATATATATATATATATATATATATGAAGACGGCCCTTGGACATAGGGCCGAAATATCTACAGAAATAATTTCCACTGTCTTAAAAAAAATTTCCCTATTGTCTCTACGTTGTATTTGTTTACTTTTTCTAATGTTACTTCTGCAACATTTGCTACTGCTGATACCAAGGGTATTAACGTGAAGCTTTCGGGGAATGATTAGGAGAATGTTAAACTAAATCAAAATATACTTTGAGAATGCAAGTTGTCAAAAGGGTGTAGCGGCAATATCTATTGAACGGCTTTGAGTATTAAGTACTGCTGCTAGGTTACTGCTACTGGTAAGGCTTATGGTGTTAAGGTGAAACTTTCAGGAAATGGTCTGGGTGAGCTTCAACCAAATAAAAACACTATATGCATGGAGGTTGTCAAAGGGTAGGCTGTGTAAGCAATATCTTAAGAACGATTCGAATATTAAGTTTAACCTATCAGGACATGATGAACTATTACGGAGCCCTATGTGGATGTTACCATTATTAATACTATTAGTACTGCTACAATTACTACTTTGAAGGAGGTATCAAGGTAAAACTTTCAGAGAATGTTTAGAGGAATGATAAACTAATCAAATCTACTATTTGCATTCTGGTTGCCCAAAGGACCTATGAGTAGTTTCTCAGGAATAGCTTAGAGGGTTAAATTGAAACTTTCACGGCGTGTTGAGAGGAAGTTTGACCTAACCAAAAGGCACTCTGTACATACTGCTGCGGCTTCTACTACTCTTACGACTATTACTACAGAGACTAAGGGCACGAAGACTAAAAACACATTCTGTGCATGTAGGTTTTCAAAGGGGCGTATTAGCAAAAACCCATATCATCAATTTAACTCGTATCAGCCATTTAACTCTGCATACTACTACTATAAGTAGTGGTAGTACTACTACTGCTCTTGCTATTAGTACTACAGTTACTAACTTACTTAATCCTCATGCCGGGGTGGCATTGAGCGCGTCGTCAGCCCTCTATAGATACAGACATATTTTAACAAATGAACTAACAACATTTTGATACAATCCTAATAAGAGAGGGGAGATTAATGCCAGGTTTGCTTCTCACTCATTTGGACTATCTGTCTTGGCTTTTTCTATAATTAGCCATTTTATTTTATTATAATTTTTATATGATTAGCAATTCAAATCCTAATAAGGGGGGATTAATGCCAAGTTTGCTTCTCACTCAATTGGACTATCTGTCTTAGCTTTTTCTACAATTAGCCATGGCTTGATACCCACAACTATTCCATTTTAAAATCATTTTTAATTTTTCCATTCATTTCACTATTCCATTTAATTCTGCGTGCAAGCGAAATCCGGCAGTGCACCTCAAAGCGGTGGAAGGGTGTAAACACCCCTGAGCTCCACGCCGAGCGATTTGGTGGCCAACGCGCTGCGGGTGACCCGCAAGACTGGGGACCTTGCGGTCAACTCTATTCCCAAGAAATATCGATGGATCCGAGACCTAGAAGAAAAGTTGTAACAACTACGGTGTCCCCGGCAAGCGACGCGGCCCCCGTATTGGCGCGTGTGTCGAGAAGTAAACTAGCCAACCATACTACGGCGTTCCCGGCAAGCGACGCGACTTTGAATATGGCGGCGAAGTCGAAAAATCTTTTCAACGCCATAAATCTAGGAAAACCTACCACAGTCATTAAGCAGGCAAAATCCAGAATAAATGTTGGATGCTGGAATGTAAGATCCGCTAAACAAGAAGCCACACAAGCTTTTCTTGTCCATGAGATAGAGAAGTACAACATAGACATACTCTGCATATCCGAGACCAGAATCTCCGGTTCTGGCTCTATAGTTATAACGGCTCCAGAAACACTACATCAGTTCCACTTTTTCTATTCCGGAATAGAAGATAATTCAGGACTCCACGGAGTTGGTTTCATCATGAACCAAAGAACCAGAAACGCTCTCCTAGAATCGGAACCAGTCTCCTGTAGACTCGCTAGAATCAGACTAAAAGGAAACCATGCAAATGTGTCCATAATTTCTACCTATGCCCCCACCCGTGACGCTACTGAAACGACCAAGGATGATTTCTACGGTGAACTGCAGCAGTTGTCTTCTTCTATAGCCGCACGTGATTACTTGATTGTCGCTGGAGACTTCAACGCAAGAGTTGGCCCATCTGACCAGACCACAAGACAAATCCTGGGAAAATTTGGACAGGGTCACAGATGCGAGAATGGGCAGAGGTTGATAAACTATGCCTTGATGAACCACCTTGTTATCACCAATACCATATTTCAACATAAGCCTAGCCACCTCTTAACTTGGCATTCAAATGACGGTGTCACTAAGGGCCAAATTGACTTCATTCTCGTACGCCAGCGCTGGATAAGCTCCGTGCAGGACTCTCGCTCTTACAACGGCGTGGACACAGGCTCACAGTCTGGATCTGACCACAGGCTCGTCGCAGCAAAAATTTTGCTATGTCTTGCAATTCGAAGAAAAAAACAAGTCCAAGGTCGGCTTCAACTTCAAAACAAAGAAGTGCGGCAGGCCCTCAATTTGGGACTAACTAACCGGTTTGACGCCCTCAGCTCTGATGAAGACCTAACCCCCGATAAGAGATGGGAGACTTTTAAAACCGTGATGACAGAGACTGCCGATGAGATCCTAGGCCGAGCAAAAATCAAACGACAACACTGGATAACCGCTAGAACCCTGTCAATAGTCGGTGAGCGAAGACAAAAGATGACAGGCCTTAAAGAAGAAACAAAGGAGTTACGCAGACAGGTAAAACGCTCTGTTCGGCTGGACCGCCGCCAAATGTGGGAAGATGCTGCTGAGTCATTAGAGAAAGCAGCACGCTTACATGACACCCACAAGCTTTACCAGATCCTGAAGGAATCCGTTGGTAAGAAAGCTGCTGTGTCAGAAATAATCAAAAACAGATCAGGAAAAATCATTAGTTGTCAGAAGGAAAGTTCAGCAAGATGGAAGGATCACTTTCAGCTCCTCCTGAACCCATCCCCTTCATCTGCTCATGATGCCTTCCCACCTTCTGTCTCTAAAGAGCCTTACGATATCGAGCTGGATACACCGACCAGAGCCGAAATACTAAAAGCGATCAAAACCCCAAAAAGCCACAAAGCCCCAAGTGAAGACGGCCTCCCCCCGGAACTATACAAACAATGCCCTGAGGTCACTGCTGAACAGCTCCATGGCATTCTCGAAGAAGTGTGGAGGACGACCAACACTTTTCCAAAAGACTGGAAGACATCAGTCATCCTCCCTTTCTATAAGAAAGGAGACAAAACCGAATGAAAAAATTACCGCGGAATAAGTCTCATAGACATTGCCGTCAAAATATTCGGGGTCATACTCTTGAACCGCTTCAAAGGGGCAAGGGAGGAAAGAACTCAAGGAAATTGAGCCGGCTTTCGACCAGAAAGAAGCTACTGATAATATCTTCGCCTTTCGCCTCATTATCCAACAGTTTGAAAGGTACACCCTACTCTGATCCTGATGTTCCTGGACTTCATTACTGCCTTCGACTCTGTCATTCGCCAGAAACTGTGGAAGATGCTAGAGAATGACGGAATGCCGCTGAAGTTTGTTGAACTGATGAAGGCAAACTATGAAACGTCAGTGAGCCGAGTTAGAGTCTATGGCGAAGAAACCGGAGAATTCCTGGTTGAGTTCGGAGTAAAACAAGGATGTGTCCTCTCTCCGACTCTGTTCAATTATTGTATCGATTGGGTGCTTGAAAATGCTCTGTCGTCTAATCCAGGAGCGCAGGTTGGACAGAATCTCTCACTGACTGACATCGATTATGCGGATGATGTTGGCCTCCTGTCAGACCCTGTAGAAGCCCAAAACATGCTTGACAGCGTTGTGGCCTGGGCAGATCTGATCGGCTTAAAAGTCAGCACAGAGAAAACGAAATTCATGTCTATTAACCACGACACAGGACCATTCCCACTAACTCTCAACCAAGTTCAGCTGGAAAAAGTCTACCGTTTCACATACCTAGGCTCCCAGCTTTGTACTGACGGATCTTCCGACGCTGATATCCAACAGAGAATACAGAAAGCGCAGACAGTCTTTGCCTCCCTTTGGAAACCCTTATGGAATCGCCGTGAAATCAGTGTCCAAACGAAAGTTCGAATTTACACGGCACTAGTCCGCTCCGTTCTCCTTTACGGGTGCGAAACATGGTCGGCAAAACTACAACAAGAGAATACACTTAAGGTGTTTGAGCATACTTGTCTACGAAGAATTCTCAGAGTACAGCTACGTGACCGTATCTCCAACGTGAATATACGTCGAATGTGCAATATTCAGAGAGATGTTGTGCTCACTATTAAAGAACGCCGTTTGAAATGGTTGGGCCATGTATTACGAAACCGCCAGAGTACCTGCCTCGCCAAATACTTCTAGTTGAGCCTATTAGCTACTGGAAGAAACGCCAAGGAGGACAGAGGAAGAACTGGTGATCCTGGCCAAGTCAAACCTTGAACCAATTGGGGGTTTCAGAAAATTCGGTCACAGATGGTCAACACAGTGACTCGCCTTTGCAGAGCAGCTGGCACAAGATCGATCAACATGTTCCAAGAAGGTCTCTAAGATCATCGATGCCGGGCGAGGTGGAAACGCCTGATTCCCGCCACAAGTACAAGTAAGTAAGTACATCTCCTTGGACGATTTAAGCCGCTACTGATTGGCTAAGAGTCATGCAGAATCTGATCCTATGTGTCATCAGACATCCGCAGAAAATATCTGAACCAACGTCCGCTGATCAATCTGGACAGAAAAGAGTGACCTCGCAAGTGGCTAATGCTAGCAAGTATGTCTATCAGATTCTTTCAGTTCTCCGGAGCCTCTTGGATTAAATTGTACTAACACGGTGTTGGAAAGCTGCAGTGGCCGCAGTACATGTATGATGATTTAAATGACGTCATACTATAAACTTATGTATTACCACGATTGCGTCATTTGCCATGACGTTATTAATCAATATAAAAGGATGTATCCGCTTATGACGCCTCAGTATTGAAAGTAAAAAACTATTGAAATAATGGATAAGCTAATTCAATCCAACGATGTTAACTGTCCTTATCACCCCCAAGCATATTTGATTGAAGATTCTCACGCAGGTGATAGCTTGTGCTCGGAATGTGCGCTGGTGGTAGGTGAAAGGACTATTGATGTTGGGAGTGAATGGAGAAGTTTTAGCAATGAGAAAAGCAGTACAGGTCCATCTCGTGTTGGTGGTCCGGAGAATCTTCTTTTTGAAGGCCGTGGCCTGTCCACAATGATTGGCCCTGCTGGTCCCGGCTCGTTTGGTAAATTAGATTATGCAAAATATAATATCAGCCAGATAAGTAGCTCCGATCGAGCTTTGAAGACCGCTCTAAAGAGCCTTGAGGAAATGGCTGATAAACTCCATTTACCAAGCACTATTGTGCATGAAGCTGGTAGCCTTTTTAAAAGGTTTCATGGTGGAAAATCATTAAAAGGAAGGTCCAATAATGCTATTGCTTCGGCTTGTTTATACATTGCCTTTCGACAAGAAGGGAACCCACGGACTTTTAAAGAATTATGTGCTGTTTCAAGCGTTAGTGTAAAAGAAATCAAACGAGAGTCTAAGCGGATTCTAAGCAATCTATCGATCACTCTCAATTTGATTACTCCCGGGGACTTTATAACACGGTTTTGTAACAACCTTGGTTTGCCCTACTCGGTTCAGACATCTGCTCATCATATTGCTGAAAAAGCTATGGAGTTAGATATTGTGCCAGGACGATCACCGATATCTGTTGCTGCAGCTGCTATTTACATGGCGTCTCAGGCTTCTAATAATCCATGCTCTCGGAAGGTCATTGGTGATGTTGTTGGTACCACTGAGGCTACAATCCAACAGACTTATCGACTTATGATGACATGGGCTCCGTTTCTATTTCCTAAAAACTTCAAATTTTCAGTTCCAGTTTAAATGCTTCCCCCAAAGCTAAGCTACAGATACAAATTTATGTTTCAAACTTATTTCATAGTTAGACTTCAGCTTGTTTTGGGTTCTTAGAAAAAAAGCATTTTCAAATACTGTTGTAACTTCAAATGGTAATAAATTGTTGACTTTAAAAACAATCTACCTCTAGGTAAGTTTTTCATACTGATATGTCTTTTCATACTGAATTGTTTCAAAGATATTTGATTATTGAAGAAAATTCAGTGACCAAGAAATTACATCTTTCCTGGCTACATTTAAAAGGGCTATTAGGGGGGGGGGAGCTCTTCAAACCCCTTGCCAGTAAGTCTCTTTGATATCGCTTTATATGAAGCGGGTGATTTTGCTTTTGCTAAATTCACAGGGTATCCTCCATCATCCGTCAGAATTATAGACTCTGTGATATCAGGCGGTTGACTGAATTTAATGCCCGATATCTATTTTGAAAAATTTAAGAAGACAAAAATATTGGGCAGTATATTTCCATGGGTCCAAAAATTGTAGCCGCTCATAGAAGAAGTGCTGCTAGTGAGACTAATGAAGTTTACGATTATCGATGACGAAAATTGAAACTGCTTGCACCAAGGCTAAGTTGAGGAGAAGGACATTGAGAAAGAGGTGCAAACTCGTTTAGCTACTATTGAAGAAAAAGAAATTCTCGAATGAAAATATCGTTTCGGAAGTCTATCAACCTGTTATTATACAATATACCCCGAAATTTACTGAAATTGAAAATCAACTGGAGTCTATGAAAAGCCACTTTGAATCTCTTGACGATAGAATATTTCGGATTGAGCGATGATTTCACTTGTTGGATTGAGGGTGAGATTGAAACTATTGCGATCAACAAGACAATTTTGTTTTGGTTGATATACCAGTCTCCTGATACTGTTCCTGATGAGTTCTTTTATAATTTTGAATGTTTTATTTCACAAATAAGAGCGAGTAATTTAGATTGTATGTATGTGGCTGATTTTAATTTTAAACGATAAAATATTAATGGGATGAATCTTGATCTTTAATTTGATCGTTTTGTCTAATTATTTTCCCAAAGATGGAATAACTGATCCAGCCAGAATAACGGATAATTCAGCAACTTTAATGAATATTTTTTGTTTGTGCAACACTGGAAGTCTAATTTCTTAATATATATATATATATATATATATATATATATATATATATATATATATTATTTATATAATATATATATTTATATTTATATAAATAAGTTGTCTGTGTGTGTGTGTGTGTGTCTGTCGAGTGACATCATGTTTGTGTGTCGACTGACGTCATGTTTTCGACTGACGAAATTACAGACCAGGACATCGGGACACAAATGACGACCGGGACACCGGCACATAGGGAATATAAATGACGACCGGGACACAAGGAATGTTCGATTAGCAATCATCATCAACAAAGCACCGGGACACAAATGACGACCGGGACACAGGGAGTATAAATGACGACCTGGTCATAAGTAAAAAAAAACTAAAAAAAACTAAAAAAAAGGTAAAAACTACAAAAAAACTAAAAAGAAAAAAAAACTAATGAAAAAACTAAAAAAGCTAAAAAACAAAAAAAACTAAAAAAGAAAAAAAAAGGAAAAAATGAAAAATAAAGGAGAAAAACAAAACTAAAAAAATAAAAATAAAAAAAAAATAAAAAGAAAAAAAGGGGAAAAATACAAAAATTTATTTCATCATATACCATTTCAAAAACGAATGTATATACAGACCGGGACACCAGGATACAAATGACGACCGGGACACAGGGAATATAAATGACGACCGGGACACAGGGACAAGGCTACAACGGGGACGCCGGGGGGCACAGGGGGATATATAAATGACGACGGGGACACAGGGAATGTTCGATTAGCAATCACCATCAACAAAGCTCAAGGCCAATCATTAGAATCATGAGGTATAACTAAAAAAACTAAAAAAGGTAAAAAACTAAAAACTAAAAAAAAAAACCAATTCAAAAACGAATGTATATACAGACCGGGACACCGGGACACGAATGTTGACCGGGACACCGGGACGCTTGGAATATAAATGACGCCCGGGACACTCAAAGAGAAATCACAGACTGGGACACCCGGACACAAATGACGACCGGGACACAGGGAATATAAATAACGACCGGGACACAGGGACACAACTACAACGGGGACGCTGGGGGGCACAGGGAGATATATAAATGACGACGGCAACACAGGGAATGGTCGATTAGCAATCACCATCAACAAAGCTCAAGGGCAATCATTAGAATCGTGAGGTATAGATCTGAATACGGATTGTTTTCCCATGGACCATTATATGTTGCATGTTCAAGAGTCGGTAAACCTGACAATCTATTTATATGCACAGACAATGGGAAAACAAAGAATGTTGTATATTCGCAAGTTTTACGTAGTTAAAAACATTTTTTTTTTTTGTGTTTGTGCTGTAGCATTGGTGATTTCTCTTTTTATGATATATATATATAAATACATATATATATACATATATATATATATATATATATATATATATATATATATATATATATATATATATATATATATATATATATATATATATATATATATATATATATATATATATATATTCACAGGTGGGACATAGGGACACAACTACAATGGCGCGTAACTAATATAGTGCGTAACGACTTACGTGCGCGGGGGGCTTGGGGGGGGGGGGCGCGAAGCGCCCCCACCAACTAGGTGTTGGTGCGCGAAGTGCCAACTGTTGGGGTGGCGCGAAGCACCACCCCAACAGCTAGTTTTTATGTATATAGATGTCCCGGTCGTCATTTGTGTCCCGGTGCTTTGTTGATGGTGATTGCTAATCGAACATTCCTTGTGTCCTGGTGGCTTTCTCTTTGAGTGTCCCGGTCGTCATTTATATTCCCTATGTCCCGGTGTCCCGGTCGTCATTTGTGTCCCGATGTCCCGGTCTTTAATTTCGTCAGTCGACAAACATGACGTCAGTCGACACACACACACACACACACAAACAGACAACTTATTTTTATATATCTATATATATATATAATAAAAATATTCTATATATAATAGAATATTTTATTCTATACATAAAAATAAGTATATATATATAAAGATAAGTTGTATGTGCGTTATGTCTGTCGAGTGACGTCATGTCATCATTTCGTCATGAAGTTAGTTGTCGTCATGTTTGTTATGACGATGACGTCATTAAAGGTATTTAAGAAATTCGTTCAAAGACAAATTTTTAATTGTAAGAAGATTGTGGATGGAAAAATGTTTAATTGTAAAATGACTGAAGAACCTACAATGGCAACAGCCGAGGAAGCTGCTCAAAGAGTCTATGCCAAAAAACTTGCTGCTGATAGAGAAAGTAAGAAAAGAAAGCGTGCCGAGGAATCACAAGAACAGCAAGAAAACTGGCTTGCGGCTGATAGAGAAAGTAAGAACAGAAAGCGTGCCGAAGAATCACAAGAGCAACGTGAAAACAGGCTTGCGGCTTCAAGAGATAATGCCAGATTAGGAATGTGCAATTTCCGTCAACGAAGGCGTGTCGAGGAACTACCAGAGCAACGCGAAACCAGACTTGCTGCTAAAAGAGAAAGTGAAAAAAGAAGGCGTGCTGAGGAATCACAAGAGCAACGTGAAAACAGGCTTGCGGCTTCAAGATATAATGCCAAAAGAAAGCGTGCCGAGGAATCACAAGAGCAACGTGAAAATTATCGCATGGCATTCAGGTACAGCCCAGTCGATGATTATAGTAGATGTGTTCAAATCGGGACTATGTCTAAAATTTGTCCCCACTGCAAGGCCTTGAAATTTAATGGTGAAACAGTGGGAATGTGTTGCGCCTCAGGAAAAGTTAAACTTCCTCGACTGGCTGCACCCCCAGAGCCATTGAAGACTTTGCTTACTGGAATTACGTCAGAATCTAAGCGTTTTTTGTTCAAAAATCAGAAAATATAACTCATGTTTCCTAATGACGTCGTTTGGTGCCCAAATCGAAAATCCAGATCAATTTATGCCTACTTTCAAAGTAAAAGGGCAAATTTATCATGGAGCAGGGTCTCTTCTACCATTCTCAGGCGAGAATCATAAATTTTTACAAAGCTAAGAGCTCATATGGCACTTGTGACGAGGCGAGAAGAGCTAAGAGCCAAGAGATCATATGGTATGAGCTCTAACAAAATTCTATGAATCAATAGATTGATTTAAAAAGGAAAATAAGAGGCTTAATGCCGGTCAGGATTTAAAATTAGAGTCTGAGTCACGATGTCCTTCTAAATATCAAAATTCATTAAGATCCCATCACCCACTCGTAAGTTATAAATACCTAATTTTTTCAAATTTTTCCTCTCCCTTTAGCCCCCCAGATGGTTGAATCAGGGAAAACGACTTTATCAAGTCAAATTGTGCAGCTCCCTGACACGCCTACCAAATCCAGTACGATTCTGTCAATCACGTATCAAGGATGTTCGTTTATTCTATCCACCAAGCTTCGTCCTGATTCCTCCACTCCAAGTGTTTTTCCAAGAAATCCCCCTCCAACTCCCCCCAATGTCAAAAGATCTAGTTGGGATTTGAAATAAGAACTCTGAGACATGAATTCCTTCTAAAAATCAAATTTCATTAAGATCCGATCATCTATTCGTAAGATAAAAATACCCCAATTTTCACGTTTTCCAAAAATTCCGGTTTCCCCCTCCAACTCCCCCCAATGTCACAGGATCTGGTCGGAATTTAAAATTAGAACTTTAAAGCACAAGATCCTTCTAAATATCGAATGCCATTAAGATCTGGTCACCCTTTCGTAAGTTACAAATACCTCAATTTTCAAAATTACCCCCCCCCCATTCCACCAAAGAGAGCAGATCCGGTTTGGTTATGTCAGTCACGTATCTTAGACAGGTTTCTATTCTTCCCATCCAGTTTCATCCTGATCTCACCGCTTTAAGTATTTTCTAAGATTTCCGGTCCCCCCAACTGCCCCCCCCAATTACGCTTTATCCGGTTAAGATTTAAAATGAGAGATCTGAGTTACGAGGTCCTTCTATATATGAAGTTTCATGAAAATCCGATCACTCCTTCGTAAGTTAAAAATACGTCATTTTTTCTTATTTTTCAGAATTAACCCCTCCCCCAATAGAGTGGATCCGTTCCAATTATGTAAATCACGTATTTAAGGCTTCTGATTATTTTCCCCACTAAGTTTCATCCCGATTCCTCCAATCTAAGTGTTTTCCATGATTTTAGGTTCCCCCACCCCAAACTTCCCCCAATGTCACCAGATCCGGTCAGGATTTAAAATAATTGCTTTGAGACACGATATCCTTCTAAATATCAAATTTCATTGAGATCCGATCACCCGTTCGTAAGTTAAAAATACCTCATTTTTTCTAATTTTTCAGAATTAACCCCTCCCCCAACTACCCCAAAGAGAGCGGATCCGTTCTGTTTAGGTCAATCATGTATCCAGGACTTTTGCTTATTTTTCCCACCAAGTTTCATCCTGATCCCTCCACTCCAAGTGTTTTCCAAGTTTTAGGTTTCCTCCTCCCAACTCCCCCCTCCAATGTCACCAGATCCGGTTGGGTTTAAATTAAGAGCTCTGAGCCACGATATCCTTCTAAATATCAAATTTCATTGAGATCCGTTCTCTCATTCGTAGGTTAAAAATACCCCATTTTTCAGAAATAGCACCCCCCCCCCCCAACTACCCCAAAGAGAGCGGATCCGTTCCGTTTATGTCAATCATGTATCTAGGACTCGTGTTTATTTTTCCCATCAAGTTTCATCCCGATCCCTCCACTCTAAGTGTTTTCCGAGTTTTAGGTTTGCCCCTCCCACCCCCCCCCCCCAATTTTCCCCAGATACGGTCAAGCTTTAAAATAAGAGCTCTAAGACACGATATCCTCTAAACATCAAATTTCATTGAGATCCGATCACCCGTTCGTAAGTTAAAAATACCTCATTTTTCCTAAGTTTTCAGAATTACCCCCCCCCCCCCCAACTACCCCAAAGAGAGCGGATCGGTTCTGATTATGTCAATCATGTGTCTGGGACTTGTGTTTATTTTTCCCATCAAGTTCCATCCCGATCCCTCCACTCTTAGTGTTTTCCAAGATTTTAGGTTCCCCCCTCCAACTCCCCCCAATGTCATCAGATCCGGTCGGGATTTAAAATAAGAGCTCTGAGACACAATATAATTCCAAACATTAAATTTCATTAAGATCCCATCACCCGCTCATAAGTTAAAAATACTTAATTTTTTCTTTTTTTGCGAATTAACCGGGCCCCCACTCCCCCCAGATGGTCAAATTGGGAAAATTTCTAATTTAAGCTGGTCAT
The DNA here is from genome assembly GCF_032884065.1 of Artemia franciscana. Lineage (NCBI taxonomy): Eukaryota > Metazoa > Arthropoda > Branchiopoda > Anostraca > Artemiidae > Artemia > Artemia franciscana. Next base: position 5,066,209 of record NC_088879.1, on the reverse strand, counting down.
GTCCCTGATACGCCTGCCAAATTTCATCGTCCTAGCTTACCTGGAAGTGCCTAAAGTATCAAAACCGGGACCGACAGACAGACCGACAGAATTGGCGATTGCTATATGTCACTTGGTCAATACGAAGTGCCATAAAAACAAGAAAAAAATAGCTATTTAAAGAGAAAACTGGAAATAGACCTCTAAAAATTCCTGTCTGTAGCTGAAACTCTTAACATCCTAAAAAAAAAAGAAAAAAAAAGAAGAAAATGATGAAACTGCTCTGATAATTAATACGGAAGATTGAACGTTATGCTAAAAAAAATGTACATATTTAAGAAAGTTTTCACAAAGAGAGTATACTTACGAAAACAGAATCTACATAAATTTCCTTGACAAATTTTGTTTGCACTTCGTATTAATGCACAACTATGGCTCAATTTTTTGCCAGTCTTAATTAGTTAGCGGTTTCTTTCGAGACTTAGCGATTATAGCAGAAACGCTAAACAGAGAACCAAGCTTAGAGGGACAAAAGAACAAGCGGACATTTAGCTGATATTTAGGGCCAGGGCGTCCAAATTCGAGTTTGGAGAGGAAATAATATATAATAAGAAAAGGATATTTACTTGATAATTAGGACCAGGGACCAATACATGTCATGCGTAAATTTTGGCTCGTCTTTATCAATTGGGCTTGACTATGATGTTGTCTAAAGATTGTGAATAAAAAAGCGATGAATGCACGTCCTTTTTTACCGTATTTTACATAGAACAAATTTTCGTTTCCGTCAAATTTTATTCCAGTGCCATATTTTTCTTGGGATGTATAGTTCCTTGGGACATTTATTTTATTCTCATTTTTTTCAATATTTTGTTTTATTTTGTCATTTTTATGTCATTTAGATAAAACTATTTCTTAAATAAAAACTATGAAGTAATTGCTTTAAGATCCTCTCTGAAGCTTTTTTTTCTGATGCAAAGGAAATCGATAAAAAAAAAAAAAAAAAAAAAAGTTTCAACCAAGTTTTATTCCAGTGCCATATTTTCTTTCAAGTAATCCTGTTTTTCAGGCATCCGAGAACCGATGCTCTCAGAAGGATATTGGTGAGGTTGCTGGTACAGCTGAGGCTACTATCCGACAGGCTTATCGACTTATGCTTCCGTCGGCTTCGCTTCTATTTCCAGTTGACTTCAAATTTGCAATTCCCATTAAAGACTTGCCCCAAAGCTAAGCTACAGGAACAAACTTATGTTTAGTTGTGTTTTATAATTATATTAGTAGCTAGCTCGCTCCCTTTAAATATACAAGCCTTAGTATTATTTGTTTTAATCGTGGAAACGTGTTCATATATCCCATGAAAACATTCCTTCATGCAGGGAGGGGGTTTAAATCTGTCTTAGTAAAGATCAATTATGCCCTGCACAAAATGCCTTTGAGAAAACTTGTTTTCATTTTAGATGTTATGTATCTGAACATGTTGTTTGTTGCAATTTATTTAATTTTTACAAGTACCAAAAGGCTGCAAGTCATTTTTTTTCTTGGGTCAATCATCTATTCACAAATACTTTATATTAATATTTCATCTATTGTCAAAACCTCGCTCAGTCTGTACTTCATTTCCATATTTTACGTTGAACTCAGAGATTTGTTGTACCATTGGAAAAGAAAAGCTTTCGCCTGTAGGAATTCTTAGGAAGTTGTTGTCAAAATATGAACCTCATCATTTTATTGCTTTTAACAGAAGGGTGTATCAAAATATACCCACTAACCATAGGTAAGGAGGTCTTAGTTTGAAATTCTGTATAGACTGAAAAGTTTTAGACCAGTTTTTCAGATCTAGGAAGTATATATACCAGTTTCTCCTGGTTAGCGCACTGAGTTGGTAATTCTGTAAGAGAGATATGGGCTCGATTCCTGGCGTGGTTGGTTATTTGGTTTGGGACGGGGTCAGTGGTGTGTCTCTGTAACCTCAGCCAGAGTCGATCCAGCTTTAAATCGGTACCTTGAGAAACATGTGGAAGGTAAGCAGGAAAGGCGTGTGAAAGCACAGGATGGCTTGCCCCTAACCCCCCATTGTACTTCCTGGCTAAAGGGCGATGAAACGGAGAACAGCACCGCCGGTTCGGACCTTAAGGGTGTAGTGCCGTCATACTTACTACTTACTGACAATTTTTCCTTTGAGTTTGGTCCGGAAAATTGGTAAATTTGTTCTGTCTAAAATCTTGTGAAAAACCGGTCAAAGGTGTACTCTCTCCGGTTTCGTAAATAACCCCTTCTCCTTTTCGAAAAATTATTTATATGTAAAACTGTATAGTAAGCTCTGCAGTTGGCTACTACTTTTTACATTTGCTAGAGTTCTTGTCTTTTCAAGCTGAATTTTCTTCTTTATACATTTATTCTTTTTTTTTGCCAAGGATAATTTCTTATTTTTCCTTTGTTAGAATTGCTTACTTATTTGAAGAGAAGGTTAATTTTTTTTTTTGCTTTTTCTACTACCTTGCATCTTCTTTAAAAAAGTTGAACACACAGATATCATCATGTAAACTTTATTGTGTAATTTCCATTTACGTTAATGAATTTGGAGCCTACGTATTTTATTTGGTATCAATTTCTTGGTCTGCGAGTTGAATTGCCTGTATTAATATTTGTTTGCATTAATCTTGCATATAAGTTCAGGAGGTACGGGGGGGGGGAGAGAAATTTTGATTTTGGAAGCTACTTTTTTCGGAGCAATATTCTAAGGAACTTCCAGAAGAGATATACTCATGAACCTTTTTACTGAATTTTAACACTGTTGATGAATTTCTTTGAAAAGTAATAAGGGTTAATATTCTGAAAGATATAAAAACCTAGAATTCCCCTGAAATTTGAAGTTTGTTTGAGGGACTCCAATGCCTGTTGACTAGCTCTTATTTTGTGGAAGGTTAATGTGGTTTTAACATTGATGAATCCCAAAATTTTCCATTGTGACATGTCTTATTTTTTTTAGCTCTCTTGTAGTGTTCAGTATGTATGCTCACAGTGTTCAGTATGTAGTGTTCAGTATGTATGTTCACTACTTAAAACTATGACTCACAAATCTAAAAAGAGAAAAAGGTAGTAGAATGAATTTAAAGAGTTTAAACAGACATATCCTGGATTATTACGCTCAAATACATTGTGCGGTATGGGTCTCTGGATTGAGAGCCTATGCATTTTCGAAATTTTTTCATTACTCCAGGAGCATCTAGAAACATTAGGGAGCTCGACTCAAATTTATATCTTAGAAGTCATATCATTGTGATCTTAACAGAAGTTCAGAGAACTAGACTTAAGAATGTATCAAGAGCTGCAATTTTCATTTGAACAAATACATGTATAATTTTTCATAAACCCTGACGTTCTTTAGCTACTAGACAATTCTTGAAATGTTTGTATGTCATGGTAGAATTATTTCAGTTCTTGATTCTTATAAGACGTTGGCAGGGTTTAATTTCTATTCTCCTTGTGATCGTGTTTAGCATTTTGCATAATGAGTTGCTATTCATTTCAATAAACATATGTATTGATTTTATTTTCGAGTTGATTTCAGCTTTTCCTTTGCTTCATACGGATACCGTCTGCCAAAACCTGCTATCAGCATTTTTCATGTTTTTGAGAAAATTAAAAAACGACGATTTTTATTATTTTTGGAACGGGACATGGATGAAGATACAGGATTTTATAAATTGCTTCTCTGTTGTTTAAGTTTTGTCATTATAGCGTGTCTGATCAAGGTTATTATTCCGTATTTGACTCGGGAAATTTGTTGATACCCCTTTATAAATTACTAATGCATATCTCAGTAGTTTTGGCAGACACAAAAAATTGTTACTGTACTATCTGACTCGTCATGTCAGAGGAGGCTCATTCTTAAACTGAAATTAAATTAAAAAAACAAGTTTTTTAACTGAAAGTAAGGAGCGTCGTTAAAACTTAAAACGAACAAAAATTATTCCGTATATGAAAGGGATTGTCCCCTCCTCAACCTCTTGACTCTAAAGTTTGACCCTTTCTCCCAACTCTACTTTTTAAAACAATAAAAAACATTAGCGTAAAGAGCGGGGCGTTGAGGAGGGGACAATCCCTTTCATATACGGAACAATTTTTGTGCGTTTTAAGTTTTAATGACACTCCTTACTTTCTGTCAAAAAACTTGTTTTTTTTTAAATTTAATTTCTGAACGTTTTTGAATTAATGTTTGATTTTAGCTCTCCGCAAATGAATAATTAAAACGAAATTTGCGTACTAATTTTTTTTCTATATGGCTTTCTCTTAGTTTTGATCAGACAATTTTGAGAAAAAGAGTGGGGGAGGAGGCCTAGTTGCCCTCCAATTTTTCGGTTACTTAAAAGGTACTAGAATCTTTAATCTTTAACGAATGTTTTTATTAGTAAAAAATATACGTAACTTACAAATTAACTTACGTAACGAACTTCTATATTCGTATATTTTCATTATGTATAAAAGAGAGTTTGCCCCCTCGTTAATTCCTCGCTCTTTACATAAAAGCTTTAATTTTGTTCCCATTCTTTAAGAATGACCCCTGAATCACAAAGGCTGTAGAATAAATAGTTGAAATTACTAAAAATACTTTAGCGGATAGAGTGAAGTATTTAGGAGGAGATGCTCCCCCCATATGCGTAATAATCTCTGTCTGTTTCAAGTTTTAATGCTAGTCCCTACTTTCAGTTGAAAAAACTTTTTCATATTTATTTTTTCATTGTTTTTTTTTAAATAATGCACGAAAATCCTGCGCCCCTTCATGTAGTTTCTCTTCTCTCATGACAAATTCCTCCAAGGGAAAATTTTCCTACGTAGCCCCCTCCCCTCAACCCCTCCCCCGGCCGAAAATCCCCCTGAAAAGGTCTGTACCCTTCCCAATAACCATTACTGTACGTAAACACTGGCCAAAGTTTGTAACTTGGCCAGTAACTATAGTCCTTAGTAACTGTAGTATTCAGTCTAACCCATAAATCAGACAGTTCGTGGTAACGAACTGTGGTAAGGAGCAACCCGGTTCAATAGTAACCGAAACTCTAAAAAACGGATTTTGATACAGTAGTTACATCAAAAGAATCATATTTTTATGCTGATTTTAAATATATAAGTTTCATCAAGTTTAGAATCTTAACGAAAATCACATCATCAGATTGAGCATATCAGAGGACCCTACTGTAGAAGTTTCAAGCTCCTATCTACAAAATGTGGAATTTTGTATTTTTTTTTGCCGGAAAACAGATCACGGATGCGTGTTTATTTGTTTTTTTTTATTGTTTTGAAAGCGGGGCATTGAGGAGGGGACAATCCCTTGCATATACGGAATAATTTCTGTTCGTTTTAATTTTAGTGTCGCACCTTACTCGCATTTAAAAAAAACTTGTTTTTTCACGATCACGGATGCGTGTTTATTTGTTTTTTTTATTGTTTTGAAAGCGGGGCATTGAGGAGGGGACAATCCCTTGCATATACGGAATAATTTCTGTTCGTTTTAATTTTAGTGTCGCACCTTACTCGCAGTTAAAAAAACTTGTTTTTTTTTATTTAATTAATAATAAAAAAACGAACTCTAGCCTAAATTAACTGAGTCCAGATTGCATTGGTAACTAGCAACATAGTAAGCTACGATCACGTCCAATACTAAGAAATACAATAGCACATAACTCCAAAAAAAAATTGTCAGATCAAATATAGTAAAAATAACCACTTGTATTTGACCGATTTCCCATAGCTTAACCGGATTAATTTCTAGACTTATTCAGCCAAGATGATTGTAGCTGATCTCTGCCTTCGACCATGCCAAGGTACTTCAGAGACAAGGACTACTGGACTATGATACCATTGGTCGAATTAGCGTCACTAGAAAAAAGTAATTCTACTTTCTCTATTTTGACATGTAGTCCCATTCTTCTGTATAGGGTTATTAAAAGGCGAAAATTCTTTAGTAGACTCCTACCATGATGCTGAGAAGTAATAAGTCATCCACATAGCCAGGACGCAGATAATAAATTAGTTTTCTCCAGATATCTCACTTCAGCATTATCGGGAGCCTCAAAAACCATCCGATCAGGTGATTTGCCTTCCTAAAGGTTGACGATATCTAATGACATTGCGGAGGCGAAGCGTTATCCCATCCGGTGACATTGCGCGGACAGCCGAGTTTTTTTAGATAGGCAATGTTATTAAGACCAATGTAAAGATTAATTGTAATTTATCACTTCGGCCCATATATTTTGCTGGGAGTGATATATTTGCCTATACATTAACGATTTGTGGCCAAGGTAAAAAATGTTTTCAATTGATGTTCTTGGTACTGTAAGACCCTTATTTGTTGATCTTAAATTTTTTGTGAGTTACTTAATGACTTCTCCAATACTATGGGAACGTCGTGTTTTTTACTCGGTTTTGTGTTTTCAGTAAAGCGCTAGTTTTTCAGGATTCTATATGTATAGAGAAGTATCAGAAGTCAGCGTATAAACTAAAAATTTATCTGCTGATGACGGTCACTGTGTATGTGATTGAAACATCCGGAATTTGTTTTCATTGTTTTAAGAATAGACCAATGTAATGCAATTGCTGCGTTCCATACTTCAATAGAGCCACATTGTTTAAGCCCTTGCCCCTTTTCTTTTCAGATAAATGTCCCTGTTCCTTTTTATATGGGTTGCCTACAGTGTGGTTTTCATTGTCAGTTAAAAGCTCATAGAGACAAGCCTGTTTTCAATGTAATTCCGCAACAGGGAAGAAATTGGTTTGAAAATGAATTTGTATTTAGCTAACTCGGACCATTGAAAATTAATGTAAGTGTAAGGCAAGTTGGATTAGGAGTGGTAATACATTTGATCGGCCGGTGTTAACACGGGGCCACGCCCCTTTTTTATCTGGATATCTATTTTTTAAGTTAGTTCGAGTTCGGTCTTAAGCCTTTTTGTGTAGATGTCGGAATCGACATTGGAAATTGAAGTGAGTCGTTTGCTAACTTCCGTGTTAGATTATTTCCCCCGAACCCTTGTGGGTTAGGAAAAGAGTACTGAGAATCATCGTCATTATAGGTATCGACAGGAATGTCCATTCCCCCTCCAAAGAGATATTTATAGAGGCAATATTTTTGACACAGGTCGTGGAATCTCAGGTCAAATAGTCTCACCCTTACTTCCCTCACAGGTACTACACTTGTAATACTCCCACTGGTTGTAAAATCAGTGTGGAAAAGCTTGTAGAACCCTTGGAACCGCTTGATCATGTTACTGTACTCTGGTGGCACCGCCAGTTGGTACATCGGCGGCTTTAGGGAATTTATAGTGTTGCCAGTGGGTGCCTAAGAATGAACATGTTAATCTTTTGTGTAAAGAGTGGGTGCTCGACAAGGATGATAGCCATCTTCACGTTTTGTAGAATATCTGTTCGCTTCAAATTTTCGTGGCAGTCTTTAGGTTCATGTGATGTTTTTTTTTATTTTATTTTTTATTTATTTATTTTATTTTTTATTAAATACGACGACTTTCAGGTAAATAATTTGATAGGACACATGTCGTAGAATTATAGGCAGGAAGATTTAAGGATAACAGACATTTAAAAGGGGCTTTTGAAGAGTGAAACCCGTCCCGCCCTCTTCATATAACTATACTAGGCCTTTGGACCATATATACTCAGTACATACAACTTTTGTTACAGGTGACTTGCCAATTGCTTGAATTTAAGGCTTAGGTGTCTCTCTTGTGGGGATGATTTTGTAGCAGCTTCTTCGTCTTGAGAAAAAAAAAATCGGATTTGATTATTTCATCTTATTTTTCAATGTGGAATTTTGCCGGTAGAGGTTTGTCCAATATAAAGTTGGGTTGAATTTTGCAACCCAACGGTTGCAAAAAAAAAAAAATTAAAGTCATTAATTTTAATGACTTTAATTTAGCACAGAACGGCGCCAAGAGTTTTGATTATAAGATGAAAGAAAAACTGTCTCTAGTTTGTTTCAGTTTTAAGTAACCATTCAACCAAGACTATTGATTTTTTAAATATTTTGGTTTGGGAGGGAGGTGGGAGGAGCGTCAAAGTGTCTCCGCAGGGTGTTACTTTGATACCAGCCTTTGCGTCCAGAATCTTGATTAAAGGCCCAAGGGAGTCAGAACTCCAAATAACCTTCTTAAATGTGAGTTGCTCTTAAACAGTTCGTTGTAACAAACAGAAAGTAAGGAGCGATCCGGCTCAATAGTAACCGAAATTCTAAAATACAGAATTTTGATACCAATAGATATACCAAAAAAGTTGGCTTATGTTGCTGATATCAAATATATAGATTTAATTAAGTTCAGTCTTACTCATCAAAGGCTACGAACCTGAGAAAATTTGCCTGATTTTCAAAAAAGGGAAAAATCCCCCTAAAAGTTATAGAATGTTAATCAATCTCAATGACACCATCAGATTCAGCGTATCTATGAACCATACTGTAGAGGTTTCAAGCTCCTATCTGCAAAAACGTGGAATTTTATATTTTTTGTCAGAAGAACGATCACGGATGTGTTTATTTGTTTGTTTGTCCCAGGGATGATCGTATCGACCCAGTGGTCCTAGAATGTCGGGAGAGTGCACATTCGAACAGAAATTAGAAGTTCTAGTGCTCTTTTTATGTGACCTAAAAGATTGGAGGGTAACTAGGCCCCCTCTCACGCTTCTTTTTCTCAAAACCGTTCGGTGAAATTTTGAGCCATTTTGTTCATAATAGTCGTAAGGCCGAATAACCATGCCATTGAAGATATCATGACCCCCCCCACAGTCCCTGGGAATCGTCTTTAAGTTATAAAATTTGCCCACTGTTTTTACGTATAGCATTTGTTATTGAGAAATATGCATGAATTTTGCGGAGGGGGGGCTAATTTCCTTCGAAGAATTTTCCATGAGGAGGGAAGTTTTCAGGGGAAATTCTACAGTAGGGGAATTTGCCAGAATTCCTATACGAAATTCTTCTAATGTCTTGCTTTCTCTCTGTCGACTCAGTTTTACGCGTAGAGGTGTTAAGGGCAATTATCTGGGGTAAATTTCCACCAGGATTGAATTGTCTAGAGAATAAATCCGTGGGGGGGGGGGGGATTTTTCCGTGGAGTTGAAGTCAGATATCTTCGTGTTAGCTAGAAAAACGATCAGGAATTGAATAAAGAAAGCAATTTTTTTCAGCTGAAAAAAAGTCCCACGTATTCAAGGGGGGTTGCCCCTCATCAAAACCTCGCTTTTTACGCTAAAGTTTGAATTTTGTCCCATTTCCTTAAGAACGACTCCTGAAACACTAGATTAATTTAATTAGAACAATAAGAAGCTTCACCTAATACCTATACATTTCAATTTCTATTTTATTTATGAAAAATTCTGTGCTTGTTAATAGCCTAACGTTAGTGCTTAAGTAAATTCTCGTTATGTAGTAAATTCCCCGTCAATAAAAAATAAATCCGTGATTCGTGGGTTACTTAATGTGAAGGGGCCTAAGGAAATTGCAGAGTAAACAAAACGCTTTATTAGAGTTTAAGCACAGTCTTAGTAGAAGATTTTTATGGAATATATTATATTACTTCAAATGATTGTCTTCTTCCGAGGAATTCGTTCATATTCTTCTGAGAAAGACGAATTTTTCTTTAATTTTATGCAGTAAATATCCCAACGGGAGCTTGTCTACTATTCTTTTAATTTTTTTGGCGCGAGTTACGACGCTTACAAAAAGGAATAAAAAACTAAAGAAAACAAAAATACAAAACAACGGTGAGAATAATTTAGTGAAAACATAACAGATATTTCTGCGGAGACCTCCGCTAATCTTTCTTCGTTGCTCAAGTTTTTAGTATTTTCAGTTTATTTCAATTAAATATTTGCTGTTTAAAAAACGATGCATTCCCTATATCCCTTGTGTTATTTGAGCCGCAGAATACTAATGTACCCCTATCCTATGTTATTCTACTCTGTTTGAAGTCAGTTTTAAAAAGAAAATTTGTGTTAAATAAATTCAATTTTATTAAATAAGTTAATACTGTTTTTCCTAATTCTAACCAATGGAAATTTATTTGGAAACACGTTATGCATATAATCACGGAATAGATATAAACTGTTGACTTTTGAATTACAATGAAATATCTACCTGCGTCCCAAATTGATTATGACCGTCTATTTTAAATTGTAAATACCTTTTGTGTCACCTTTGTCACCTTCTGAGACAAAGCGCTTCCGTCCTCTGAAATAGAAAAGGAAATCAATGCAAAACGGAATAGGAGACCACTGGTAGAGATATGCTTATGAACTGTCCCATTGAGAAAGCCCCCGGTAAAGCTTATTTGGCATTTTTCAAGCTGTTGATGTTCAAGTATTCCTGACTTAAAACATCAACGAGACAATCTACCTTATTCTTTAGGAAAAAAGCCACATGTCACTTTATAAAATCAAAAATAGTACAAAAAAGAATACCTTCAAGTTTAATCTTGAAGGTATTAACCCCCTTGTATCCCTGGCCATGGAGCCTTTCGAGGGGGAATAAGTGTATTGTAATGTTTTTTTGTGTTGAGGTTCTTTCAGATTATTCACTGTTAATCACGCTCGGACTTGCAATTATAATGGAAAATTTTCGATTATAATTGCTATTGGAAACTATAATGGAAAATGTTCCATTATAATTGATAATTGGGAAATTATATAGGAAATTATAATATTATATACATAAATTATGATAATATTGCATAGTACATCAGGAGAGTGGCAAATATATTTGAAAGTTGGACTTATACTGAAAAATGGATTTAAATGTGTTTTATGCTTTTACATATGTCGTTACCCCATCTAGATGTTTGTCAGCATTGAGGAGTTTTAGGAAAATTAAAACTAGGGAGGGAAATTTTTTCTTTCCTTTTTTAGATTCTAAATTCTACTTTTTTATTCTAAATCTCTCTTGTAATTACACTGGCTATATATGATGCATATAAAAAGAACAAAAGAGAAAGAGAAAGCAACAGCAAGGATAAGGAGAATAACGAGAGTAAAGCAAATTCGGGAAAAGACCTCCGGTAAGTCATCTTCAGTGCTAATATATGTACACTATAAAAGAAAAATTACCAAAAACGACGCTACGGTCATTAGAAGGCTTAGGGGTGTTAGCACTACTCCTATTTGTTGTTATCCCTCCTCGTTTTAACTTTGACTTGATTATTTATTGTATTGTTGTTTTTTTTGGAGGGGGGGTCTGGTGGTTCTAGCCTTTCTTGCTTCTAGCGTGAGATATTGATTAGCTCCCCCATGTCTGCCACAAAATTTTCATGCCAAGTTTTAACAAAATTTTCATTTATTAACGAAATTATTTTCAATTTATTAATTAACTAATAATTTATTTTCAAGTTATTTTATTTTGTTTATTATTATGTAATTATTTTCTTTTTGTTTTTATTATATTAATTAATAATTTATTTTTATTTCTGCTCGTCTTTTGCTTAATGTATCTTTAAAGCTTTTTTTGAAAATTCCTTATTGAAGTTTTTTAAGACTAATAACAATGTAAACAAAGAAATATATTAAATGGGAATAAACTCCCACGATTAAATTGTATTTCTGTCTTCTTGTTGTTGCCTATGTTTTATCTTCTATTGTTTTTGCCTATGTTTAACCTCTATTGTTGTTGCCTATGTAACTCCTATGCATGTTAAGAAAATCTTGACATCAAAGTTGTTGGCTGAGGAACAAGCTGTTGTTAATATAAAAATCTTCTTGTTATCATTTATCTTTTACATATTACTACTGCTATTAACAACTCACTGTACAACCAAGTCATCTGACACAAACGCAGCTGGACATGCTTCTCCTCCCACCCAATCTATACAAAGCTTAAACACTAAACCCAAGCCGTCTGAGACAAAGGCAGCTGCGCTTGCTTCTCCTCCCTCCCAATCTGTCAAAGCTTAAACACTGTAAAACCAAGCCGTCTGAGACAGACACAGCTGCGCATATTTCTCCTCCCACCCAATGTATCAGAGCTTAAACACTGTAAAACCAAGCCGTCTGAGACAAAGGCAGCTGCGCATGCTTCTCCGACAAACCCAATCTATCAAAGCTTAAACACTGTAAAACCAAGCCGTCTGAGACAAACGCAGCTGCGCATGTTTCTCCTCCCACCCAATCTATCAAAGCTCAAACACTGTAAAACCAAGCCGTCTGAGACAAAGGCAGCTGCGCATGATTCTCCTCCCACCCAATCTATACAAAACTTAAACACTGTACAACCAAGCCGTCTGAGACAGACGCAGCTGCGCATGCTTCTCCTCCCACCCAATCTATCAAAGCTTAAACACTGTAAAACCAAGCCATCTGAGACAGACGCAGCAGCACATGCTTCTCCTCCCACCCAATCTATACAAAACTTACACACTGTAAAACCAAGCCGTCTGAGACAAACGCAGCTGCGCATGCTTCTCCTCCCACCCAATCTACACACAGCTTAAACACTGTAAAACCAAGCCGTCTGAGACAGACACAGCTGCGCATATTTCTCCTCCCACTCAATGTATCAGAGCTTAAACACTGTAAAACCAAGCCGTCTGAGACAAAGGCAAATGTGCATGATTCTCCTCCCACCCAATCTATACAAAGCTTAAACACTATACAACCAAGCCGTCTGAGACAAACGCAGCTGCGCATGTTTCTCCTCCCACCCAATCTACACACAGCTTAAGCACTGTAAAACCAAGCCGTCTGAGACAAACGCAGATGCGGATGCTTCTCCTCCCACCCAATCTATACAAAACTTACACACTGTAAAACCAAGCCGTCTGAGACAAACGCAGCTGCGCATGCTTCTCCCACCCAATCTATACAAAGCTTAAATATATTTATACCCTCCCAAGAAATTCCCATTTCCTTTGAATTCTTTCTTCAAATTCTTCTCGTCCCATAAGGGGACGACCTGCTTTTCATTTAGCCTTAGATGGGTGGAAGTCTGCCATCTTTCATCCGCTAAAAGCGTCCTTGCAATCTCAACTTTTCTCTCATTATAGCCCTAGAAAGTGGGAGAGGGAAACATTTTTTGTAACGCTCATTGTTCGAAATACGATTTGTCAAACAGGTTTGCAAAGCTATCCGTTGACAATTCTTCTGGTAAACACTTAACAAATCCTTCGTCTCAAATTAAAATATATTTGAATAAGAAACTTCAGCATGTTCTTTTTTTTAACAAATTATTGCTCCTTCTAATTCAGCCATTTCTAGCCGAATCGTATCAAATAATATTAGCTAGCATTTTGCTTACTCTAATCCAGATAATTGGGATGTAACCAGAAAAGGAACTTTTACAATGGCTGCAATAAGCAGAAGGGATAAAAAGATTGCGAAAGACCCTTATTCATTGGGAAACAGTGGTCCTTTCTTAAAACAAAATATGAAGATTTTCGAAAAAAAAGTAGTACTCTGGGGAAATACATCAATTTAGATCTGATAATCTACCTATATAATTGGTAAGCGTCCGTAACTCTAGAGAAACCTATTCACAGGAAATCTGCTTATTTTATACGTTAGTGAATTGTAAATGTAAAACTAACTGACAAGTCCGGCTATTTCAGTTGGTAGAGCATCAGACTTCAAATATCATGGTCGTGGGGTCAGGGGCGAGCGTTATTTTTCCGCCAATAAGAAAACACAATATTGACAATATATATATTTTTTTTGGGTGGGGGGTAAAAGCTGCATTTGTGTAGTAAAAAATCAACATCGATCGATGGGAGCATTTTATATCTTCAGATTGATAGTCGTAGATGGAGTTGTAGTTTTATTGAGTCTAACCTGTTATGTCTCACATCTTTTGGGAGTAGTCGAAACTTTCGGGAACAAATTTATTGGTAAGGAGGGAGAGTTGCTGGAGCAACAAGGTACTTTCGAATTTCGACTTTAGCGGGAGGGAGAGGAGGCACAAATTTTTTTATCTAATCTTAAAAAAAATAATTTCTGAAGGCCCTGCAGCGGTTGTCTTATAAAATAATTTTAAGGGCCTGGAGCATTTGAATTGTATGTCTACACTGTTAGTCTTTTACTCAGTTTAATCGCAAAGCTTCACGTATCTGTGAATATCTCACTTGAAACAACAAATAGATGGTTTTGATGGAATATCTCCGTCGGTTGATAGTTCCAAATGGAATTGGCAAACTGACAAAATTTGAAAAAAATGAAAAAATTGTGCGGAGTAGGCCTGTATAAGAAATTTTGCGATTATTGCAAACACCATGAAATTCCGAGGAGTAAGTGAATGAAGGCTCCTTTCCCCTTTCGTACGTTCCTTTGAAGAAATATTTATAAGCAAATTTTTGTTCATTGATTGCCAGTTGATACGATCTCTCAGCTAGATTAATTCAGAGATGTACAAATATAAAACGCTTTAAAATAGAACCTGTTGTTTCATTTGGGCATAATCGAGATTTAAAACTTTTTTGTAAAACTGCTTTCAAAGCAAACAACATTTTAATATAAATATAATATATATTATTATATTTATTGTATATTATATATATATATTATGTTTTATATATATATATATATAATATATATATATATATATATATATATATATATATATATATATATTTATATATATATATATATATATATTTAGAATATATATATAATATTTAATATAATATAAATATAAAACAGAATTTGTATTTCTATTATGGACAAATTGGACTAAGGTAGACCTGTCAAGTTAGACAAACTGTTGCTGGCGCTATGAATATCGCTAGATCAGAAGCAATTCTAATAAAATTACTGGATTTGGTAATAGGGTCGATGAGACAGATATTTATCTGAATCCAAGAGATACGCAGTGAGGAGTGATGTCATTTATTTAGTAGTAAGTCTATGGATCCGCCGTGTAGAGTTTGAACTGAAAAAACAAAACGTTTTCGCATACTGACCAATGGCTTGTTTAGTGTAGGTACTCATCTCCTGATTCTTTGCCTTCGACTGGGAGCATAATGTATGACTGGAGACAAATAATTCGAGGCTTCCTGTATTCCCCCCCCAGGTTATTCCGGGTACTCATTTGGAACGGGTACTCGAAATTCATATGGGTTCTCGGTCGATGACTTGTGCAGTGCAGGTACTCATCTCCTGATTCTTTGCCTTCGACTGGGAGCATAATGCATGGCTGGAGACAAATAATTCGACGCTTCCTGTATTTTCCCCCAGGGTTTACCAGGTACTCATTTGGTATTAGGTTGACTCTAGATGAGCTTACAGAGTCACACTGCCGGCCCCCATTCCAAATCTATTGTTTGGTTAGGGGTTTGGTTAGGTTGGGTTTCCATAATTTTGTTTCTAAAGTATTATTTTATCATCATGTTTTGTTATATTTCATTACGATTGACCTTACTTTACTTGTATTATTTTATCATCATGTTTTGTTATATTTCATTACGATTAACCTTACTTTACTTCTTACTTTACCTCTGAAAATGGTCGAAATTTTAAAACTAAGTAAAGTCACATTTGACCCAAAGACAGATTTTCTATCGTAGCCATTCCTAACAGTAGACCTTTATGTAAGTATTTTGGAAAATAAAAAATGGCAACAGTTGAACAAATTTTATTTATTTAAAAAATACTTGTCGGTTATTTGAAACACAAGGACCTCTGGGACACGAGGTCCTTCTAAATATCAAATTTCATCAAGATCCGATCACCCATTCGTAAAGTTAAAAATGCCTCATTTTTCTCAATTTTCCTCTCCCTCCAGCCCCCCAGATGGTTGAATCGGGGAAAAGACTGTTATCAAGTCAATAATCAGCAACAGCTCTTATGGACGCGGAATTACAAGTCTAGCTCGGTTAGGATTTTGTAGTAGCTTCTTGTTAAACATAGATTTAAATGCCAAAATGAAGATTCTTAAATAATAAATCTATTCATTCCTAGCCACTTAAATATCCCTTTAAATTTGTTTGACAGGCCCTTATTCAATAAATGACACGTAGGAGGCTGTTAACACAGTTTATCCACAGGCAATCGTGCCCAGAATTAACAATCCTAACAAATACGCCACTGGGACCTGTTTATTAGAAATTGTTCCCTTAGAGAGAAAGCTCTGACAACTAAGCGAGATAATCCTTTATAATCTAAAATACTAAAAGAAAAACTGCGTTTATTGGTGGTTTACAAAAAGTTATTATAATTTGATACTTTGTATATGTTATTGATATATTACTACTTGTAATGTTGATATTGCACTATGTATGTATTACTACTTAATATATTATTTTGTTTTGAACTGGTAGTAAGAAAATGCAAATAAAACCATTGATTTGGTGATTTCAAATATGCATTTGAAAAATTATCGTGATTTTAAGTATATTTTTCGCTTTTTTTCTCTTGTCTAGTTGAAGGTGAAATAGAGCGACAATACCTTTATTGAAACACATGTCACCTCCTGTGGAAGAAACTACCATGTTTGATTTAATAAAAAAAATAAAAAATTGACGAGCTTTTAACTTTTACAGCCATATGATTCTTAGAGATTTTATTTGTTTTTCCATCAAATTTTTCATCTCTTGTTCCCAATGTGGGTATTGTTCTTCTTTGACGGGTTAACGGACATTTAAGTTTTTTTTTCGCTTGAATGATTTGTGCGGAATCAGTAAGTCCAAGCTCCTCCTCAAGAACACTGTAAAATTTGAGATTACTTTTTTTGTTTATGCAAGGTAAATAAATTATAGAAGTTTAGAGATTTTGTTTGTTTTCGTTCAAATCCTAATTTTTGTTGAGTTCTATATGCAAAGACAACCAAGACTGACCAATTTAGATGGGTGAGGGTTAGTTGTATTTTATTAGCGTAATGATTATTTAAAGTATGGCTATCTTCTCCCTCCATTTTGAGAATAGTCTACACAGGCTTATTGCAGCTTAAATTCAAACTTCCAATTGTTAAAACAACTGAAAGTATAACTACGGAAAAAATCGTAAAAGAAATGCAAAAAGTGGGGCCGTTTTCGATCGTAAGCTTTTGACGAGGCGAAATGTTACAAAAAGATAGAATTGTATATCATAAGTAGATGTGGGATGAACTGAATATAAAAGAAGGATTTATTGACTGCAGTCTTGTGCAGTAACTAGGATTTAGTTGTAAATAGGACAGGAATCAAAGAATTCACCCCCCTTGGTTCGTATAAGATTGTTCATGATTTCTATTTTCCTTCAACTGTAAAAAAAGAAAAAAAAAACAATATATGTTAGATCAAGCACGTACGCGGGAATTTTTTTTTTTGGGGGGGGGGGGCAAAACCTTCGAACAGCAGATATAAAGTAGTACATTTTTTTATTTAGTAATGCAAAAAGCACGTATATCAGAAACTACAGATTAACTTTAATCTGTAGTATTGTAGCGGACGGGGGGAAGAAGACTGAAGCCTAAAAAGTACGTTTTAGGCTAAGGTTATATTCATGACGATTCAGAACCAGTAATTAATATATTATATCCCACTGAAAGGGAAATTTTAGGGTTAACAGTGCAATATGGGCCCTCTGGGGGGTAGTTCTTCTATTGCAAAACGTAGATTTTAATGAAAAATGATAGTTTCCAAAATTGATCCATTAAAAGCTGTACTTTATCCTGAAAAGGGGGGGGGGGTAAACGCCCTAATATCAAGGATAATTCTATTTTGCTTTGGAAAGCAAACTCTCTTTACGAAAAAAATAACATTACAATCGCTAATTACTTCAAAGAGGGTAAAAAGTTAGACAGACAATGGGTTAATAATTGGACAGTGACTTGACCGGATAATTGCATACTGTAAAATCTCACAAAAAAGGCTTCACACATGCATCTAGTTTTTTAATAAATGTCCTACTTTTGCCAGAAATCTCGAAAAATCATGGGGAAATCAAAATTTCACAAAATTTCGGGGGGGGCGGGACCGAAGGCCACCCCCTGCGTATGTGCTAGTTTTAGACTATGCGTTGATTGCGGATAAAGCTTGATCAATAAGCATCATGATTGGGGTTGAAAATAAGCATCTATTATCCATCAGTGCCCTTTGCATAAAGTAAAGATAGGCATACACCGGAGGAAGTTAAGGCCCAGGTGTTCGAAAGCCGTACAAATCAAGAAGAATTGTATTTTTTTTTGTAAAATTGTCGTTGAAGTCATCTATGTTTAATGTTCTAATGGATTTGTCTTTTCCCCACTCTCCCCAAAACATTGCAGCACAAGGACTTGCGTAAATTTTCATGCGTATGAATAGGGGATAATGCTAGCAAAACTTTGTCATCGGGGAGAATTGAACCTAAAAACCTTTAATAATAAGCAGAAGCTTCTACCCAGAGATAAAGACAACCCCAAGAAAATTCATTTATAGTGTTTAATATAGATTTTTGTGTACCAAGAAAAGTGTTCGAATAATTTGCATTAATATTTGGGAACACAGGATACTCTAAGCAGTAAAAAAGAATTGTTATACAGCCAGGACTCAGTGCTGCACATTTGGCAAACATAAAGGAACAGGTACATACGTAGTTATTACACGTAGTAAAATTGTTATACAGCCAGGACTCAGTGTTGCACATTTGGCAAACATAAAGGAACAGGTACATACGTAGTTATTACACGTAGTAAAATTGTTATACAGCCAGGACTCAGTGCTGCACATTTGGCAAACATAAAGGAACAGGTACATACGTAGTTATTACACGTAGTAAAATTGTTATACAGCCAGGACTCAGTGCTGCACATTTGGCAAACATAAAGGAACAGGTACATACGTAGTTATTACACGTAGTAAAATTGTTATACAGCCAGGACTCAGTGTTGCACATTTGGCAAACATAAAGGAACAGGTACATACGTAGTTATTACACGTAGTAAAATTGTTATACAGCCAGGACTCAGTGCTGCACATTTGGCAAACATAAAGGAACAGGTACATACGTAGTTATTACACGTAGTAAAATTGTTATACAGCCAGGACTCAGTGCTGCACATTTGGCAAACATAAAGGAACAGGTACATACGTAGTTATTACACGTAGTAAAATTGTTATACAGCCAGAACTCACTGCTGCACATTTGGCAAACATAAAAGAACAGGTACATACGTAGTTATTACACGTAGTAAAATTGTTATACAGCCAGGACTCAGTGCTGCACATTTGGCAAACATAAAGGAACAGGTAATACGTAGTTATTACACGTAGTAAAATTGTTATACAGCCAGGACTCAGTGCTGCACATTTGGCAAACATAAAGGAACAGGTACATACGTAGTTATTACACGTAGTAAAATTGTTATACAGCCAGAACTCAGTGCTGCACACTTGGCAAACATAAAGGAACAGGTACATACGTAGTTATTACACGTAGTAAAATTGTTATACAGCCAGGACTCAGTGCTGCACATTTGGCAAACATAAATGAACAGGTACATACGTAGTTATTACACCGTGTACGTAGTTAGTACACAGATACTAACGTAGTTAGTACATCAACTACGAACAGGACAATAACCAAACTGAGGACTATAACATTATGAATATTCTTTTACTACCAAAAGTCTGCTATTTTTATAAACTTTGCCTGGTTACTGATTCGTTTTCATACTTATAATCTACTCTTCCCCCTTATTTAGCAATCCTGTTGATAAGGTTTTTTTTCAATTATTTTTTCAGTCTATGGTCCATTAAGCAAATAGGGCTTTATATATATATATATATATATATATATATATATATATATATATATATATATATATATATATATATATATATATATATATATATATATATATATATATATATATATATATATATATAATATATATAAATAATATATATAAATATATATATAAATATGGCTTTATATATATATATATATATATATATATATATATATATATATATATATAAAATATATATATATATATATATACATATATATATATATATATATATATATATATATATATATATATATATATATATATATATATATATATATATATATATAAACTGCTTCGTTGATACTGAGGTCTCGGTAGTCAAACCGTCAAACTACTGACTTATTTTAGATACCCAATTAATTGTAACGATATTAAACTAAACCAGTTTTACTATTTTTATTGTTTCTGTTTTAGAAGTTTTCGAAGTGTCTAGGCAATCATCTCTTAAGTTACCGAACATATAGATAGAATCCGCAGACTTCGGAGCCTCTAGAGCAGTAAACTAAATTTACTTTTGTGAAATAAAATCATTAAACAGTGCCTATAATATATAAACTTAATACACTTATTTAGCCAAATAAAATCTTATAATAATTTATTTTCCATAAATGACAGAATTTACAGCTTTGAAATCACTCTGTGAGTAACCATAATTCTTTGTCTTAAATTTAGAGTCATGATATTTTCAATATCCTTCATAGAAATTATAATTGGGTCAAAGTATCACCAACGAATTGAGGTATTTTTGGCCGCCTTTCAGTTCCATTAATGCCCCTAAGTTTACCTAGAGAAGTGTTTAGACTTGGAATGCATAAGGATGCGGGAATAATGATGGAGCCCAGAGCCTATTACCTGTTGAACTCCTGAGTCAAGAACCAAAAATGGTGTAAGATGATAAAAAAACAGAAGGTAGAGGTTGGGGGTATCAGGGGTTGTCGACACGTGCACGTGTGACGAAACTTGGATGCTCTTTCTGAATCAGTAGTCTGTGTGAATTCCTTGGCTTGCCCCGTCCATTGGGCTGGGTTGACCTTCACATCCGCACATGATTATCTACGGTTAGGTTACGGTGCTCCCCTCCAATATTGAGTATTTTTTGTCCTTTGTTGGCCACTGAAGCGACGTGTGAGGTTCTTTGCTGACGTTGGAATAACTGAGGTGGAAGTAAGCCATGAAGGAACTTAGTGCTGCAATGAAACTGTGGATGATGATTTAGGGGAAGGATAATGGGACAAACTCGGGACAAACTCTGGTTCCAAAGCCACCATCCAGAAAAAGGTGAAACTTCAGCTCACAATTCAGGAGATTCACCATTAGATGATGAGTGATCTATCGTCCACCTAAGAAGCACTGGATGACAAGCCAGGGCAAGATATCTGAGGTTGTCATGGGGAGCTCCTTTGACACCGTGCCATAACTCAAGTTTGAAAAAAAAATGCTAAGATCGGGGTTCTGAATTGGTGATCAGAGACCGAAATTGAGGGTGTTTTTTATATACGTAATGTGAAAAGAACTAATAATGAGGGTAAAATCATGGATCAAGCTTCCCTGTCCGTAGAATCCATGACCAAGAAAGAGGAGGAGCTGATGCAAAGCGACGATGAATCCACAAAAGTATGATAGGGTAAAAACCCCGTGGTGGACCCAGAAATGGTGCAGGGCTTAGATAGTTCTGAAGAGCTGAAGAACGCGGTGGACAAGCGACTACCGCTTTACCCCAGAGCAAGAAAATGAGCCAGAATCTAGGCTATATCTGACAAAAGACCAATTAGAATAGCAGAACTGGTAGTACCCCTATCACAAGAAAAAAAAACTAAATGTAGGATGGAACAGGGAAGCAAGAAGGCTTAGGATTACTTGATTACTGGGGTTGCCTCTTACACTGGGGCACCTAGTTTTGAGAGTTTGTTTGGGGTGGATCACGGAAAAAACTGAAGGTCATCGACACATATAGCTCCGTAGTTTGACCTGGTAAAACAATGCCCCAAAATAGAGAGGAGGAAAAAACGAACTCCTGGGACACTGAAAGAAACGAGTGACCTTGCTGATGTCGTAAAACTGATTGCCCTCAGGGTCAGCAAAAGCAATTGGCATATATTCAAGGAAAAAGATCGAGGCCAAAATTTTGGATGTCAAGCTGGACATACTTTGGTGTAGTAAAGGCAAAATACCAAACATAAGCGTATGACATCCTGAATAAAGTAGAAGGTAAATAGCTTGGAACATGGACATTTAGCCCTTGTTCTAAGAGAAACCCCTACGAAAAAAAGTTCTGCTCAGGATCTGAAGGTTGGGTCACCAGAAGAGCTAGTGATGGCCTGCAAATAATTCGTGGCCAAGGAGAAAATTGAGCTAAATACGATTCGCCTCAATGAGGGAAAGAACTATCTCCACGTGGCAATTAATATGTATTTGGATGGTGAAATGGAAAATTGGAAATTACATGATGGGACTCGGGGTGAGGGGACTTCCGCTTCTCAAATCTCCTTTCAATAGGATCGCAGAGTCCACTCTAGGGAAGGATAAAGGAGGATCCTAAAAGAAAAAAAAATTCTGTATTTATACCCAAATTAGGAAAAGAAGATTATTCGAACCCTTGGTCACACAGAATGATCATCTTAATATCTTTTCGGTTGATAGTGATGTATTTAATTATTTTTTTACTTTCTGATTAGTGATCCAGAGCCATAAACTATAATTTCTAAACACAAAATGAGGTATAAAGTAGGAATTTCAGAGGAGCCTGCTACACACCAATTGGTGTGGCAAACGCAGTAAAATTTTGAAACTGAGGATAAGCCTTGGGTATATTCCTATATACCCAATTTACTATACATCAATTAATGTGGCGAACGCACCAAAATTTTGAAACTGAGGATATGCCATGGGTATATTCCTAAATATAGAGGGTGCATTTGACAACACCCGTCCTGACTGCATGGTTAGCAGGCCGAACTGACAGGCGAAGGGTCACTGAATCGTGTCTATATGATGCCAAATTGTTTGTTTTGGGATGAGGGTTAGAGGTGTTTTATTACAATACAAGCTATAAAATCCACCCAGCTTCGACTCTTTCTTAAGGAATCTAGAATAAATCCAAGAAAGTGATGGATGTCACACGGGAAGTCACATACAGCTGTGCCGTCTTGCATCACCAATTCCACTAACATTATAATTTTTTTTTTTACGCTGGCAAAACTCTAAATCTCAGCCACACTTGAAAGGAAATTTCCATGTCTGTAGCCTAGTTGCAAGAAAGTAGGCCATAAATTAGTCATAGACTATACTTCTTTTCTACTTATGATTCTTTTTATTTTTTAAAGTTGTTTATTTTACTAGTAATTATAAACTATATAGCCTATACACACAACCGCCCAGAGAAGGCTCAAAAAGCCTAAAGATGAACTGCTGCAATCCTCTAATTTTCAGCCAATAACAAAAATCATTTACAAAAAACTAAAAAAAATATAAAAAAAAGGACAAAAAACTCTCTCAACTAACAATTCATACCAAAATCTAAAAAAAACTACCCTCTCCCGAATAAATGTTTCCTAAACTTTACTTTAAATGACCCAATGCGTTCAGCCTCCCGAATGCCAGCTGGGATTTCATTCCAAATAGCCGGGGCTAAATACCTAATTGTGAAACCTGCGAAATCTCGGTACTCAACAACAAAATTATCTGCCTCCCTAATCGCATACCTCATACCTCATTGGAAGACATAGGTCATTCCAACATCGATAAGCAAAAGCAAGAGCTTCATAATCGCGAATCTGTCCAATATTAAGCACTCGTAATTTCTTAAAACACGACGCGGTATCGTTCACATTTTCTACATAATTACCAAGAAGACATATTATTTTATTTGGAAGAATCTGGACTCTTTTAAAATTTGCATAAAAATTACTTGACCCGAGAACACAAGCTTAAGAAATATAAGGAGCAACAGTAATATGGTACAGTAATAAAAGAACAGATAACTTGCTTTACTCGTGAATAAAAGAACTTTATCAATAAAACGTTACATCGTGTTAACGTTAATCGTTAAAATCGTTATCGTTAAAACGTTAATAATCGTGAATATAAATAAAACGTTAACGTGAATAAAAGAACGTGCTTTAATCGGTGCAAAATTCCCAGACCTCTGGGAATTTTGGGAATCTGGGAATTTAGGAAACAGACCCAACTTTATTTGCAACAAGATCACTATGGGGCCTCCAAGATAAATTACAATCAAGCTGGAAACCCAAATAATATACTTCATGCACCTGTGACCAAGTCCTACCATTAACAAATATCTCTCCATCAACACTTGGTTGCTTACTAACTCTTTTAAATATCACAAAATTAGTATTTATAACATTCACTGACAAAAGGCTCAAACCCGTAAATACAAAAAAAGACTCTAAAACCCTGTTTACTTTCAGCAACAACGTTATTGGATCGACTAGACACAGCTAAAGCAGTATCATCCGCAAAAGTTGTAATAAAACACTCAGACAAGCAGAAACGCATTAGATAGATAGACTGATTTCTATTTCATACAAATATAAACAAACACAAGTAATTAAGTAAGGCCAACAGGGAGCTGAGCTCGAAAAAAGTCTATTAATTATTACATTATATTCAAATACACCAAAATAAAGATAACCCAAAAAACAGCATAACATATAGAAAGAGAAGGACAAAGGAGGGTACCTAAGGATGGCAAATTCCAAAAATAATACTAAAAAAAACAAATTATCAAGTACAATTACCCTGTCGTCAAAGGTTAATAATATATTCTACTAATTTAGTCTTTAAAAGTGATCGCCTATTAAGATTTTTAAATATAGTATTTAATTTAAGCCTATTTGCTATAGAAGGAATTTTGTACCTTATTGAAAATTTATCTCTTTTACAGTTAACCGGGGGGATTCAATACGTTCCAAAACGAGCCAATGAAGAAGCTACTGAGCAAAAGGGGGTGACAAGAATATTTGATCTAACAGTTCGTGGTAACGAACCCAATAGTAACCGAAACTCTAAAAAACGGAATTTTGATACCAATAGTTATTTCAAAAGAATCATATTTTAATTCTGATTTTAAATATATAAGTTCCATCAAGATTAGTCTTACCCTTCAAAAGCTAAGTGCCTGAGAAAATTTGCCTTATTTTAGAAAATATGGGGAAAACCCTCTGAAAGTCATAGAATTTTAACAAAAATTAAGCCATCAAATTCAACGCATCAGAGAACCCTAATGTAAAAGTTCCAAGCTCTTATCTACAAAAATGTGGAATTTCGTATTTTTTGCCAGAAGACAGTCCACGGAAATTTTCCCAGGGGTGATCGTATCGACCCAGTGGTCCTAAAATGTTACGAGAGGGCTCATTCTAATGTAGATTAAAGTTCTAATGCCCTTTCTAAGTGACCAAAAAATTGGAGGGTACCTAGGCCCACTCCTACGAACATTTTCCCCCCAAGGTCACCAGATCAAAACTTTGAGATAGCCATTCTGTTCAACTTAGTCGTAAACCTAATAAATATGTCTTTGGGAACGACTTAATCCCTACCCGGGAAAGGGGCTGCAAGTTACAAACTTTGACCGTTGTTTGCATATAGTAATGGTTATTATGAAGTGCACAGACGTTTTCGGGGGTTCGTCTCCTGCGCAATACCTTGCTCTTTACGCTAAAGTATTTTTACTAATTTCAACTGTTTATTCTACGACCTTTGTGATTCAGGGGTCATTCTTGAAGATTTGGGATACAATTCAAGCTTTAGCGTAAATAGCGAGGTATTGACGAGGGGGCGAATCCCTTCATATACGTAATAAAAATACACAAATATAGAAGTTCGTTACGTATGTTAATTCGTAAGGTACATTTGTTTATTACTAACAAAAATGTTCGTACAAAATATAAAAAAATCTAGTTGCATTTTTAAGTAACCAAAAATTGGAGAGTATATAGTAACCGAAACTCTAAAAAATTTAATTTTCATACCAATAGTTATATCAAAAGAATTATATTTTAATGCTGATTTTGAATATATAAGTTTCATCAAGATTAGTCTTACCTATCAAAAGCTAAGTGCCTGAGAAAATTTGTCTTATTTTAGAAAATAGGGGAAACACCCTCTGAAAGTCATAAAACCTTAACAAAAATCACACCATCAAATTCAGCGCATCAGAAAACCCTACTGTAAAGTTTCAAGCTCTTATCTACAAAAGTGTGGAATTTTGTATTTTTTGCCAGAAGACAGATCACGGAAATGTTCCCAGGGGCAATCGTACCGACCTAGTAGTCCTAAAATGTTACGAGAGGGCTCAATCTAATGTAAATTAAAAGTTCTAGTGCCCTTTCCAAGTGACCGAAAATTGGAGGGCATCTAGGCCCCCTCCCACGCAAATTTTCCCCCGAGATCATCGGATCAAAATTTTGAGATAGCTATTATATTCAACTTAGTCGTAAACCTAATAAATATGTCTTTAAGGACGACTTAATCCCCACAGTCCCCGGGAAAAAGGTTGCAAGTTACAAAATTGACCGTTGTTTACATATGATAATGGTTATTATGAAGTGCCATTGAAGGGGTTTTAGCTTCAACAGATACCACTGTATCCTCTGCAAACATAAGTGCTGGGCTATCCTTATAGGATAGGAAATTAGGGAGATCATTTATATACATCAAAAATAGTAACGGTCCAAGTATAGATCCCTGGGGCACTCCATTATCATCCCGGGAGTTAGGCTCAGAAAGATGGCCTTGGATGTCTTCTTGGAATCAACAATTTCGTAGATATGACTTTGTTAAATCCAATACTCTTCTACAAATTCCAGGGTTATTCAATTTTTCAAACAAAATGGAATGCTTTGGAGTATGAAATGCCCTTTTTATATAGTAAAAAGTGCATGGTACTTAGTTATCATTATTCAGTGAATTATTAATTTTAAGTAAAAGGGCTGCAACTGCTTGTTCGGTAGAACGACCCGATCTAAAACTAAACTGGTTCTTAGTTAAAAGATTTTTTTATCCAAATAAGATAGAATTTCTTTCTTGAAAACGTTTCTAAAATCTTTGACAAAGGAGAAAGTATTGTAATAGGTCGGTAATTATTAACATTAGTTTTATCACCTTTCTTATACCGCGGGTTTAATCAGGAATTTTTCTATTTAGTAGGGATTATCCAAGAAGATAAACGCAAATTTAAAATATAAACAAGAGTTGTTTAAAAAGCAAGGTGTTTAAAAAGATTAGTTGAAAGTCCATTCAAACTTAATGAATTACCTCGCTTTAAATTTATTAAATTTTATTGGAATTCATCAAAACTAACCGGGGCTAGAAACATACTTATATCCTCTGATTGAGGAAGGTACTCTTTATATGAATGAGCTAAAGTCGATCTAAGACCACGAGTAACATAAGAACCTATACTAGCAAAATGAGCACTGAAAGATTCTGCAATAGCTTCATGTCCCTTTAACTCAAGACCATTTTCATCTATTGATAATTCTGGGTAAAATTTATTGCAATTGTTTCCAATCTTTTGTTAAATTAGGCCCCAAGTTTATTTTTTAGGTGAGTCCATATTCCTAAAAGAATTTTCAAATCTTTGACAAATCTTTTTTGACTCATTCTAAGAGTTTTCACCAACACGTTTTTGAAATCTATAAATCTTATAATATTATCTAGCGATGGATATTCAATTCTTATCATATATAGACGACTCTTTTCATTAACTGATCTCAGTAGTGAGCCAATGTTTTGTTGGTAAAAAATTTTTGCGATGCTTTTTTTCATAAGGAGAAAGACGATCTAATTGTTCATTTGAAACTCCACAAAAAATATACAGTAATCTATTGGGATCTCTCTCTTCTAAAACTTCACCCCAATCTACGTGACAAAGGGCTACGTATAAATTTCTTAAGATTTTTAAGATAAAAATGTTTTTTTCTTGTAATAATTTCTCCAATCAAATTCTTTTGAATCTTGT
This sequence comes from Artemia franciscana, assembly GCF_032884065.1. Taxonomy (NCBI): domain Eukaryota; kingdom Metazoa; phylum Arthropoda; class Branchiopoda; order Anostraca; family Artemiidae; genus Artemia; species Artemia franciscana. The sequence goes on along the minus strand of NC_088879.1, from coordinate 5,038,532 downwards.
AAGTCAACACAATTATACAATGATCTGACGATTCATGCATAATCACAGACGTAGCCTCACAAGTATAAGGCGAAAAGAATATTGTCAATAAGCGAAGTAGACAGAGTCAGCTACACGTGACGGGATAAAACAAGCCAGACATAAATTACAAGAAAGACAACATCTAAAAATTGTAATGCATAATTGTCAATCCCATGATTGTCTGAAGGTAAGCATCTTACCTTTTGACCTTACCTATGTCTTTGTTAAAGTTGCCAAGGATCATGAATGGAATAAGCAGACTTGAAAGGTAAACTAGCATATTTTCCAATCTACTTAAGAAATTTACCATACTAGAAGAGGGAGGACGGAATATCACTGCAGTTAAAAGTTTTCCAATATTAGGCAAAAAACATCCAACTACGCAACATTTTCAAAATTCATTTCAATATTAAACTGTAAAAAATAATCTCTCATTCGTGCAGGAATATTATTTTAATTAAAACTGCTAAACCACCATGTTTTTGCTGGGTTCTATGTCTATGAAAAATTGGTATTCTTTTACATCAATTTTATTTGCAGAATTTTCATCTAGGAAAGTCCAACAAAGGCCTATAATACCAGTACCCGAATAAAAAAAACTTCTCAATCACAACCCCCTCCGCTCACCCATACCCGACAATCCCAGAACGATACCCTCCTAAAACAATTTTTTGAGTTATTTCATCAAAATACATATTTAATAAGTGGAATATAAAATTTTTTAAATATCATTAATATCATGAGCTAAAGGAGCTTGCAAACCGAATTAAATAACCTTCTTTCTAATTCTTGTAGCCTTGATAACGGGATTACATTCAAATCACTGTCCATTATCATAATTTAGTGCCATGCGAAAAAATGACCTCCCGGTTCCCTCCCTTCAGAAACGAAAAGCATTGAAAATCACACTAAATGGGATTTTCCCGTGGAAAACACGATAAAAATCTGCTATGAGCCATAATAAAATAAATCATACCTAGACATTGATGAAAAAGAAATTTTTTCTTCCCCTTTTCAGCATACGAAAGCTATATAGTTACACACGAAAATCAAATAAAATAAGAAAAAAAAGGTTTCTTCCCAACCAAAAAGCAGAATCCATATTCATAGTCAACCATAGTCAACCAGGTAAAAATATTTACCTGGTCATAGTCAACCAGGACTCGAGCCAACCGATCACAACTCGAGCCAATCTAATTTCTTTTTCTCGCCAAATTCATTGACGTAGCACTGCACAGGGGGAACAACTCGAGAAATCCAAGCTTGAGAACCTTTCTGTTTAAGCTCATTTTTCTTCCATATAATAGATGATCGAATTTCCTAAGATTTGCAGACTGGTAAGTACACTTTTGAGATAATATCTCAATTCTCAATTTTTACTGATTTTCCAAAAGGTTGGTATCTAATTTTTTTATTCCCTTGCAAAACTATATATTTGTCATTTGTATTTTTAAGTCTAAACTTGGTAAATTTATCATTCGTCCCGAGATCTGAAATTCACATCGAACACGTAATTTCAGCAGTAGCTCATTAATTTTATCAAGACTCTAATCTTTTGACGAACACTTTAAGTTTCATGCAATAATAATCTTTTTCCGTTCAAAATCTTTTAAGATTAATACTTTGTTTGAAAGTTGTCGGAGTCTAAAATAGTCAACCGACTTACGTGGCGATAGGACTTTAACATCATATTTTAGCCTTGAGATAGCATCGTCATGAGCTCGACCTGAGCATTTTAATTTCAGGGTCCTGGAGGATATATTACTTAATTCAGATCTAATTCTTATTATTTCATTTCTTAGACCTTTCACTTCATCTTGAATAATTTTAACAGTTGATAAAATCTGTTGTACCCTGGCTGCAAGTCTTTGAATCGACTTATGAATGGTTATAGAAGCATTAGAGTTACGAGTGGATTCCAAGTCAATTTGTCTTTTCTTTCCGTTTCTCATCATACAAATTAATAAGCACTAGCTAAGAAGATAGTCAAAAATAAATTGATTGCGTCACTCAGGTGTATTGTTCACTTGAAATTATTTAACTGGCTCGTGCAATAAGATGTTATCTGACAGAGAGCATTGAATCAACATGCACAAGATACAGAAGTGCTCCCAAGACAGACTCCTGGGGTATACCACACTTCACTTGAAAATGAGAGGGAAAAACCTCATTTAATACAACTTGAGGAGATCTACCATCAACAACTTTCAAACCACTTTAGATAGTTACCACGAACTCCAAGGGATTGTAGACGTTTGAGCAAAACTTTAAAATCCACTCTATCAAACACTTTTCCATAAAATCAATAAAAATATTCAAAGGAATTTCACCACATTCATAGCATTTATTCACAGTATCACAAAGCGAATGCACGGCGTTTGACGTCGAGTGACCTTCCCTAAAGCCGAACTGGGTTTCACTTAACATCCCCATTTCTGTGAGGTAATCATAAATCCTTTTATGCACAATTTTTCCAAATAATTTTGGAAACAGGGGTAGGATTGATATGGGTCTGTAATTTTCAATGTCTGGCTGAGAATCACCTTTGTGAAGGGGGATGACATTTACCCTTTTAAGTGCATCGGGGAATACACTGGCTTGGAGGGAAAAATGGATTATGTGGAGGAGGCATGGTAGTAAATAACACATCGCTGATTTAAAAGTTTTAAGATTAATGCCATCTGTCCCTATTGAATTAGGTTTGATTGTTTTCACAGCCTTAAAAATTTGGTCTCCAGTATATGGCTGAAATTCAATTTCACTTCCAGTTCCTCTATCATCCGTAAATTCATAGTTCAGGAAATCATTCATTAGAATTCATCAGCCCTTCTTCCTGTACATTTTGACCAATACTTGAAAAAAACTCAGCAAATCTATTAGTGACAATCGTTTCATCATTAACAGTTTCTCCTTGAATCAGTAGCGAATTGGGTGGAGCTTTTTTCTTTTTTCCCAATCGATCATTAATAACCTTCCAAGTTCTTTTTGTATTATCCTTATTTAAACTTAATTGATTTGCAAAGTGTTCTTTTTTAGCGTTTCTACTCATCGAGTTCACTTTATTGCGTGTTATTTTGAATTCTCCCAGTTACACGGTATACTCACTATCTCAATAATCCACATACAATCGACTTCTTAAATCTGACTCTCCAAGAATTTCCGTGGTTTTCCAGGGCATCCTGGCCTCATCCTTATGTGACGCTGCACGTGTAAGTTGATCAAACCCACAATCAAATTCTTCCCAGCTAGCACTCCGTGACCTATACATAACACTAATCAAAAGTTTTCTACTCCCCAAATCTAATTGCAGACTAAAACTTTTAAACTTGCCCTATATCCAAATATCAGTATCATTTCTTACTTGGTATGACAACGAAATCGACTTTGAAATCAAACAAGCAATTCTCCCTCTATGAAGTGATGTCCGGTTTTTAGTCTCTAAATTATAATCTGGAAAAGAATACAACGAGAGAGAGTGTTCCTGACTCAAAAAACTTTCACATATACCAATAAAAATTAATCTTTCCTTAAGAATCAGAGAGAAACTGCAGCACATCCTCATAACCAATAGTAAGGTGGCAATTCCAGGCACATAAATGCAACAAATCAGCTACCCCGGGGTTTAAGTGCAGACTTCGAACAGAATTACTATTTCTTAACTGCTGAAGTCTAACTTGGTTCATACACGGTTCAAGTTCTCTTGCTATTGGTGCCGACAAAACTTCCGAAAAGGTTGACTCATTACATATTCAAGTATAGACGCAGTAAGAGTAAATAAGTACATGAACCAAACAAATGTTTCTAAATGAAAAGAAAAAAATGCAAGAATGGGAATCAACAATTTCTGAGAATAATAATGAAAATAACAAAAACAGCGAAAAATACACGAGCCAAACAAATCTCTAAATGAAAGAGAAAAAAAAGTAAAAAAAATGCAAGACTGAGAATCAACAATTTTTGAGAATAATAATGAAAATAACAAAAACAGCGAAAAATATATGAATCAAACAAATCGCTCTAAATGAAAAGAAATAAAGTAAGAAAAGAAAATGAAGGACTGAGAGTCGACAGTTTTAGAGAATAATAATCAAAATAACAAAAATAGTGAAAAGTATCAAGAAAAAGTATGGAAAAACAATACAAATACTATTTGAAATGCATTCACCAGAGGATAATATTTTCCGCGCAGACGGCTCAACTGGCGACTTCACTAGTATGCTGTCGGGGTCAGTTCAAACAGGTTTGACACCGAACCAATCCCTTGCGTTATTTAGCAAATCACGACGTCGCTTTGAAAGGGATTCCTGCGCAAAGATGTCCGAACAAGCTAGTTTAGACTTCTCTGAAAAAACTTTTCGAGCAATTTCTTTTCTAGCAAATCGCACCAGTACTGTGGCAACTTTGTTACCAGCAGTATGAGGCCCACTCATTCTAAACTGGAAAACACTCGACAATTCGTCAGCAGACATACCAGTAATACCCATCGATAGGACATTGAGCGAAGTCATTTTAAGGTCAACTCCTGGCTTTTGTTTCAAACTCTTGCAACAAGACTTTCCAAGATATTTTCTTGATTCATGTCGTCAGCTTGACTTCGATTTTTTCAATTCGATTCTCTAGATTAAAGGTTTACATTCTACACACTTTTAGCTCTCATTCAATACAATCTAAAATGGGATTGAACCCATGTGACACTTAATTGTATAACTCAAAAATTATAACCTCGGCAGAGTCAGCAGCGCTACACTATACAGAAACCTGATGAGATATGGATAAAGCAGCATCTTCATCGGATACTTTTAGTGGATTAAATAAAAAAAACAAGTTTTTTCAACTGAAAGTAAGGAGCGACATTAAAACTTAAAACGAACAGAAATTACTTCGTATATGAAAGGGGCTGCTTCCTCATCAACGCCCCGCTCTTTACGCTAAAGTTTGACTCTCTCTCAACTCTTCTTTTTAAAACAGTAAAAAACTTTAGCGTAAAGAGCGGGGCGTTGATGAGGAAGCAGCCCCTTTCATATACGAAGTAATTTCTGTTCGTTTTAAGTTTTAATGTCGCTCCTTACTTTCAGTTGAAAAAACTTGTTTTTTTTATTTAATTTCTGAACGTTTTTGAATCAATACATGTTTTGATTTTGGTTCTCCGCGGAGGAATTTGCATTTTTTTTTTTTTTTTGGCTAAATGGCTTTCTCATAATTTTGATCGAATGATTTTGAAAAAAAAGAGCGGGGAGGAAGCCATTTGCCCTCCAATTTTTTGGTTAATTAAAAAGGCAAGTAGAACTTTTAATTTTTTACGAATCTTTTTATTAGTAAAAGATATATGTAACTTATAAATTAGCTTACGTAAATAATTTTTTATTCTCATGTTTTTATTACACATATGAGAGGGTTCGCCCCCTCGTCAGTACCTCTCTCTTTACACCAAATCTTAAATTTTGTCCCAATTCATTAAGAATGAACCCTGAATCACAAAAGCCGTAGAATAAATAGTTGACATTACTAAAAATACTTTAGCGTAGAGAGCGAGGTATTAGAAGGAAGTGAGCCCCTCATATGGGTAATAATTTCTGTTCGTTTTAAGCTTTAATGCTGCTCCTTGCTTCTAGCTGAAAAAACTTTTTATATTTATTTCGTCATTGTTTTTTTTTAAATAATGCTAGTAAATCCTGCGCTCCCTTCATGGAAATTTTCTTCCCCCATGACAAATTCCTCGAAGGAAAGTTCCCCCAGTATATCCCCCTCTTCTCAACCCCTCCCCCAACCAAATATCCTCCCGAAAACGCCTGTACACTTCCCAATAACCATTACTATATGTAAGCACTGGTCAAAGTTTGTAACTTGTAGCCCCTCCCATGGGGACTGTGGAGGAGTAAGTCGTCTCCAAAGACATAGTTATAAGGTTTTTCGACTACGCTGAATAAAATGGCTATCTCAGAATTTTGATCCGTTGACTTTGGGAAAATAATTAGCGTGGGAGGGGGCCTAGGTGCCCTCCAATTTTTTTGGTCACTTAAAAAGTGCACTAGAACTTTTCATTTCCGTTAGAATGAGCCCTCTCGCAACATTCTAGGACAACTGGGTCGATACGATCACCCCTGGGAAAAAAAACAAAATAAACACGCATCCGTGATCTGCCTTCTGGCAAAAAATACAAAATTCTACATTTTTGTAGATAGGAGCTTGAAACTTCTACAGTAGGGTTTTCTGATACGCTGAATCTGATGGTGTAATTTTCGTTAAGATTCTATGACTTTTAGGGGGAGTTTCCCCCTATTTTCTAAAATAACGCAAATTTTCTCAGGCTCGTAACTTTTGATGCATAAGACAAAACTTGATGAAACTTATATATTTAAAATCAGCATTAAAATACAATTCTTTTTATGTAGCTATAAGTATCAAAATTCCATTTTTTAGAGTTTTGGTTTCTATTGAGCCGGGTCGCTCCTTACTACAGTTCGTTACCACGAACTGTTTGAAATGAAAATAATTCGGTATTTCGTGGCTTCTTACATTATTACTCCTTTGCGGAAGTTAGGCTCAAAATTGGAAAAGGATTATATTTTTTCTCTGGGCCCCTTCCACCTCTTAGTTCGTTTATTTTCCCGTTAGTTTTCACCTGTTTTCGCTTTATAGTTGTGTTATCTCTTAGCAGTTCTTTCGTTAGTTGAGTTATGGTTGTGGTATATATGTTTTATCTCTCGTATAGTTGTGTTATTTTCAAATTATACTCCATAATAGAGAGGCTCCGAACACCCAGCATTGTATATTAAGCTCTGAATTTGACGTTTTTACTAACGTGACCAGATTCGTCCTGCGCCCTGCGCCCTTTTCATTGAATTTTTCTTCCCCCATGATATACTTCTCCAAGGAAAGATCCTCCCACATAGCCCCCTCTCCTCAACCCTACCCTCAAAACCAAAAAAATCCCCCAGAAAACGTCTGTACACTTCCCCATAACCATTATTATATGTAAACACTGGTCGAAGTTTGTAACTTGCAGCCCCTCCCCCAGGGACTGTGGGGGAGTAAGTCATCCCCAAAGACATAGTTGTTATGGTTTTCGACTATGCTGAACAAAATGGCTATCTCAAAATTTTGATTCGTTGACTTTGGGAAAAAAATGAGCGTGGGAGGGGGCCTAGATGCCCTCCAATTTTTTTGGTCACTTAAAAAGGGCACTAGAACTTTCCATTTCCGTTAGAATGAGCCCTCTTGCGACATTCTAGGACCACTTGGTCGATACGATGACCCCTGGGGAAAAGAAAAAAAAGAAAAAAGAAAAAAAACAAACAAATAAACACGCACCCGTGATTTGTCTTCTGGCAAAAAATACAAAATTCCACATTTTTGTAGATAGGAGCTGGAAACTTCTACAGTAGGGTTCTCTGATACGCTGAATCTGGTGGTGTCATTTTCGTTAAGTTTCTATGGCTTTTAGGGGGTGTTTCCCCCTATTTTCCTAAATAAGGCAAATTTTCTCAGGCTCGTAACTTTTGATGGGTAAGACTAAACTTGATGAAACTTATATATTTAAAATCAGAATTAAAATGCGATTCTTTTGATGTAGCTATTGATATAAATATTCAATTTTTTGAGTTTTGGTTACTATTGAGCCGGATCGCTCCTTACTACAGTTCGTTACCACGAACTGTTTGAAAAAGTGTTTTTGAAATCGACTTATAAATCCCGGGAAAACGCTCAAGTACATCAAACGCAAGTTTAACATTCTTCGCAGTTTTATTGGAAGCTTCTTGAATATTGTTTTCATATTCTATATTTATTCAACAAAGAGTGATAAAACTGAAAAAAAACCTCGAACCAGGTTTGTATATCCGTCTGTATATAGATGGTTGGATATATCCACTTTATATCCATCTGTAGTACCTTTTTGAAGTCAGATCGTCATAAGCTATATTCAGCTTGCTAGGAAAACGGAAGTTAATGATATAGACTGTTTACTGTAAATAACAGACGGAATTTAGTGACAAGTCGTCTTGAAAGAAACAATTCATCCCCCTTTCCTGTCCAAAACCAAAAATACGGATTTCAATATTTGAGCTAACTAAGCATTCGGAGTTAGTCGAACATTTGGAAAAAGTGAAGACAAAATATGATAAATATCTCCTCTTACCCCCCCCCCACGAACTATATATACAGTTTGTCAAAACTGATAAATTACATTTACAACCTTTATGTTGCATAAATTAGACTACACATTTTAATTCTGTATGCACATTCTCATTCCATTCAATTTCTTGGTTGCCAAAATTACAACACCTTCGGTGATTTGAGATTTTGTAGATCTGGTGATCTAGAGATCAGGGATCCAGGGGATCCCTTTATGTAGATCCAGGGGAGCTAGGGGGTTTGAACAACCCCCCCCCCCCCCCCCGAATTTTTTTCGACTCGTATAAACGTGACAAACATGAATACAAACTAATTTTTGATGCATTTTTTTAATTTTTTCATAATCCCCCCCAAAAAAGCCCTGGATATCGCCCTGATTATTACCTCTTACAAATTTTGTATGTTTCTGATTACTTGTTATATATTATTTCTTATCAAACAGTTCTTGGTAACGAACTGTAGTAAAGAGCAGCCTGGCTCAATAGCAACCGAAACTCTAAAAAACAGAAATTTTTAGACCAAAAATTACATCAAAAGTTTTTATTGTTTAAAATTTTTAGAGAATTTGTAGAGAGCCAATTAAAATTTTTAAACTTGCAGAAATTAGCTTGTCAGGGATGTGTACATGATGCCCTAGCCTATTGGATAAGGAGGAGGGAGGTTTGAGAGGTCGGCTACTTAGGATTCGAAAAGTTCGGCTTCATTGTTCCTAGTAAGTTTTCTTCGATTTAGGCTTCATCCATTCAGTCAGAGCAATGTCTCTCCGCTGGACTTCTTGAGGTTTTTGCTTAATTTGCTTCTTACTTTTATCAATATTTTTAATTGTTTTAAAAAGTAGAGTTGTGACGAAGAGTCAAACTTTAGCGTAAAGAGCGAGGCGTTGAGGAGGGGACAACCCCTTTCATATACGGAACAATTTCTGTTCGTTTTTAAGTTTTAATATCGCTCCTTACTTGCAGTTAAAAACAAACTTGTTTTTATGGCACTTGGTATTTACCAAGTGACATATAACGATCGCAAATTCTGTCGGTCTGTCGCTCTGTCTGTCTGTCTATCCCGGTTTTGCTAGTTTTGACACTTCCACATAAGCTAGGACGATGAAATTTGAAAGGCATATCAGGAACCAGACCAGATTAAATTAGAAATAGTCATTTCCCTGATTCAATCATCAGGGGGAGTGGGGGAACGGTTAATTCGGAAAATTAGAAAAAATGAGGTATTCTTAACTTACGAACGGGTGATTGGATCTGGATGAAATTTGATATTTAGAAGAATATAGTGTCTCAGAGCTTTTATTTTAAATCCTTACCGGATTCGGTGACATTAAGGGGAGTTGGAGGGGGAAATATAAAATCTTGGAAAACGCTTAGAGTGGAGGGATCGGGATGAAACTTGGTGGGAAAAATAAGCGAAAATTCTAGATACGTGATTGACGTAACCAAAAAGGGTCCAATCTCTTTGGGGGAGTCGGGGGGAGGGTTAATTCTGAAAAATTAGAAAAAATGAGGTGTTTTTAACTTACGAAGGAGTGATTGGATCTTAATGAAATTTCATATTTAGAAGGAACTCGTTACTCTGATGTCATATTTTAAATCCTGACTGGATCCAGTGTCATTGGGGGTATTGGAGGGGGGAGCAGGAACTCGTGGAAAACACTTAGAGTGGAGAGATCAGGAGGAAACTCGGTGGGAAGAATAAGCACAAGTCGAAAATACATGACTGACATAACCGGACCTTATGAGCACTCTTTGGGAAAGTTGCTGGGGGGGGAGTAATTCGGAAAAATTAGAAAAATGAGGTATTTGTAACTTACGAACGGGCGATCAGATCTTAATAAATTTGATATTTAGATGTATCTTGTGCTTCAGCGCCCTTGTAAATCCCGACTAGATCCAGTCACATTGGGGGGAGCTGGAGGTAAAACCGGAAATCTTGGAAAACGTGAAAATTGAGGTACCTATTTCTTACGAATGGGTGACCGGATCTTAATGAAACTTGATATTTAGAAAGGTCTTATGTCTCAAATGCTCCTTTTTTAATTCGAATTGGATCCGGGGATATAGGGGTTTGGAGGGAGGAAACAGAAATCTTGGAAACCAGAAATCTTGGAAAACGCTTAGAGTGGAGAGATGTGGATGAAGCTTGGTGGGAAGAATAAGCAAAAGTTCTAGATACTCGATTGATATAATTGGAACGGAACCACTCTCTTTGGGGGAAATGGGGGGATTTCCATTGCTTTGGCGAGGTCAGTGCTGAGAGACGTGCTAGGATGATGAAAATTGGTAGGCGTGTCAGGGACCTGCACAAATTGACTATATAGCAGTCGTCTCTCCGATTTGACCATCTGGGGGGCTGGAGGGAGAGGAAAAAATTGAAAAAATGAGTTATTTTTAACTTACGAATGGGTGATCGGATCTTAATCAAATTTGATCATTAGAAGGACCTCGTGCCTTAGAGCTATTATTTTAAATCCAGACAGTATCCGGTGATATTGGGGGAGTTGTAGAGGGAAACAGTAAATCTTGGAAAACGCTTAGAGTAGAGAGATTGTGATGAAACTTGGTGGGAAGAGTAAGCACAAGTCCTGTATACGTGATTGACATAACCGGACTGAATCCGCTCTCTTTGGGGGAATTGGGGTGTGTGTGTGTGTTAATTTGGAAAAATTGGAAAAATTGAGGCATTTTTAACTTGAGAACTGGTGACCGGATCTTAAAAAAATTTGATTTTTGGAAGGAACTTGTGTCTCAGAGCTCTAATTTCAAATCTCGACTAGATCTGGTGACATTGGGGGAAGTGGTAGGGGGAAACTGGAAATTTTTGAAAACGATTGGAGTGCAGAGATCGTGATGAAACCTGGTGGATAGAAAAAGCAAATGTCGTAGATACGTGATTGACGTTACCGGGCTGGATCCGATCTCTTTGGGAGAGTTAGGGGGGTACAGGGCTTTGGCGAGTTTGGGGCTTCTGGACGTTCTAGGACGATGAAAATTAATATGCGTGTCAGGAACCTGCACAAATTGAGTTGACAATGTCGTTTTCCCCGATTTGACCATCGGGGGGGGGGCTGAAGGGAGAGGAGAGGAAAAATGATGTATTTTTAACTTACGAGTGGGTGATCGGATCTTACTGAATTTTGATAATTAGAAGGACCTGGTGTCTTAGTGCTCTTATTTTAAATCCCGACTGACATTAAGCCTCTGATTTTCCTTTTAAATTCATCCATTGATTCTTAGAATTTCGCTAGAGCTCATACCGTATGAGCTCTCGGCTCTTCCGACCTCGTCAAAAGTGTCATATGAGCTCTTAGCTCTTGTTTTGATTTAATATATGTTCTAAGACCACACCGGCTATACATGGCGTATGAAACTAAGAAAACAGAAACAAACTATACAACAAAAACAAAACAAAAACAACAACAAAATCTAACCTTTCAATTTTTTTTCTTTTTTTGAGCACTGAGGACGACTTGGCAGAGGTAGTTGTCAAAATATTCGCTTGATTTTCGTCTTCATATTTTGGTACTGGCTGACAAAATCCTCGTTTTCTCACCTATTTGATTTTTTTCATTTAGTATATCCTTTTCTTTCCTGGTTTCATATGTTATATTATTACTGCTTGCCTGCTTACCACTTCTCCATTTTTTTGGTTAGCCTCAATTGATATGACAATTATATTTTTTTGTTCCCCACTACTGTCAACAGCAGCAATTATTCCTTAGATTGTTTCTGTTTTTTTTACTTCCATGATTGTTGGCCTCTTTTTGATAAATAATAAATCTAAGGGTCATAAAATAGTGTTTCGAAAATAAAATATACGTTGTCCATCACCGACTTAGATAATTCTGCATGAAAACATATAATAAGTGCGTACCCTTGGGAATTGAAATTTTGATGCTTCCCCTCAACCACTTATGGATCTTCCGTTCTAGCTTGGAGGAGTAGGTCATTCAAGAACTCCTTGGATTATTTGATGACTTCTTTTCTCCCCTCGCAATGAGAAGCGTCTGATTAGTTTTATTTAGATATTCCATTGCTCCATGGCTCATATTGTTTCAGAGAAACGAAAGGAGAAAGCTATAACTGTTCGTGGAGATGTTTTATTCAAAATGAATTCACTTTATTCTGTTGTTTCTAAAAATCAACTACTCAGTAATAGTGTCTCTCTTAATTATATTACATAAAAGATACTTATTTTTCAATTACAGTTAAAGCGTAGAATTCGTCTCTCTATTTCTAACGCCACATGCTTCTTAGCAAAATATTACACCATGTTTGAGATAGAATCACGCAAGCACTTCTATATTTATTGTTGGAGATAAAAAAGGGGCCTGTGGCCCCTCTAAGAGCAGCTAGGACCTCCCACTACAAAACTTCTAGCAGAAAGGCAGTCATGTTGTACTTTGTCTAAACCGGAACCATGCAAGAATTTAAAACAATTTCCTATATACATTAGAAAGTATACGAAAATAGACCAATCACCAACAATTTTTTAGAAGGCAAGGGGTGCACTTCAAGGGATTTCATCGGAGAGGGGGGGGAGTCCTAGCATCCAATTCCAGTGGGGGGATCCCTAGCAACCAATTTAACCGACATGACGATTTTCAAGACTTTTCAAGATTTCTTTGGTTGTTATGTAATAGGGGAATATTTATTTATGTTAATTATGAGGCATTCTAACATGACTTGTTTCTTCAGGCCCCGTGGAGAATCCCCTCTTGTAACTAGGGGTGGGTGTACACATGGGGTGTTACGTAATGACAATGCACGCATGGGTTCTTAAATAATAGTTCTTAAACTCAAAAAATGGAAAAACAAAACGTGAAAACCTGATATAAGATAAAATGTAAGCAAAGATAAGAAAATCAGTTTTCCGAGGAGAAAAATCAATGTACAAGTTTCACGAAGAGAAAAGTCAACATGGCAGAAGCTTCATGAACAAAAATCATGTTCCACGTACAAAAATCAGCATGCAACAAGTACCACGAACACAAATCAGCACACAACAAGCTGCATGAACAAAATCAGTTTCATGATGAGATAAATCGTTGTGCAAGCTTCACGAAGAGAAAAATTCACGTGCAACAAGTTTCACGAACAAAAATCAGCACACAACAAGTTCCACGAGCAAAACAAGCATGCAGCGTTATTCAAGAACAAAATCAGTTTCACGAGGTGAAAAATAAATGTACAAGTTCCACAAGAGAAAAATAAACATGCAGCACGTTTCACGAACAAAAAATCAGCACACAGTAAGTTCCACGAACAATGTAAGAACGATACTGATCGAAAACATATAGTAAACTAGCTATTGTCAATGACCTGCCATAGATTACTACGGAGGCAGCCACATGTTGGAATATATAAATGATTTACTCATATAAATCATAAATATATTGGAATACATATATTTATGATGATAAATTATGATGATCACAAATTTCCCTTTGTGTGACAAAGTTATTCTCTGACTCAAATTAAGGATGAGAATGCTCAACACCGAGTTCTATGCTCTGCTTTGTTAGGAGGTTTGAACCGTTGTTTTAAAAGCTATTTTTATGAGCCTTTAAAATCACACAATTCTATGTGAAGTATAATTTTGATGATCTAATCCACGTATTTCTTTCATATGACAAGGTTAAATTTTGACTTAAAATGACTCAAACATGCTCCACACCAAAATTTGCGCTCTGCTGCGTGTGGAGGTTAAAGCGGTAAAGTCAGTATTTTTAATGTTAACCATTTTATGGTGCTTTAAAGCTTTACAAGTCTTGAAATTTAGGATTTACGCCTAAAATCACAAAAATATTAATAATTCTAACCTTTTTTGGTTTCTACAATCGAATATTTGCTTCAGACCTGTTGTTGATCCCAAAAATTAGCGAATTAAAAAGACTTCCAGATACACAAAAAAGAAAAGGGTAAAAGGCAAGATTATAGCAAGATCGAACGACAAGATTTAGTTAACACTGATATTTCGCAACGCTGAACATATCAAACAGTTCATGGTAATGAACTGTAAGCAAGGACTGACTCGGGCCAATGATAACCGAAACTCTAAAGGAAATGACTTTTGATAGCAATTAATACATTTAAAAAAACTGGCATCTTATGCTAATTCCAAACATGCTAAATTCATTAAGTTTAATGTTAACCATCAAAAGCTACGAGCCTGACAGGAATTACCTGATTTTGAAAAAAGGAGGAAAACCCCCAAAATTAAAGGTGATCTTAATGAAAAGCGCACTATTAGATTCGGCATATCAGAGAACCCTACTGTGGACATTCCATGCTCCTATCTACGAAAAAGTGGAATTTGTGTTTTTTTTTATTAAAGATCACGACTTCTTGTTTATTTATTTTTTCCTTCCCAAGTGTGATTTTATCGAACCATTGGTTTTAGAAGATCGGGAGATAGATCTTTTGAACGCAAATTAAAATTTTTAGTGCTCCTTTAGGGTGACGAAATTGTGCTTCGGGAAAGTGGTGTTTTCTGCTATTTTGTATTACAAAACGACGATTTTGCCATAAGGAAGATCAAGTTGATATTGGTTAAACATTCGAATATAGCCATTAGATTAAAAATAACGAAAAATAGTATACTAAGCTTCCCTGTTAGAGAAGAAGAAATGTCACAGGATGGCACATTTATTTCTTAAAAGTTACGTAGTCCATAAAAGAAAAATGCTAGAGAAAAAGGAATATCACAGGATGGCCCGTTTATTTCTAAAAAGTTACCTAGTCCATAAAAGAAAAACATTAGAGAAGAAGGAACGTCACAGGATGGCGCATTTAGTTCTAAAAAGTTACATAGTCCATAAAAGAAAAATGTTAGAGAAGAAGGAATGTCACAGGATGGCGCATTTATTTCTAAAAAGTTACGTAGTCCATAAAAGAAAAATGTTAGAGAAGAAGAAATGTCACAGGATGGCCCGTTTATTTCTAAAAAGTTACGTAGTCCATAAAAGAAAAACATTAGAGAAGAAGGAACGTCACAGGATGGCGCATTTAGTTCTAAAAAGTTACATAGTCCATAAAAGAAAAATGTTAGAGAAGAAGAAATGTCACAGAATGGCGCATTTATATCTAAAAAGTTGCGTAGTCCATAAGAGAAAAATGTTAGAGAAGAAGGAATGTCACAGGATGGCGCATTTATTTCTAAAAAGTTACGTAGTCCATAAAAGAAAAATGTTAGAGAAGAAGAAATGTCACAGGATGGCCCGTTTATTTCTAAAAAGTTACGTAGTCCATAAAAGAAAAACATTAGATAAGAAGGAACGTCACAGGATGGCGCATTTAGTTCTAAAAAGTTACATAGTCCATAAAAGAAAAATGTTAGAGAAGAAGGAATGTCCCAGGATATGTCACAGCGCATTTATTTCTAAAAAGTTACGTAGTCCATAAAAGAAAAATGTTAGAGAAGAAGAAATGTCACAGAATGGCGCATTTATTTCTAAAAAGTTGCGTAGTCCATAAGAGAAAAATGTTAGAGAAGAAGGAATGTCACAGAATGGCGCATTTATTTCTAAAAAGTTGCGTAGTCCATAAAAGAAAAATGTTAGAGAAGAAGAAATGTCACAGGATGGCCCGTTTATTTCTAAAAAGTTACGTAGTCCATAAAAGAAAAACATTAGAGAAGAAGGAACGTCACAGGATGGCGCATTTAGTTCTAAAAAGTTACATAGTCCATAAAAGAAAAATGTTAGAGAAGAAGAAATGTCACAGAATGGCGCATTTATATCTAAAAAGTTGCGTAGTCCATAAAAGAAAAATGTTAGAGAAGAAGAAATGTCACAGAATGGCGCATTTATTTCTAAAAAGTTACGTAGTCCATAAAAGAAAAACGTTAGAGAAGAAGGAATGTCACAGGATGGCGCATTTGTTTCTAAAAAGTTGCGTAGTCCATAAGAGAAAAATGTTAGAGAAGAAGAAATGTCACAGAATGGCGCATTTATATCTAAAAAGTTGCGTAGTCCATAAGAGAAAAATGTTAGAGAAGAAGGAATGTCACAGGATGGCGCATTTATTTCTAAAAAGTTACGTAGTCCATAAAAGAAAAATGTTAGAGAAGAAGAAATGTCACAGGATGGCCCGTTTATTTCTAAAAAGTTACGTAGTCCATAAAAGAAAAACATTAGAGAAGAAGGAACGTCACAGGATGGCGCATTTAGTTCTAAGAAGTTACATAGTCCATAAAAGAAAAATGTTAGAGAAGAAGGAATGTCCCAGGATATGTCACAGCGCGTTTATTTCTAAAAAGTTACGTAGTCCATAAAAGAAAAATGTTAGAGAAGAAGAAATGTCACAGAATGGCGCATTTATTTCTAAAAAGTTGCGTAGTCCATAAGAGAAAAATGTTAGAGAAGAAGGAATGTCACAGAATGGCGCATTTATTTCTAAAAAGTTGCGTAGTCCATAAAAGAAAAATGTTAGAGAAGAAGAAATGTCACAGGATGGCCCGTTTATTTCTAAAAAGTTACGTAGTCCATAAAAGAAAAACATTAGAGAAGAAGGAACGTCACAGGATGGCGCATTTAGTTCTAAAAAGTTACATAGTCCATAAAAGAAAAACGTTAGAGAAGAAGGAATGTCACAGGATGGCGCATTTATTTCTAAAAAGTTGCGTAGTCCATAAGAGAAAAATGTTAGAGAAGAAGGAATGTCACAGAATGGCGCATTTATATCTAAAAAGTTGCGTAGTCCATAAAAGAAAAATGTTAGAGAAGAAGGAATGTCACAGGATGGCGCACTTATTTCTAAAAAGTTACATAGTCCATAAAAGAAAAGCAGGTAATATGGACTTTTATCTTAATGCTTCATTTAACTAAGTTTATTCATTTTATTTTTCATGGAATAATGTTTAGTTATGTATAACTTTCTTTAGCTATTAGGAAAAAAAGGCGGCTGGTCATTGTATAGGCATGAGCGGGGGCAGATGCCAAAAAGAACGTATTTCATCAGAAAAATACTTATGACATTTATATTAAAGCTTCATTCCACTAAACTGATTTGTGTCATATTGCGGAAAATTACATACACTGATACGTAAGTGCACATCAGCAATCAAGAAGGAGGGGGTTCGTAGACAGGAGGGGGATTACCTTAAAGATTATATTTTAATGCCCAAATATCATAATTCTCATTGAGCCTTCAGATAAACATAGAATGAGTTTTGGGGTGGAAAAGGGTTGAGAGTAGACCCAAGGGCCACGCCGGTGCATGCATTGAACGCCACTGACCAGAGGCCCAACCCCCGCCTAAGTTTCTTAGTGCCATCGGCGGCAGTTAAATCCAGAGATTTAATTGGAAAATTGTTCTGTATATAAAAAACGGTATAGGAAATTAAGCAAATGGAGAGTCTTGCGGTGACGCAGCAGGATTTATATCTGCTTGGCAACACAGGACTTCTATATCAGCTGCAGCAGCCCACTGCAGGGCATGTAATCCCAAGCTGGTGGTTAGATTATTTGACAACGTCTCTTTAATAATCCAAACAAAAAGAATAGCAAATGCATGGTCTAGGTTTTATATAGCCAGAACAAGCTGATCAGATATTCTTATTATGGGAGAGTCCGGTGTTTGCTACATCTTTGCACAAGCTAACATTAATCTCCTTTGTAAATATGCGTCTAGCCATAAAGAAAAGAAGATAAATTACTGTCCTGGATGCATTTCCAAAAATGAAATTTAATTATATTGGTTTATTTCTTGTAACTTCAATCATAGATCTTTTTTTCTGGCCAATTATATAATTCCTTATTCTAATCATAATATTTATAGCGATTATCGGAAACGTATATGAAGTAACCCTGCATTTTGTAACCGTTGTTGTATTTTCCCATTTTTTTAGCCGGTAGTAGAAAGTCAGTGTCTGTTTGCCTCTTTTGTACCATAAGATTAAATAATAACAATAAAACAAGTTTTTTTCTACTGAAAGTAAGTAGCAACATCAAAACCTAAAACGAGCAAAACATTATTCTGTATATAAGGGGGACTGCCCCCTCCTTAATGCCCCTCTCTTTACGCTAAAGCTTTTTAGTACACTTTTAAAAAAGCTCCCGATTCTCCTTAAATGGCTCTTGTGTTCCAGGAGTTGTTCTTAAAGAATTAGGGAAAAAGGTCAAACCTTAGCATTAAGAGCGGGGTATTGAAGATGGGGCAGCCCCCCTTATATACGTAATAATTTCTGTTTGTTTTAAGTTTTAATATTGCTACTTACTTTCAGTAGAAAACTTGTTCGTTGCTTTGTTTAATTTCTGGTCGATTTTCAAAAGATCCCAAGAACCCTCCGCCCTGGAAATTACTCAGTATAAAACCCCTCCCAAGAAAATCCTCCCTGGAAATTACCCCCAAACAATCGCATCTTATCTGAAAATTCTCATGGAAAATTCCTTGCGGACGATTCCGCCTGAAAAGTCCCCTTATTATACTTTCATTTGAAAAAATACTTTTTTTTATTTGATTTCTGATTGTTTGTCTTGTGGTGGCGCAGTGGATTTGACCTTAGCTTGGTAATACGGGACCCAGAGATCGAATCATGCTGCAGGAATGCACTGCAGGGCCGACGCAGGGACCTTAGTCAAGAAGCGTCGTTAATCTGATACAATCCAATACAATTTCTGGTTATTTACTAGGCCATGGCCTCTGAGCTGGAATATTTTCCCTAAAATTCCCCCCTCCCCGCCGATGGGAATTTTCTGCCGCAGAAAAATTCTCCATGGAGAATGTTTTCCTGTTGATAATTACCCCATGGAGAATTTTCCCTTGGAAAATCCCCAGAGAATCTCAACTTTGTAGGAAGTTTCCCCCAGACAATGCCCCCTGAATTCTCCATGCGTAAAACAGAGTAGCCAACGAGAAAGTAAGTCAAATAAAACGAACTTTGTATTTGAATTCTAGCAAATTCCCCCCGTGTAAAATTTCCCCTGGAAAGTTCACTCTTGGAAACCTTCACCCCAATGGAAAATTCTGCCCTTAGAAAATCCATTCTTTGAAAATCTCCCCCCCCCCTAAAAAAACAAAATTGTCTGTATACTTCTCAATAACTAATATTACATGTAAACAATGAGCAAATTTCATAACTTGCAGCCCTTCCCTCGGGAAATTTGGGATTTCATTCCCTCCCTATGCCTATGCCTTGGGATTATTTCATCCCTAAAGGCATAGTTATTACTCTTTTAGACAATGCTGAACAAAGTGGCAATCTCAAAATTTGCAAAAAGGGTGTTGAATGGGGGTTAATTTCCTTCCACCTAAAAAGTCACTAGAACTTTTAATTTTTGACCAAATGAGCACACTTCTGATCTTCTAGGACCATTTGCTTGATATGATCATCCCTGGGAAGAGCAAAGAAAAAACAATAATTATACATCCGTGGTTTTTTTTCTGTTAAAATTTTTTTACAAAATTCCTCATTTTTACAGTGGAGAAACTGAAGTCTCTTCTGATACGATGAATCTGATGGTGGAATTTTCATTTTGATTTCTTGGCTTTTGTCGGGGGGGGCTGTTTCCCCCTGTTTTTTCTTCAAAAAGTAGCTGCATATTCTCAGGCTCGTAGCTTCTGATTAATTAAACTTAATGAATTTTATGTATTTGGAATCAGCATAAAAATCCAATTCTTTGATGTATCTATTGTTATTAAAATTCTGTTTTTTAATATTTCAGTTACTATTAGGCCGAGTCGCTGCTTACTTACAGTTCGTTATTACGAACTGTTTGAGACTTTAAGCCGGTAGAAAGAACAATAAGTTTTCGAGCTGTAATGTTAAGTAAACACTCTATTCCGTTGTGCATGTACACAGTCTGTCTTAATAGTTCCCCCCCCCCTCTTGCCATCTTCAGGCACATATTATCTATGAAATCCAACCTTAAATAGAAAAAAACGTTTAAAGTCTGTTTTAATCAGATTGTATTTCTGGAAAGACAGAGAGGGGCCTAAGTGAAAGTAGGGAAACTTTCTAACGAAAATTCAATCACCGTGGCAATAGCTCAATAAGATAGTTATATTGCTAAGCGACTAGCTGATTTCAGAAGTAATTAGATCAAGGGCACTTGCTTTTATTGAGCAAATGCTCTTGTAGTAAAGGAGACTTTGCCTGAGATGTATTTACCATTATAATGGCGTAACAGCGGTACCCTAATTCATTAAAGAATTAATGAAACAAACAATCTTTTTTCAACCTGAAGTAAGGAGCAACATTAAAACTTAAAACGAACAAGAATTATTCAGTATATGAGGTGGGATGTCCCTTTTTCAGGCCCTCACTCGTTATGTTAAGGTTTTTTAATGGTTTAATAACCTTAATATTCCAATTCAACGGCCTTTGCCTTTCAGCAGTCGTTGTTAAAGAACTTGGGCAAAAAGTCGGCACAGTGAGTGGGGTTGAGGAAAGGATTAATCCGTCATATACAGAATAGTTTCTGTCCGTTTTAAGTCTTAATGTTGCTCTTTACTTTCAATTGAATAAAATTGTTCTTTTTATTTAACTTCTGATTGCTTTATAATCATGTCCAGGCCTAACCAAGCTATGATGTGGGCTAGCGGCCCCATTAACCTGATTTCTTGCTGTTAAATTGTATATATCAATAATTGTAAAGTGTAAATAAATTGTAAATTAAAATTTTGGACAAAACTTGAATGCTTAGTCAAAATTTCTGATGAATGGTCGTTGATTACGTTTTGATAAATTTTTTACTACATAATTTTGGGTGGCTGAGAGAGGTATTATTACTGGTGTGGATGGGATTCTGCGTAACTTTTATTCTCTTATACACCATTGGCGTATAAAAGCCAACTTGACCTCTACATTAGGGTTCGCTAATATTTAAATACATTATATACACATGTTTTAACACATTGAAAAATTGTAAATGAAGAGGAAAAGAGAAATATTACTTTGTAAAATTGCTGAAAACTAAACTCCTGGTAGCACTTGCCAGCCCCCTCTATCTTCACCAGACATTTTCCGGTGAGGCTCAAGATACCCGCCTCATTTTTTACCCTCGCATTTTTTTTTTTACCTCGCAGTACCAGTAGGCATTTGAATGTTATTGATTTTCAAAACTAACTCCGAAGTTAATGTTTTTCAAAGAAAAGTAAAAAACCAAATTAAAATAAAAACCAGCAAATTCCTACAGTAATTCACACTCATTATGACCAGAAATTACCACTAGCTATTATAGGCCTAATGTATCTTAATGTTATTTATATTAGGCTTAATGAATGGAACAGCCCCTAGCCGCCGTGGGTAGCTAGAAAGTGAATTTTGAAATTGTTGTATGGTAAGAATATGAATGGAGAATCGTAAGAATGGACGATATGTTAAAAAAGAAAAGGTTTTTAAGAAAATGGTAGATAAAATGTAATAGGATAGAAAAAATTTTGTATGTGAGGAATTAGAAAGGTAGAAAGCTATGGAATGCCAAGTAAGAGGTAAGACAGATAGGTAGTAAAGTGAAGGGGAAAAAAGGAGTTATGACTAAAGAATAAGTGAAACCCAAAACCAACAGAAATTAAAATACACAATCATAGAAAGCATAGAGATAACAGATACTAATATATTAAAAAATCTACAGACCCCTCCTCCCCTAACCGTGAAATTTATAAAACCTATCGCATCATTTGTGTTTTATTGTACACTATGTGTATTTTGAACAGTTTCCTTTAGTTTTCGAAACATCGACGACAATTAAAAAATAAATCACTATAATAATCAAGATAAGTGGAAATATCCAATGAAAATAAACTACACATTTAATATATAACGATATTATTTCCTGTAAGTCTTAGCATTTCTGCATTTTATTTCACTCTAATTTCATTTATTTTTTAATGTTAGAAGTATTAAAAATGTTAAAGATACATTTTGTTTTCAGTAAAGTGCAAATGACGCTGTTGTTTCATTGAACTTTTACGGTTAGTGGATGGGGGGAATCTAGCCGAATCCCTCTTTGTAATAATTTTTGTTCGTTTTAAGTTTGAGTTGGATATTAAGCTTAATTTAATTTGAGTTTTTTAATGAATTCCTTTTCGTTTTTTTTGTTGCCGAAGATCTTTTATTTGGTTAGTATAATGAATGTTTCTCATGTTTCCTAGAAATTGAAATATCCAATTCAATTTATCAATTCTAATTACTCTTTTCATTTATTTCAACATTCCCCTCAACATCCCCGAAAGTTTCAACTAAAATACGCCTTTTTGACAACCGGGATGCATTATAGGGTCTTTTGATGGAGTTCAACATTCTCTGATAGTTTCAACTTAATAATCTTTACCGTTCATGAGATGTTGCAGGCATTTTATTTTGTCAACCAGAATGCATATGGCATCTTTTAATTTGTTTTTACATCCCAATCGATATTTCTTGAAATTTTCAGCTTACTGATGTTAGCTGTTCCCGATATCTTCGCCCATTAACCAGTGGGGTATTCGTAGTGCCTTTAAGTTCAACATTCCTTTGCCATTGTCTTAATGTTTAACGTAATACTCGTCCCCAACTGCTCTTAAAACACGAAAGATATGCTGTTTTGATAACCTGGATGCACACAGTGTGTTTTGATTTTTTTTAAATGTCCCTTAGCTGATTTCACGAGTATACAAATCAATGTACAAGTTTAACGAAGGGATTAATCAATATGTAACAAATTTCGCGAACAAAAAACACCACAAAACAAGTTCCACGAACAAAAATCAACGTGACAAGTTCATGAACAAATCGGTCTCATGAAGAGAAAAATTAATATAAAAGTTTCACGAAAAAAAAATCAACATGCAAGAAGTTTCACGAACAAAAATCAGCACTCAACAAGTTCCATCAACAAAATCAACATCGCAATAAAATCTATGAACAAAAACATAAAGTTAAAAATCAATGTACAAGTTTCACAAACAGAAAAATGAACATTCTTCAAATGCTGAAGATAGGCCGTTTTGATAACCTTGATGCGCATAGTGTGTTTTGATTTTTTCAATGCCCCTTAGCTAATTTCAAGAGGAGACAAATCAATGTACAAGTTTCACGAAGAGAAAAATAAACATGCAACAAGTTTCAAGAATAAATATCAGCGCGCAACAGTATCCACGAACAAAAAAAAAATCAGCACGCAACGAGTAAAAACAGTTTCGCCAGGGTAAAAATCAATGTAGAGGTTTCAAGAAGAGAAAAATGAACATATATCAAGTTTCACGAACAAAACTCAGGGCACAACAAGTTCAAAGAACAAAAAAACAGCACACAAAAAGATAAGTGAACAAAAATAAGCACACAGCGTTCCATGAACAAAATCAGTTTCACCAGGAGAAAGATCAATGTATAATTTTCAAGAAGAGAAAAAATTAACATGTAATAAGTTTCATGAACAAAAATCAGCACGCAACAAGTTTTCAAACCCTTTTCAAATTCTAATGTGAAAATAAATTCTTTATAATATAAAGGTTCCCTGAGGAAAACGCCTTGAAAGAAAGTAAAATCCTGAAGAAAAACACGCTTTGAAAAAAAAGAAATCCTGAAGAAAATGAAATCTATTTAAGTGTTATGTAACATCCCACGCGTACATCGCGATTACGCAGTACCTACGTTTGCGCTGCCACTATGTAACATCAACGTCTGTGCTGCCATTACGTAACATCAACATGTACACCTCCATTATGTAACACCCCATGTATGTGCTGCCATTGCGTAACATCCAACGTTGCGCTGTCGCTACGTAACACACACGTGTTCACCGTCACTATGTAACATCCACGTATCCACGTGTGTGCCCTCCTCAGTTGCAAGTGGAGATTTCCCCACGAGGCCCTGAAGTCTAGCATGTCACGCGAGATTGCGTTATTCCCAATAAATCTACTATTTCACGTAAGATTACATTACCCCCAATAAACCTACACGCAAGCAAGATTGCACGCAAGATTGTGGCGCGTCCATCTTTTGTACCATTATTATGTAACATCCACGTGTGTGCCTCCCTTAGATACTACTGGGACCTCCCCAGTCCATGAAGAAACAAGTCACGTTAGAATGTGTCAGCCTTAACACTGGTAAATATTCCCAATTACATAAAAACTAAAGAAATCATGAAGAAAAATGTCTTAAAAACCTCTCGAAATGTCATGAAACGTCTTTAAAAACGTCTTGAAGAAAAATAGCTTAAAAGTGTCTTGATATGTCTTGAAACATCTTGACAGATATCTTGAAGAAAAATGTCAGAAAACGTCTTAGAATGTCTTGAAACATCTTGAAAAACCTCTTAAAGAAAATGTCTTAATAACCCCCCCCCCCCCACTGGACTAGTGGGCTAACACGTCCTATTATGTAGCAGCCGAAACCCCCTTACGTACCATTCAAAGAAATCCCGGGTCAAAGAAGCCCTGGTCTTTACAGGCTTTTTAAAAAGAAACTGTTAGGTAAAACCCAGGGAAACCCTGACTTGGCGGGGAACCTGATGGTTTTTTTTAAGGACTCTCTATTATGCAACAGTCTTAGAAATTCCTGATTAGGTGGGGCCCCTCGTAGGTTTAACACATGCGTAGTTTAGAAAACATTCTCTATGACGTAAGAAAGCAAAAATAAACATTCCCTATGACGTAACATGTACCTGCTTGCTATCGTCGGAATGACGGGATATGGATGTGTTTAAAAGCAGGGGTCCGTTTAAAAGTAGGGATAGGGCCCTCATAAAACCAGTGGAAGGATACTACTGTAATAGCAACAGTGATTATAAAAGTTTCAGGTTAACACCCTTAGCCGCTCTTAAGATGTTACAGATATGCTCTGTTGATAACCTGGATGCATATAGTGTCTTTTCATTTAGTTTTACATTTTCTTCGACATTCCTTGAATTTTCACCTTAACCTTTTCTGACCCAGGATCAAACATTCCTCCTTTGCCAATGATAAATATTGGGATGTATGTAAACAATGAACAAATGTCCCCCTCGAAATTTCCTGAAAGTAGTTGCAAAGTAAAGCTAGTCGCAAGCGCAAGTAGTTGTAGTCACAGTCGAGATTCGTCGCATTCGCAAGCAGTCGCGATTAAAGCAGTAGCTATTTAAAATTTCTATCACTGTTGATAGGAGGCATTTAAAAGGGCAAAGGGGCTGGATGCCCTCCAACTACTCTTCAACATCCCGCTCACCATGCCATGAAAGTTAGAAGTGCTACAAAAGCAGGATTGCCACCACGGTCAGTTCCTAAAGTGCTACACTTGCTCAAATTTGCGTGCTACGGAGCGATGTTGGTGCTTTAGTAAAAAAATTGACTGTAATGGCGCTAAAATAGAGCTAAAATAGCACTTTCATGCTACAGGTGACAACCCTGCTCTACAGTAATGTTCTCTGATATGCCTAACCTTAAAGTAGGATTTCCATTAAGATTTCTTGCCTTTTTGGAAACATTTTATCCTTTTTTTTTAATCAGGCAAATTCTCACCGGATCATAGCTTTTGATGGGTAATGTTCAACTTAACAAATTTTGTATGCTTGGAGTCAGCATAAAGGCCGATTCTTTTTGTTTATTTTTTCTCAAATAAAGTTGATTTTTTTTTAGTTTCGGTTAGCCTAAGATTCGACCGAGTCGCTCCTTTCCTATAGTTTTTTTTTTACCACGAATTCTTTTGTGAAAAAAAGGAGTGTTCCTCTGCCTTATCATATACTTCTTGCTTTTTACTTAATTCACTTCTTTTTGCATGCGCGCGCGCTTTGGTCCAGAAACCAAAAGTTTGGCTGAGGATATGTTTGATTTTTAGAAGGATGTAGTGCTGGTACTACATAAAAATCGCAAAAACAAGGTATGTTGTTCTGAGTTCGAGTCTTAGTGGGGGAGGGGGGTCAAGTTAGGTTTTTGTAACGTATACAGTGCTTGACGGGTGGTTTTATCTTTGACCAGACATAACCCAGGATATATCTTTCTCGTTCAATATTCACTTTTTTTTTAGTTTTTCGTCACATTTCAATAGTGTTTAAACGGCATATCAAGTCCCAGATTTATTAATTTGTATAGGCTATGGAGCCTATTTACCGATTAATGTCTTATGTTTTCCATTTTACTTTATATAGGAATCATTTATAAATAAATTCATAACCCAAAGTATGTTCTGCTTAAAACTGCAGTAATTTAAAAGGTTCTTTGTGTAATTTTTGTAAAAATAAGATATTCAAGTCGGTCCCTATAACTAAACAACTTCTATTGATCTCTTCATTCTTTTTTTGCCTTTCCTTGGGGGGTAGGGGGGTTTCTATAATTTGAAATTTCTTATTTTTTAAGATGTATTTTATTTTATTTAATTGTATTTTAGGAGCCTCAAAAAGTCTTCCGTTTCCTCATTGGCAACCCTGCAATAAGGATGACGTTCTGTATGACCCCCTCCCCCCAAAGAGGAAAAAACTTCCATGAGGATACTCACTCTTCCCTCATTCAATAGTTAAAACGGTTGTACAATCCTGAGCACAATCTTGCTT
This sequence comes from Artemia franciscana, assembly GCF_032884065.1. Lineage (NCBI taxonomy): Eukaryota > Metazoa > Arthropoda > Branchiopoda > Anostraca > Artemiidae > Artemia > Artemia franciscana. Next base: position 5,011,924 of record NC_088879.1, on the reverse strand, counting down.
CAAGCTACAGTAAATCAAAAGATGTTATGTCAATTTTTTGTGAAGCTTAGATTGAAAATTCACTCCCTTTGAATAAACAACTTCTATCGATTGATCCTTACCTATTCTATTTGGTTCTTAATATACTTCGAAGTTTCTGTTTTTTTCCAACATGTGATATTGTCTCAAGTCACAGAAACTATTTGAAAATTTGTTTCTAATACCCTATACGCTTTTGTCATATTTTATGTGCCTGAAAAGTTTCTCTTTTACAAATAAGTGATAATTAACGTCAGTCAAAAGTAAAAAACATATATTTAATTTTTTACCCTATTATGACATTTACAATGTGTAACATACCGCCTTATGACTTGCCACAATCAGCCCATCCCCCTAAGCAAAATTCCGAAGGCGCTGTAACTGCTCTGCCTTACTAAATCCAAAGCAAGCTAGATACCGTGAAAAATTCAATTTATCTGATTCACCACAACATCAACACAAATCAATAGACTGTATATTCTCTTTGATAAATCATAATTGGAATAATATCTAATTACCGATTGTCTGGTAACTGAAGCAAAATATTCCGCATTATGATAAATCTAAGGCCAACATCACGTATTTCCATCAAGGGCTGAGCATCTGGAAGGCTAGCCAAACAGCGAAGAAGATGGATAGAAGTGTTATAGCGATTAGGACAAATAAGTATTTATGCAACATATCAGACCGTGTCAGTTTCCTGTGGGGAAGGAAACCAGAAAAACATTATGAACAGGGCATGCAGGAAATAAAGATTATGTCTCAGTTCATTTTTGCATCTTTATTTAGACATCATTTTCGGGATTATTGAAGAGACGCAAACAATCAAACAACATGAAATGAAACTAACAAATTGATAATTAAATATTCTGCCAAAAATGAAAAAAGATTGATAGAAGTGTTAAATTTATTAGAAAAAAAATGTATTTCTGCACCGCATCAAATCGTGTCAGTTTCCTATGTGGGAGAAAATCAGAAAAACATTACGAAGTCGGTGCGGAGGAAAAAATAGTTAGGTTTCAGTTTTTCTAGTATCTTTATTTGTACATCATTTTAATTAATATAAATAAAAAGAGAAAATCAAAATAACCATAAACCATAAACAGGTTAAAATATTCATGTTAAATTTTCATTTAAAATAAAATTTAAGAGAGGGATAGAACTGCTATAGCGATTAGGACAAATAAGTATTTGTGCAACATATCAAAATGGGCCAATGTGGAAGGAAACCAAAAAAAAATTATGAACAGGCTCTGGAGGAAATAACTATTATATTTCAGTTCAGAACAACATCAAAGAATATTAAATGAAACTAAAAAAAAATGGTAAAATATTCTGTGGAAATGCAGAGAAGATTAATAGAAGTGTTAAAGCTATTAGAAAAAAAAAATGTATTTCTGCACCACATCAGATCTTGTCAATTTCCTGTGGGAGAATAAACCAGAAAAGCATTACAAACTCAGTCCGCTGGAAATAAAGGTCAGGTTTCATATTTTTTTAGTACATTTATTTGAACATCATTAAAATGAATATTGAAGTAACTCTAAATAAAAAGATGAACATAAAGTAAACTCTAAACATGTTGAAATATTTAGCCAAAGGATAAAGAAGAAGGATAGGAGTGTTGTAGCGATTAGGAAAACGTAAGAATTTAAGCCACATATGAGACCTTGCCTGTCTCCCGTGGGGAAGGAAGCCAGAAAAACATTATGAACAGGCTGTGGAGGAAATAAAACTATATCTGAGTTCATTTTTGCATCTTAATTTAGATATTATTTTGTGAATATTGAAGTAACATAAAGAAAATCTCCAAGTGAAACTAAATAAGTTGGAATATACGGTGTCTGTTTTCCCCAGCTTTTTTCAATTTATCAAGAAACATGTATATATATATATATATATATATATATATATATATATATATATATATATATATATATATATATATATATATATATATATATATATATATATATATATATATATATATATATATATATATACATACTACTACTAATACTACTACTACTAATAACTCACTGCAGCACTAAGCCACCTGAGGCCAACACAGCTACGCACACTCCTCCTCCAACCCAATCTATTCAAGGCCTCTCTCTTCACACCCTCCCAGGAAGTTTCCATTTCCTTTAAATATTTATTTATGACATCCTCCTAACCCAGACAAGGACGACCTGCTTTCCGTGTAGCCCCAGACGGTTAGCCAAAAAGGACAATCTTCAACAATCTGTCATCCTTCATCCGCAGAACGTGGCCTAGCCATCTCAACCTTTCTTTCATTATAGCCCTAGAAAGCGGGACTGAACCACATTTTTCGTACAACATACTGTTTGAAATACGGTCAGTCAGCCGGGTATCCAGAACAATCCATAGGCAATTTCTGCAAAATCCGGAAAACATCTAGTAAATTTTCGTCTGCTTTTCAGAGCGTCGATGCTTCAGAGTCATATTTGACCACTTGTCATCACTGCAGCTTCCAATATTCTAATCTTGGTTTGCCGAATTATCTTTCTATTCTTCCAAACTTTTTTTAACTGGGAAAAAACACCCTGAGCCTTAGCTCTTCTACTTTAACATCTTCACTGCTCCCACCGTCTTTACTAATAATACTACCAAGGTAAGTGAAGCTGCCAGCCTGATCAATCTTTTCGTTACCCAACGTCACCTTTTCATCTTCACTTATTCCTAGCCTTAGTGACTTAGTCTTCTTCACTTTAATTTTCAAGCCTATTCTAGCACCATGAACTCGCAAAATCTCTAAAAATTCATTGATTTTGCTCAAACATTCATCTAATATGTGTGAATCATCAGCATGATCTAAGTCCAGGAGTGTTTTTCCTTCCCATTTGATTCCGTGGTGTCCAATTGGCTTTTCTGTGCTCCTTAAGACAAAGTCCATCAAAATGATCCATATAAAGGGGGATAGAACACAACCCTGCTTAACTCCTGATTTAGTATAACACCAGTTGCTAACCTCATTTCCTACCTTAACCGCAGCACTTTTATTCTCGTACATAGTACAAATCACTTCAATGTATTTTTCTGGTATACCATATAAGGATAAGACCTTTGCTAACACTCCTCTATCAACAAAATCGAAAGCTTGTTCATAATCAATGAAACTTAGGACCAAAGGTGTTTGACAACGAAGGGACTTCTCAATTATTAATCTAAGAGTGAAAACTTGGTCGACACATCCTCTACCTTTTCTAAAACCGCACTGTTCTTCCCTTATAACTTTGTCTACAGCATCTCTCAGTCTGAAGATAGATATATATATATATATATATATATATATATATATATATATATATATATATATATATATATATATATATATATATATATATATATATATATATATATATATATATATATATATATATATATATATATATATATATATGTGTGTGTGTGTGTGTATGTGTGTGTGTGTGTGTATGTGAGTATGCGTTACTGCTACTGCTGCTACTACTAATAACAAACTACTACATTACAATGTCTCCTAATGGCAGGTGGCATTGAGGCCACTCCTAACACAGCTGCATACTTTCCTTCTATTCCCCAATTCATTCAAAGTTCCACTCTTAACCATTCCAATAATGTTTCGATTTCTTCTAAGCAACTTGTTCCTGTAACCTACTCTTGTGCGGTGAACTCCCAAAATTTCCAACAATTAATTCATTCTGCTAACATTTTTGTTTAAGACACTCGAATCATCCGCATAATTTACCTCTGGGGGAGTTTTACCTTTCCATTCGATACCGTGATCTCCCATAACCCTTACCGTGTTCTTTAGGACAAAGTTGGTCAATATGACGCATATAAATGGGTATAGGACGTATCCAAGCCTAGCTCCTAATAAAACCTGAGACCAAATGCTAACCTCACTTTCTACCTCAACTACAGCAACATTTTTTTGCTGTAGACACCACTTGTCATCTTAATGTACTTATTTGGTATACAACACAAGGAAAATAGATTCACTCAAGCTTTTTTTTAATCAGCTTAATCAAATGCCCTTTAAAAGCTTATAAAATTGAGAACTAAAAGGGCCTGATGGTTCAGACCCTTCTCAATAATTGATCTAAGAGTGAAGACTTGGTCGACTCAGCTTCTACCCTTCCTACAATCACGCTGTTTTTCTTTCAAAACGTTATATGCAGAACCTCTTAGTAATTTAATTTAGTAATCCAGTAATCTGGTAATTCAGTAATCCTAGTAATCCAGTAAAACATTAGTAATCCAACGCTGTTTATTGTCCTATTCTGTGTCTTGCGATTTCATTTTACAGTATATGTAAAACACTTGATTTACGTGGGGATAAAACATGGTTTCTCTTCCATAAATATTCCACAGTGGTTGTGGTTCAATTTTATTGCATTATTGCTGTAGCACATTAACAAAGGAGGGAGGAAGGAAGAGTAGAGGTCTAAATTCTGACACATAAATTTCAAAGAACAAGCTTTTTAGACATACAGTGGCTAATTTGAGAATGCGTCTCAAGTTGTAGCGCTCTAAAATGGACTCTGGTTACGCTCCTCTATTCCTTCCCTTCCTTAAAGGATGCTATATTCCAAGGCCGTATCCTGAGGGGGGATATTGGGTTTAAACCCCACCAAAATTTTCTTCTGAAATACGAAATTATTATGAAATATTATACGAAATACGAAGAAGAATATTATTCAAATTTGCACTTGTCAACCGGGAATACATAGTCTTGGCTCAAAGAAACGAGGTATTTTCATCAGACCTCTCCAAAATATCTCTGAATACGGCTTAATATACCTCTAATAACAACCCTCCTCACCTACCCCTGGAATTGCTTGCTAAGGGTGTGTTCCCTATAGTTTTTCCACGGTGGCGTGAATTTCCTTTAAATAATTTGTTCTACAGCGTAGAGTTAAGCTGGGAGATGTTAAGAGAATTTTTTTAGACAGAGAGGGACGGAACGCTAACGCTAATTCAAAGAAACGGGCCATTTTCATTAAAAGCTCTCAAAATATCTCTTAATGTGGGCTAAATTTATCTATAACGAGATTTCGTGAAATATGAAAAAGAAAAGAGGCTCAAAGAAAAGAGGTATTTTCATTAAGACCTTTCACGAATATCTCTGAATACGAATTAAATTTACCTCTAATGACAACTCTCTCCCCTTTCCATCCTGGAACTGCTTGCTAGGGGTGTGTCATCCATAGTTTTCCACGGTGGCATTAATTGCATTTGACTAACACGTTGTACAGCTTAAAGTTAAGGTGGGAGGTGTTAAGAGAATATTTTGATGGAGGGGGGAGAAATCTAGCTTTCAGTCAAATAAACGGGGTATTTTCATTAAAAGTTCTCAAAAATACCTCTTAATTTGGGGTAAATTTACCTCTTACTAGATTATGCGAAATACGAAGAAAAATATTATTCAAAAGTTTGCTTGTCAACCGGGAATGCAAAGTCTTGGCTCAAAGAAACGAGGTGTTTTCATTAAAACCTCTCAGAAATATCTCTTAGGCTCAATTTACCCCTAATAGCAACCCTTCCCCTCCCTCTCTGCTTGTTAAAGGTGTGCCACCCATAGTTTGTCACGGTGCCATGAATTTCCTTGGAATCACATGTTCCGCAGCTTAAAATTAAATTGGGAGGTTAAAAGAATTTTTTTTTTATTGAGGGGGGGCTGAAACCTAACATCTGGTCAAAAAACAAAGTTACTTTCATTAAAGGTTCTGGAAAATACATCTTAATGTGGTTTAAATTCCCCTCTAACTAGATTATGTGAAATACGGAGAAGAATATTATTCAAACTTACACTTGTCAACCAGGAATGCAAAGTCTTTGCTAAAAAAAGTAAGGCATTTTCATTTAAACCTCTTAAAATTATCTTTTAATATGGCTTGAATTTACCTCTAGTAACAACTTTTTCATGTTTTTTCCGTTTGTTGTGTTTTGGTGGTTTTTTCTATGATTTCATGATTTATAATTTTTTTTATTAATAAAACTTGAGTGTAAGATAAAATTTTTTGTGCCTTTTAGATTTCTTTTTCCAGGGTGTATTTTTAAAATATTTCATAATTGCAATTTAAGCATCGTGTAGCCTAAGTGCATAGGTATAATCGTTCAAGATTGCCTCTACCATAAGTGCAGAATTATGTGTAGAGAAGAGGAAAAGAAAGTCTTTTGATTTTATATGAAGGTGTGATGAAGTTGATTCCATGTGAAGGATATTATAGCCATAATGATACTCTTGCTCTTACTTTATATATGATACCACATTCAAGTTGCAATAGAGTAAAATACTTTATTGCTAAAAAATGCACAAAGAACAATCTCTTATACTATCTGATAAAACCCTTTAAAGAATTACTTAATAAGCAGGGGGACATCAAATATAACCAATTTCTTGTAATCGATTTTCTCTCCTGCTTGTCCACTATTGCAGACATAGGAAAAACACGCGATCCATTTAATCATTCTAGAAAGGTGGGCAGAGAATTCTCCGTTCGTGGACTTGGTTATCGCGTAGAAATTATTATCCGAACAAAAATATTAGAAAGATTGTCTTGGCCCAGCTGTCTAATGCTATTCCCTTCAGGAGAAATCTCTTTCGAATTCTATTGCGGACACAATTTTGAAAATATAAAGGCTACCTGAAAAAGAAAAGAAAAACGCATTGAAAATAAATTGAAATCTCTTAAAGTCTTATGTAGCATCTCACGTGTGCTTTATCAATGCGTAACACTCATTTGAATCCTGTCATTACGTAACATTCCTAGTTTGCGCCGCCATTACGTAATACCGACGTATACAATGCCATTCCGCAACACCCACGTATACTCCGTCATTAAGTAACACTCCATGTATGGGCTATCCTCAATTACAAGTGGGGATTTCCCACCAGGCCCTAAAGAAACAAGTCATGCGAGATTAAGTCATCTTTAAGACTAGTGAACATTTCATATTACTTAGGCTCTCTCAGCTTGACCCAAGGACTGTAATAAGCCTTATTGCATAACAGCCAAATTAAACCTGAAGTAAACAAACCCTCTTACGTAGTAAGCAAAAGTATGAAACTATTGAACTAAACAAACTATATAAAACACTAAAAGTTAAAATTTATAGTAAAACTATTACGTAGCATACAGATGTACTATACCGTTACATATGCGCTATAGTATTGTGTAAGATCCAAATTCGCGTAATAACGTCTTGAGGGATTAGTAGCTCCAGTAGTATACCCCTATGGGCCTTCTGGAATAGATTGGGCCGTCACTACTGATAGAGTATTTTATACCTCTTTCATTTAAATTTGCCTTCAATAATAGTTTGGTAGGAATCTATTGAAGTTATCTCAACATTATAATGCTTAAGTATTTTTTTTATCTCTACCGGGTTTTGTTTACTGAATAATTCCTATGGCTATGGCACTCATTAGCCTTGTATAAACTTAACTTATCAAACAGCTTGTGGTAACGAAGTGTAAGTAAGGAGCGATGCAGTTCAGTAGCAACCGAAATTCTAGGAAACAGAGTCTTAATAACAATAGATACATCAAAGAATCTAATTTTGATGCCTATCTTTAATATATAAATCTTATCTTGCTATCTTACATATCTTTAATATGTAAAACTCACCAAATTTAATGTTACCCATCAAAAGTTATGAGCTTCAGAAAATTTGCCCGATTTAAAAAAAAAGGGGAATCACACATAAGACATCAATTGTTCTTAATGAAAATCACTCCATCAGATTCAGTATACAAGAGAACACTACTATAGAGATTTCAATACCTATGTACAAAAATGTGAGATTTTGCATTCTTTGCAAGAAGAAAGATCACAGAACCGTGTTTATCTATTTTTTTTGTTCGTTTATTCCTAGGTATAATCATTTCGAAACAGTGATAGTAGAAGACTGGGAGAGGGCTCAATTGGTTGAGAATCAGAAGTTCTAGTACCCTTTTAATGTGACCAATAATATTAGATGGTATCTAGTCTTCAAATATTTTTCCCCTCCCACAATCATATTTTCCCCAAAGTCACCCGATCAAAATTTTGAGATTGCCATTTTGTTCAACATAGTCGAAAAAACTATCAACTATGCCTTTGAGGATTCCTAATGCCCCACATTCCTAGAGGGAAAGGGCTACAAGCTATGAAATTTGCCCATTATTTATACATGTTTTTGGTTATTGGAAAGTATCCAGATTTTTTTAGTGGGCATTTTTCTGGCGAGGGTTGGAGGAGAGGGGTTACGTGGGAGGATCCTTCCATGGAGGAGCTGTTCAAAGGGGAAGTTGAAACAAGTTTTTCAGCTGAAAGTAAGGAGCAAACATCAAACTCAAAACGAACAGAAATTATGATGCATGTGAGGGAGGTCGCTACCTCGTCAATACCTCGATCACTAAGGTTTTAGCTTACGCTAAAAATTTTCTTAGTTCTTTTGAAAGAGCCAATTATTCTAATTATACGGCCTTTGGGATTCAGGGGACATTCTGAAAAAAATTTGGCAAAATTCAACTCTAGCGTAAAGAGCAAGGTATTGACAAGACCCTCTAATATACATAATAATTTCTGTTTGTTTTAAGTTTTTATGTTGCTCCTTACTTTCAGTTGAAAAAGCTTCTTTTTTTATTTAATCAGTAAAGAGTTGAACCTAGAGAAATAGAAAATTTACTTTTTAAAAAAAAATATGATTCTAAAGGTTTTCATTCTTCTTAATGGTTTAATAACTCTCGCAAAAGAAAGAACCAATCAAGTTTTTAAAAGTAGGAGTTATTTGTCTCACCAAAAATGAAATTTCTTGTCAGTTTAATTTATCCCTCGAAATTAGTTAATCGGAAGCTTTAGTTCACTGGTTTATATAACTTGTCTTTATTCTAAATTGAATTACATTGCATGTCAAACATACAAGCGCATATATAACGAGAATGGGTCAAAGGGATATAATCAAACAGTTTGTGGTAACGAACTGTAGTAAGGAGCGACCCGGCTCAATAGTAACCGAAACTCCAGAAAATGGAATTTTGATACCAATAGTTACACCAAAAGAATCACATTTTAATGCTGATTTTAATCAAGTTTAGTCTTATCCTTCAAAAGTTACAAGTCTAAGAAAATTTGCCTTATTTTAGAAAATAGGAGGAAATAGCCCCTAAAAGTCATGAAATCTTAACGGAAATCACACCATCAGATTCAGCGTATCAGAGAACCCTTGTGTAGAAGTTTCAAGCTTCTATCTACAAAAATGGGGAATTTGTTTTGTTTTTTTTTTGCCAGAAGGCAGATCAGGGATGCGTGCTTATTTTTTTTTTTTGTTTTTTTGTTTTTTTTATCCCAGGGGTGATCGTACGGACCCAGTGGTCCTAGAATCCCCCCTCCCACACTCATTTTTCCCAAAGTCACCGGATCAAAATTCTGAGATAGTCATTTTATTTAGTATAATCGAAAAACCCAATAACTATGTCTTTGGGGACGACTTACTCCCCACAGTCTCCGTGTGAGGGGCTGGAAGTGATTTACCAGTGTTTACATATAGTAATGGTTATTGGGAAGTGTACAGACGTTTTCAGGGGGATTTTTTTGGTTGGGAGAAGAGGGGTTGAGGGGAGGGGTTTATATGGGGAGATCTCTCCATGGAGTAGTTTGTCATGGGGGAAGAGAATTTTCTTGAAGAAAGTGCAGGATTTTCTAGCATTTTCAAAAAACAAACAATGAAAAAATAAGTATGAACAAGTTTTTTCAACTGAAAACAAGGAGCAGCATAAAAACTTAAAACGAACAGAAATTATTACGCATCTAGGGTTCCCCTCCTCCTAATACCTCGCTCTTTCCGCTAAAGTATTTCTAGTAATTTCAACTATTTATTCTACGGCCTTTGTGATTCAGGGGTTGAAAGGGGTTGTCCCTTCCTCAAAGCCTCGCTCTTTACGCTAAAGTTTGACTCTTTCTCACACAGACTCTTTCTCTACTTTTTAAAAAATTAAAAAACTTTAGCATAAAGAGCGAGGCGTTGAGGAGGGGACATCCCCTTTCATATACGGAATAATTTCTGTTCGTTTTGAGTTTTAATGTCGCTCCTTACTTGCAGTTTAAAAAACTTGTTTTTTTTAATTTTTCATTAAGGAGCGTTTAGATAAATAATAATGAACTCGAATCTTTAACCATGTCTATTTTAATGGCTCCCTTACATCTTTGATATTTAGTCCCAAATGACTTCGAAAAATAAAGATTTTCAAAGATTCAGGCCTGACCGCGGCACCGTTCCAGAAGCAATAGACCATTCAACTTTCCGCTCTCTTATTTCGAATGATAACACGATATCCCCAAGTATCTTGGTTGGGCAGTTTTCTCACAAATTCTCGATTCATTTGCCCAAACTGTAGTGTACCCTTGCCAAATGATAAACGTGGTTTTTTATAGTAGGGGGATTCAATTCTCCGTTTTTGTGAAAACGGCACTTAATTTTAAGGAGGAAGGGATGATAAATTGAGGAAATGTCTCTATCGCTGATATTGTTTAAAATGGTTGGGTTTGGCGTTGCATTAGAATATATAGAGTAGCCAGAGTATTTTTTATTAAATGATAAATGTATTGTTACACAGCACAAGGACTTCACTCATTTTTTATTTTTTAATGAAAACGGCACCTAATTTTAAGGAGGAGAAGAAGACATAAGGAAGAAATGTTTTGATCAATGACGTTGCATGTAATTGTTTGTTGCTGTATTTTGTTATATATTGTAAGCCCTGTATTTCAGTTCAATGATAAACAGTTACCAAAAGTAAGCATGTTCAGTTCTGAATCCGCTAAGATGGAAGTTTCAGAGAATGATGAGGGGGATGATTAAATGACTGAAAAGGCAATATTTGCCCGCTACTACTACTGCTACTACTACTACTACTAATACTACTATCACTACTACAAAAACTGCTTCTGTAGTGATTATATCTATGACTGAGGATAATGAGGTGAAATTCGAGGAGACATTGAAGGGAAAGTTGAACTAAAGTAAAGATGCTAAATGTATACATATTATCAAAAGGACGTAAATGCATACAGATAAGGCCTCGTTCGATGACACGAGAAACTGTTTTCTCATCGGAACATAACAACCAAACTATAGTGTTTTCTTGATAGGACTGAAGTACACACTTACGCATCTGTCTATTAATTAATCTATGTTAGTGTGTTACTGTAAGCTAAACCTGTGTATCGTATATAGTATGGTACTTTCTTTGTATACACCTATAATAGACTATATAAACTTGATTAAAAAAAATCTCATTGCATGGTAAATGTCGTACTCGCTTGTCACGCAAACTATCGACACATTACATGAATAATCAGCTTCTTGATAACAAATGAAAACAAATTTATATTTCCAGGAAAGGTCCAGGGAAAATAGAACTAAATAAAGCGACAGCACCAAACGGGGAAAAATCCACGCCAGAATAAACAATCGTTCTCAATTGAAGTGTCAAGATAACCTTCTAAAAATCCTTCGATAATTTCTTCATGAGGTCTCTGTCATTTGATGAACTACTGTTGCTCACGCAATAAAACATAATATTGATCCTTTTTACGATATTATTAAAAAATGAACTCATATCCAAAACAAAGTCTTGTAAATGTTCAATGGATTAGTTCAAGTAACAAACCTAAATGACAGGCAGCATCAAAAGTTTTTCATAAAATTATTTCGCTATAATATAATTTAGTTCATTTGTTATTTTAAATTTTTAACCCAGTTACTTTTTGTTTTCACAATGGTAGTTGCCAATTGTATATTTGAGCAGTTGCATATTATATATCTTATTTTAGTCTATTTTAGTTTTATATATATATATATTAAATAAAAAAAATAAGTTTTTTTTAACTGAACGTAAGGAGCGATATTAAAACTTAAAACGAACAGAAATTACTCCGGACTGAAAGGGGATGTTCCCTCCTCAACACCCCGCTATTTGCGCTATAGTTTGACTCTTTCTCTCAAATCTACTTTTAAAACAGTGAAAAACTTTAGCGTTGAGGAGGGAACATCCCCTTTCATGTACGGAGTAATTTCTGTTCGTTTTAAGTTTTAATATCGCTCCTTACTTTCAGTTAAAAAAATTTGTTTTTTTATTTAATTTCTGAACGTTTTTGAATTAATGCATGTTTTGATTTTGGCTCTCCGCATATATATACTTAGAATGAAATTTGCATATTTTTTGGCTAAATGGATTTTTCTTAGTTTTGATCGGACGATTTTGAGAAAAAATGAGTGGGGGAGGAGGCTTGGCTGTCCTCCAATCTTTTGCTTACTTAAAAAGGCAACTAAAACTTTTAATTTCTTACGAACGTTTTTATTAAAAAAAATATACATAACATCCGAATTAAGTTACGTAGCGAACTTTTATATTCGTATATTTTTATTACGCATATGAGCGGCTTTGCCCCCTCTTTAATACCTTGCTATTCACACTAAAGCTAAAATTTTGTCCAAATTCTTTAGGAATGACCCATGAATCACAAAGGCCGTAGAAGAAATAATTGAAATTACTAAAATACTTTAGCGTAAAGAGCAGGTATGAACCCCTCATATGCGTAATAATTTCCGTTTGTTTTGTTTTAATGCTGTTCCTTACCTTCAGTTGAAATTTTTTTTCATATTTATCTTTTGATTATTTTTTGTTTTAAATGATATTAGAAAATCCTGCGCCCCCTTCATGCAAATTCTCTCCTCCCATGACAAATTCCTCCGTGGAAAGATCCTCCCACAAAATTCCCTTCAACTTCTTCCCCTCCCCAAACCAAAAAAATCCTCCTGAAAACGTCTGCACACTCCCCAATAACTATTACTATATGTAAACACTGGTCAAAATTTGTAACGTGTAGCCCCTCCCCCGTGGACTGTGCAGGAGTGTGTCGTCCCCAAAGACATAGTTCTTAGATTTTTCAACTATGCTGAACAAGATGGTTATCTCAGAATTTTCACCCGTTGACTTTGGGAAAAGAATGAGCGTGGGAGGGGGTCTAGGTGCCCTCCAATATTTTTGGTCACTTAAAAAGGGCACCAGAACTTTTAATTTCTGTTAAATTGAGCCCTCTCGCAACATTCTAGGACCACTGGGTCTATACGGTCACCCCTGGGGAAAAGAAAAAAAAAAACAAACAAATAAACACACACCCGGTATCGGTCCTCTGGCAAATTTTTTTTTACAAAATTCCATATTTTCGTAAATAGGAGCTTGAAAATACTACAGTAGGGTTTTCTTATACGTTAAATGCAATTTTATGACTTTTAGGAGGTGTGTCCCCCTATTTTCTAAAATAAGGCAAATTTTCTCAGGCTCGTAACTTTTGATAAGTAACACGAAATTTGATGAAACTTATATATTTTAAATCAGTATAAAAATGCAATTCTTTTGATGTTCTTTTTATCAAAATCCCATTTTTTAAAGTTTCGTTTACTATTGAGCTGGCTCGTTCCTTACTACAGTTCGTTACCAAGAACTGTTTGAAAATACACGTAACTTAAGATTTAACTTACGTAACAAACTTCTATATTCTTATATTTTTGTTATGCATATGAGGGGATTTGTCCCCTTGTTAATACCTTGCTCTTTACACTAAATCTTAAGTTTTGTCCCAGTTCTTTAAGAATGACCCCTGAATCAGAAAGGCCGTAGAATAAATAGTTGAATTTACTAAAAGTACTTTAGCATAAAGAGCGATGTATTTAGGAGGAGAAGAACCCCTCTTCTGCGTAATAATCTCTGTTCGTTTAAATTTTTAATGCTACTCCTTACTTTCAATTGAAAAAACTTTTTCATGTTTTTTTTCATTGTTTTTTTTTTTATAGGAATGCTAGAATCCTGCGCCCTTTTCATTGAATTTCTTTTCCCCCCTCACAAAATCCTCCAAGGAAAGATCCTCCCACATAGCCCCTCCCCTCACCCCCCCTCCAACCAAAAAAATCACCCTGAAAACGTCTGTACGCTTCCCAATAACCATTACTGTATGTAAACACTGGTCATAGTTTGTAACTTGCAGCCCCCCCAGGGACTGTGGGGGAGTAAGTCATCCCCAAAGACATAGTTATCATGGTTTTCGACGATGTGGAAAAAAATGGATATCTCAAAATTTTGATCCGTTGACTTTGGGAAAAAATGAGCGTGGAAGGGGGCCTAGGTGCCCTCCAGTTTTTTGGTCACTTTAAAAGGGCACTAGAACTTTTCATTTCCGTTATAATGGGCCCTCTTGCAGCACTCTAGGACCACTTGGTCAATACGATGACCCCTGGGGATAAAAAACCAGACAAACAAACAAATAAACACGCACCCGTGATTTGTCTTCTGGCAAAAAATATGAAATCCCACATTTTTGTAGATTGGACCTTGAAATTTTTTCTAAAGGGTTGTCTGATACGCTGAATGCGATGGTGTGATTTTCGTTAATATTCTATGACTTTCAGGGGGTGTTTCCTCCTATTTTCAAAACAAGACAAATTTTCTCTGGCTCGTAACTTTTGATGAATGACTAAATTTGATGAAACTTATATATTTAAAATCTGCATAAAAATCTGATTCTTTTGGTGTATCTTTTAGTATCAAAATTTTAGTATCGAAATCGGTTTCTTAGAGTTTCGTTTACTATTGAGCCGGATCGCTCCTTACTACAGTTTGTTACCACGAACTGTTTGAAAATGGATTGGCATTTTTTCCCTAAGTTTTAGAGATTCTTTTTGTGTGTAAATTCTTCTTTTTCCTGGTCCTTACCACTTTTCAACGAAGCAGAAGAAAAAAAAATAAACAAAGTTTTCAGTCTTAGGAACATTATTTTCAACGGGGAGGGAGGAGAGTTAAGGGGATGATTTTCTAGGGGTGATTTTCTGGGAGGATTTTCCACGGAGGGAAATTTACCGTGGGGAAATTTTCCACGGAGGAGTACTTTCCGTTGGGAGGGTATTTTCGGGGGGTTGTGGTATTTCCCGTGGTGGTATTTTCCGGGGGGTAAACGCCTAGAACCGTAAACCCTAATCAGGTTAATTCCTGCTCGTTTTTAGTTTGACTCTGCTATTTATTGTAATTTCTGTTTATTTGGGTTTCATTTATTTATTGATGCTGCTTTGTGGTAGTTTTACGCTTGATATATTATTTTAGTCAAATTTAGCTCTTTTTGGTGTAATGGAATTCTTTATTTTTCCTTGAGAAACTTATTTTGTAGAAGACGTTTTTTTAATTAATTTTAAAAGTAAAGATCACAATCTGCCAGCGTTCAGGGTTAATTTAAAGCTGAAATGTTGGAAGGGTATCTACCTTTCGGGAATTTATGATAAGGCTTGATCAGGATAAAAATTCGGGTAAAGCTTTCCAGGAACAGTTGAATACTAAACTGGAGATTTTAGATTTGAACAATGTAGAAGATAGATGGAATAATTTTATGAAAAGAGTTTGTAAGGTCACTGATGGTGTCTTGGGCAAGAAAGTTAGAAACGTAACTAGGAGTATTAGTGAAAATGCTATATGTTTAATAGAGAAGTGGAGGGGTCTCTACAAGAATTGTTTGAGTGACAGATCATATGAAAATAAGGGGAATGTAAAGAAAGTAAAGACAGTATTAAAATGTGAATCAAGGAGGTGTGAAGTGGAGGCCAAGGAAAAAACTTCCGAAAATCTGGAAGATGCAGCTATACAGCAGTAACAGTAAAGTATTGTCCCTCATGTTGACAAAACGAGAGGAGATACTATCTGTACGTGTCACAGTTAAATATAGGAAAGAGAAAAGATATAGAAAAGAGTGAAAAGGTTTGTGACGCTTTGGAAGTGAAGGAGAATTTATTATGTGAGGAAGAATTTGTGACAGTATTGAAAAGATTAAAAAATAATAAAGCCCCAGGTGTTGATAGTGCGGTAAATAAGTTTTTTTTAAAATATGGTTGTTGTGAGGATAGAGATCAGTTACTGAAGATTATCAATATGATTTCCGAAAAAGTGGAAGTACTTAGCGAATTTTAGAAAAATTCTAATTAAGCCCCTCCACAAGATTGGGGATTAGAGTGAGTGTGTTAATTAACTATAGAGGCATTGGCCTGGTCTCTCTAGGAAATAACTTACTTAGTATGATGATAATTTTAGACTTAGAGATGGGTCGACATAAATTTCACCATTAGATTTATAATTCAGAGTTGCCTGTGTCTCTCAACACCTCTAGTCTTCAGTTTTATAGATCATGAGCAAGCCTTTGATTCAGCTGATAGAGGAACTTTAGACAAGGTCACATCCTTGGTCCTAACCTCTATCCTCCTGTGGTTCTATAAAAAAAACATATTAAAATGATTGCTGCTATGTACGAGAGAAACATTGCTCTGGAAAAGGTAGGAAGTGAGGGTAGTGGCTGGTTTCATATTAAATCAGGAGTTAAGCAGGGTTTTATTATATCCCTATTGACATCGATCATTTTGATCGTCTTCGCTCTAAAGAGCACAATAAAGGCAATAGGAGAACTCTGGATCAAATGGGGAAGTAAACATCTCCTTGACTTAGGCTATGAAGATTATTGAGGCATCCTAGATGAGAATGTTAACAAAAGGAAGGAACTTTTAAAGGTTTTGCAACTTCAGGGTTCTAAGATTGGGTTGAAAATATTGTCAAGAAGGCAAAGTCACTAAAACTAGGAATAAGTGAAGGTGAAGAGGTAATATCATGCAACGAGAAGATCTATAAACTGAGGAGCTTCACTTACCTAGCTAGTCTTATTAGTAAAGACGGTTGGTGTAGTTAAGATGTTAAAAATAGAATAGCCAAGGCCCATGATGCTCTTTTTATACTTGAAAAAAGTTCGGAAGGTAGGAAGATAAGTCTGCGAACCAAGGCTAGAACATTGGGAGCTACAGTTATATCAGTTGTCAAGTATTCTTCTGAAACGCTGGTGTTTCGAAAAACAGAAGAGAAATTTCTAGATATTTTCCACAGACTTTGCTTAAGAACTGTTTTGGGTATCTTACTGACTCACTGTATCTCAAATAGTAAGCTGTAGGAAAAATGTGGTTCATTACCGCTTTCTAGGGCTAAAATAAGAGAAAGAATGAAATGACAAGGACATTTTCTGTGGATGCAACATGACAAATTTCCAAAGACTGTTCTTATCGGCCAACCGTCTTAAGCCAAATGAAAAGTGCCCCCCAACGAAGTTCCAACTCCCGAACGAAGTTGGAAGATGTCGTGGGGAGAAATAAGAGAAGTTGAAACTTCTTGGGAGAGTGTAGAGAGGAAGGCTTTGAATAGATTGAGATGGAGGAGAAATATGTGTGGCTGTGTTGGCCTCAGATGAATTGGTACTGCAATGAGTTATTAGCAGTCTTAGTGTCATCTGAAACTTACAAGTCCTGTTCTTTAAGTTTGTTTTCAAGCCTTTTTCATTTAAATTTAAATTAAGCTATCAATTAAACTTCAGTTTTGCATTACAAATTTCAAATGTACTGGAAAATCGTTTCGGTTTACATTAAGTTTGACTTGAGCAAAGTTTCAGGCAAATTTGGGAACCTATGCAATGTCATCAACTAATCCTGCGTGCATGTAGAAAAATACTAGTTTTAATACATAATTTTTATTTATTAAAATTACGCCTTTTAAAATTGAAACTCATACATAAAACAAAAATAAAAACAATAAGAAATATGATCACAATGATTAGAACGTATATTAAAATACTATTTTTCATATAATATTTTCAGAATATAAAGGGCATAAATGGAGAATTGTCAACGAAAAAATAAATATCAGGTTACATGTAGGTCCCCTTTTAATATTCTAGTAAACGTTTTCTTAAATTGTGGATTAGCTGATGCGTAGCAAAATGGATTCATCGGGCTATTTGCATAACATAAGAAATAACTAAACATATATAAATGCGGATTTATGCAAGAATCTGATGTGCAAAAACCTTCCACTAACGCAAAAATATGATATGGTGTCCAACACGCAACAAAAGCACCTAGGATTAGAGAGATCGTTCGTAATGCTTTTCGTGCACGATTTTCAGATTTCGATTTTTGTCTTTCCTCTCCACTCACTTTTTTCCTGCGAACTTTAATTTTCTTTCCTAATGATTTAACAAGATCCTTTTTGGGCTTCAAACTTTTATTCTTATCATTTGAGGTAGGCTGAAGAGGAGCGGGGGCAATACTTTGTGCCTCAGAGGTGGCAACTACGCTACTGGATGGTGTTGATGGTCCACCTTTAGAAGCTTTTGTAACTTCAGCAGGAGTAGGAGCAAATTTTACAGTTGGCTGCGAAGGCTTTTCAGGTGGAGATGGTTCTTCACTTTTATCTTGCTTTTCTGATAAGTCAAGTAGGTTTGGTTTACCATCTACCTCATACTTATTCTCATCACTAAAATTTTCTTTAGCATCACCATTTGTGTTTTGTTGAACTACGGTACCCTGAGAGGCAAAGCTTCCGTTTGTATTTTCAGTTTGAATTATTTCTGGGACTATGGTAGTATTAGAAATATCAGATTTTTCTGGTATTATGGTAGAACCTGATTCATTTGCCTTAGAAACATGTGCAGGAGTTTTAAAAGGAGACGGATAACTTGGTAATGATGGCGTACTCACTGGAGAAATTGAGGAGGGTATAGTTGGATTCCAAACAGATGACGGAGGTGTTCCCACGACTGGGGTTAACACATTAACAGAGCTTTCGTCCATATATCGAATTTCTGAATTATCAATTCCAACTAGGTCACAACTTCCCTTTGATCGCTTAGAAATGTTTCCAACAGACCCTTGCCGAGAACATCCAAAATCGACCGACACATTGTCACTAACAGGACTAGTTAAACCCATTGGGGTGGAGCAGGCTACAAAGCCATCTGTCGTAAAATTTATAACCCCAGTACTATTAACAGATACCCAGTCTAAATCTGTTGGAGGAGGAGGGAAATCAGGGTGAATTCCTATAATGATTGGGCTTTCATAAATTAAATCCATTCCTCTAATACCTCCATTAGGAACGGAAACATTTTTTGCTGATATATTAGATCCAGTACTTTTTAAACTATCGTGTCTTTCTATTTTGTTAGAAACCTGACTTACTTGGGCACTGTCAGGCTGCAGAAGACTTAAAGCAGTAGGCCTTTCTATGCTAATGACCTTGTTTTCTGGTATTAACATGTTTTCACAAGCAGACTCAGTCTGTTTTTGCATCACAGCTGCCACTGAAGTTGCCGGTTCGGGTTTCAATTCCACTTTTTTTGGCACAGGAACATCTGTGTCTAGTAAACTACACTCTGGTATTCTCGGTAACGTTTCGACTGTTGGAGTTTTCTTTTGTGGAGGAGGTGGGTCTATTTTAGGGACGTGAACCTTTTTAGTTTTTATTTGAGACTCTTCGTCTGATTCAAACGCTGTAGACGATGAATGCTCCAATTCTTTTCTATCCGAAAAACTGGTAGTCTCTGTTGTTGTTTTAGACATTTTTTGACTTCCGGATGATTCTCTTCCACCTAAAAAGAAAAAAAAAATAATGAGGATTTTATTAAATATCATTTTCGTTCGGTGATTTATTCTAAATTTTTATTCGATACAATTTAAATTTTTATCCTTATGATCCTCAAGATGTAGATTTACCTAGTTTGAAAGTGCACATCAGAGATAATGTGTTGCTAAAAGGAGGGAAGAGAACATTCTAAGAATCGTATTGAAAGGAGGGGACGATGGTGAAAACTCAGATATCAAATGGAGGGGTACAATATCAGATTCAATACGTGCAGAAAGATTGGAACAGAGCCAAATACTTATGGAATACTTTTAGGGATAGAAAAGGGAGAAGTGAAAATTTTGGAGAGGGCCTTAGCATTAGCAAATATAGGGTAGATAGGCTAATTATAGCTAATAAGTTGAATATAGTGAAGTTCAAAAATATTGTGTAATACAGGAAAAACGGGACAAGGCTTTGATGGCAGAATCTTCCTTCTGAATATTGCCTGAATAAAGTTTACTACTTTCGATCTGAAAAATTCACATTTTTCCGAGAGCATTGGTCGTGGACTGGTTTGTTTTTGTCCACAGAGCCAACCAAATCTAATCAAAACTCTTGTGAAGGTAAAAATTAACATTTTTCCGAGAGCAATGGTCGTGGACTGGTTTGTTTTTGTCCTCAGAGCCGACCAAATCTAATCAAAACTCTTGTGAAGGTGAGTGGGTACTCAATTGAGCGAACATTCTAAGTTCTAGACCATTTTTAAGCAGCACGCGACATTCCAACCCGTCATAGTGCCATTTCTAATGATCCTGTACCACAAAAGGCTAATTTTGGCCTCAAACAGACACTGTAGGATAATTTAGAAATAACTAATGAGTCCGCTGTAGATGATTTTGAATTAAAATCAAGTTGTTGCGGACATGCATTAAGTCCGTTTATTTTGCAACATTTCAAGAGCTTACATACGTCATTTTTGCGTAAGGATAGTTGTATTGTTTTTAGTGAAACCCATAACGAACAGAAATTAAATAAACAATCATAGCATACAAACATACAACAGCCATTAGTATAAATAAATAAATAAATCTCAAAACGAGCGAAACTTATTTTTAATGTGCAAATCAAGCTTAAAGTATTAAAAAATCACTAAAAACTACTAAAAAATCACTAAAAACCACTAAAAATAACTAAAAAAAGGTTTAGCTAGTGATATTAGCTGCTGAAAGCTCATCAGTTCAAGATTTCATTTCACTGCAATTTTATTTTTATGTTCAAGCACAAAAGAAAATATTTGTGACATCATTCGTCTTCAGTGAAGTGCAAATGACGTAAAGTGCCTTTTCCTCTTCACTTCCTGCTTAAAGTTTTTGCTTTGTTTGGGCAGTATATCTTTTTCTTAATTTCTTTTTAGGTAAGTAACAGCTGGTTACATACTTACTTACTTGTCCCTGTTGCACGTTCAAGCCAAATCCCGGCTCATCGTGTGACCCAGCAGACGACGACAAGTCTCCTTCCGAAGGTTTCGATCGAGAATGGCAGGTTTTACGATCTCCAGCCATTGACGATCCAACAACAGCCGTATTTTCGAAGCCCTGCGATTGGCACCAGATCAAACTGCCATGAGCCACGTTTTCTTTTGGCCTTCTGTTCTCTTCTTTCATACCCGTAGCGGTAGATTTTTGAGGCATCTTTTGATTTAATGGTGATCTGGTCTACACTTTGTGCGGCCAAACCATCTCAGTCTTCTCTGCTTGACAATATCAGAGACGATTCGGCAATCCTCACATCATCTCTTGACTTCGTCGTTTGGGATTCTATCTGTGACGTGGATGCCTTCGGCTGCTTTCAGTGACCACGTCTCACATCCATAGAGGAGAACAGAGAGAATCATAGCTTAATACACTCGGAGCTTCGTCCATGTCAAAATTTTTCTCCGTTTCCAGAGAGCCTTCCGTAGTTGAAGGAATACGTTCCAGGCTGACGATATGTGGCTCCGGTTCTCCTCTGAAGACTCGTCAGCGAGTTTACCATTGAGTCGAGGTATTTGAACGATTGGATGTCTGCAATCTGACTACCACTTAGGGTCCCAAGAGTTTCATCCATCCCAGCCGTTCGAGTGGTTTTTATTTTCGCTAGTCTTATTTGGAGGCCAGTCGAGAGTGCCGTTATCTGCCATGTCATTGGCAGACATTGGCATTATTATCACGTAACTAATCGATTGCCCAATATTCAAATAAATTATGTGTAAAAAAGAATGAGGTTCGACAAAAGAATGGTAGGGAACTACACTTCTTTAGTTATCCTGGAATTTTGGCCGAAACTTATTTGTATGAAAGAGAATTGCACTAGTATATTGTCTTTACAAAAAGAATGGAAAATATCTAAGCTTTTCATTATTTTATAGAGTAATTAAAAAAAAATCCAAAAAATTAGTATTTCAAAGAAAAGCAAAGATCTCTATTAAACTAATACTTTTCACTAAAACTTTTCACTTTTCACTATACTACAAATTATTTTCTGTCCTTGGAAAGGCATAGGGGTTTTGAGCCCTTCTCATGTTAATTTCTGCTCCTTCTGAGTTTGACTCGTTTATTTATTGTAATTTTTGTTTGTTTAGTGTTTCAAATATTTATTGATGGTGATTTGTGGTTGTTTTATGCTTGGCAGATTATTTGATTCTATTTTGCTTATTTTTAGTTTAATGGAGTTCTTTACTTTTCTTTAAAGAATTTTGTTTTGTTGAAAAAGTGTTTTTAATTGATTTTTGCTCTTTTTATATTGACATTAAACAAAAAAACAAGTTTTTTTTTAACGGAAAGTAAGGATCGACATTAAAACTTAAAACGAACAAAAATTAATTCGTATATGAAAGGGACTGCTTCCTCATCAACACCCCGCTCTTTACGCTAAAGTTTGACTCTATCTCTTAACTCTACTTTTTAAAACAGTAAAAAACTTTAGCGTAAAGAGCGGGGTGTTGATGAGGAAGCAGCCCCTTTCATATACGTAGTAATTTTTGTTCGTTTTAAGTTTTTATATCGCTCCTTACTTTCCGTTAAAAAAACTTGTTTTTTTTTATTTAATTTTTGAACGTTTTTGAATCAGTGCATGTTTTGATTTTGGCTCTCCGCATATCAATAATTAAAACGAAATTTGCATATTTATTTTTTTGGCTAATTGGCTTTCTCATAGTTTTGATCGAATGATTTTAAGAAAAAACGAGCGGGGGAGGAGGCCTAGTTGCCCTCCGATTTTTTGGTTACGTAAAAATGCAACTTCTTAAGAATGACCCATGAATCACAAAAGTCGTAGAATAAATAGTTGAAATTACTAAAAATGCTTTAGCGTTAAGAGCGAGGTAATAGGAGGAGGTGAGCCCATCATATGCGTAATAATTTCTCTTTGTTTTAAGTTTTAATGCTTTTCCTTACTTTCAGTTGAAAAAACTTTTTCATATTTGTTTTTCGTTGTTTTTCTTAATAATGCTAGAAAATCCTGCGCTCCCTTCATGAAACTTTTCTTCCCCCATGACAAATTGCTCCAAGGAATGTTCTCCCAACATATCCCCCTCTTCTCACCCCCCCCAAACCTAAAAATCCCCCAGAAAACGTCTGTACACTTCCCAATAACCATTACTATATGTAAGCACTGGTCAAAGTTTGTAACTTGTGAACCCCTCCCACGGGGACTGTGCGGGAGCAAGTCGTCCCCAAAGACATAGTTATAAGGTTTTTAGACTACGTTGAATAAAATAGCCATCTCAGAATTTTGATCGGGTGACTTTGGGAAAATAATTAGCGTGGGAGGGGGCCTAGGTGCCTTCGATTTTTGGTCACTTAAAAAGGGCACTTGAACTTTTCATCTCCGTTATAATGAGCCCTCTCGTAAGATTCTAGGACCACTGGGTCGATACGATCACCCCTGGGAAAAAAACAAAAACAAACAAATAAACACGCATCCGTGATCTGCCTTCTGGCAAAAAATACAAGATTCCAAATTTTTTCAGATAGGAGCTTGAAACTTCTACAATAGGGTCCTCTGATACACTGAATCTGATGGTGTGATTTTCGTTAAGATTCTATGACTTTTAGGGGTTGTATTCCCCTATTTTCTAAAATAAGCCAAATTTTCTCAGGCTCGTAACTTTTGATGGGTAAGAATAAACTTGACGAAACTTATATATTTAAAATCAGCATTAAAATGAAATTCTTTTGATGTAACTATTGGTATAAGAATTCCATTTTTTAAGAGTTTTGGTTACTATTGAGCCGGGTTGCTCCTTACTACAGTTCGTTACCATGAACTGTTTGATAGTCTTTTTCAGGCAAAAAGAAAATTATAATTGAAATCTTTTCTGCTTTTTAGAGAATTCATAGTTTGGCCTGCTATTTGTGTACTGGAGAAACTTTTTCCGCAATTTTTAACAATGTACACCCTTTTTAAAATCTTGACACAAATAGTAATGCTAAATTTAGTTTTAATACCTCCTCTAGTTGACCTGAAAAATAAAATTTACTGCCATTTGCAAAAAATTCTATCCATGCTCTTTAACAGCTTGGATACGCTTACACTCTTTTGATTTAGTTAAATTTTAAGAGGAGAAGTAGTAATAGCAGTAGGCCAGAAAGTTTGAGCTTAATATTCTCAGACTTCTAAGGATATTGCTTACATGTCTCATTTGCAATGAGCATACGCACGGTTCGTTTAAATTCAATCTTAACATCGTAATATCTAGTTTTTAAGCGTAATGGGCAAATTGCATATCTGAGAGGGTTTAACCTACGCAGTAGTCCTAAGGATGTAGTTACAAGAGAAGTCAGCAATGGTTAACATAATGGCTGTCTTAAAATGTTGATTGGATGTGTTTGGAGAGTTATGAGCTAAAGAGGTGGGCTGATAGCCCTCCAATAAGTTCTGAATCTCAAAAAGGGTACTAGAACTTCTGATTTCCCATCAAATTAGATTCTTTAAAATACCAGTGATATTACTAGCTATGATAAAGCAGTGCTACTTATGATTAAATAAAAAAAAACTATTTTTTTTAGCTGAAAGTAAGGAGCGACATTAAAACTTATAACAAACAGAAATTACTCCGAATATGAAATGGGTTGT
Organism: Artemia franciscana; assembly: GCF_032884065.1. Classification (NCBI taxonomy): domain Eukaryota; kingdom Metazoa; phylum Arthropoda; class Branchiopoda; order Anostraca; family Artemiidae; genus Artemia; species Artemia franciscana. The sequence continues at coordinate 4,987,323 of NC_088879.1, read as the reverse complement.
CCCCTCCGCAATCCCTCACTCTTTACGCTAAAGCTTTTAATTGTTTTAAAAAGTAGAATTGTGGCAAAGAGTCAAACTTTAGCGTAAAGAGCAAGGGATTGCGGAGGGGACAACCCATTTCATATACGGAGTAATTTCTGTTCGTTTTAAGTTTTAATGTCGCTCCTTACTCTCAGCTAAAAAAATTAGTTTTTTTTTAATTTAATTTCTGAACGTTTTTGAATGAATGCATGTTTGGTTTTGGCTCTCCGCGCATAAATTATTAAAATGAAATTCGTATATTAATTCTTTTTTTGGCTAAATGGCTTTCTCTTAGTTTTGATCAGACGATTTTGAGAAATAAGGGATAGAGAAGGAGGCCTAGTTGCCCTCCAATTTTTCGGTTACTTAAAAAGGCAACTAGAACTTTTAATTTTTAACGAACGTTTTTATTAGTAAAAAATATACGCAACTTAAGAATTAACTTACGTAACAAACTTTCATAACCTTATATTTTTATTATGTATACGAGGGGGTTGTACCCTCGTTAATACCTCGCTCTTTACACTAAATCGTAAGTTTTGTCCTAATTCCTTAAAAATGACCCCTGAATCAGAAAGGCCGTAGAATAAATAGTTGAAATTACTAAAAATACTTTAGCATAAAGATCAAGGTGTTTATCTCCTCCTAAATCCTCGCTCTTTATGCTAAAGTATTTTTAGAACCCCTCAAATGCGTAATAATCTCTGTTCGTTTTAAGTTTCAATGCTACTTCTTCCTTTCATTTGAAAAAACGTTTTCATGTTTATTTTTCATTGTTTTCTTATAGTAATGCTAGAGAATCCTGCGCCCTTTTCATTAAATTTGTCTCCCCCCATGACAGATTCCTCCAAGGAAACATCTTCCAACATAGCCCCCTCTCCTCAGCCCCACCCCCTAACAAAATAAAATCCCCCTGAAAACGTCTGTACACTTCCAAATAACCATTACTATATGTAAACACTGGTCAAAGTTTGTAACTTGCAGCCCCTCCCCCAGGGCTTGTGGGGGAATAAGTCATCCCCAAAGACATAATTATTAGGGTTTTCGACTATGCTAAACAAAATGGCTATCTCAAAATTTTGATCCATTGACTTTGGAAAAAAATGAGCGTGGGAGGGGGCCTAGATGCCCTCCAATTTTTTGGTCACTTAAAAAGGGCACTAGAACTTTTCATTTCCGTTAGAATGAGCCCTCTTGCGACATTCTAGGACCACTTGGTCGATACGATGACCCCTGGGGAAAAAAAAACAAACAAATAAACACGCACCCGTGATTTGTCTTCTGGCAAAAAATACAAAATTCCACATTTTTGTAGATAGGAGCTTAAAACTTCTCCAGTAGGGTTTTCTGATACGCTGAATCTGATGGTGTCATTTTCGTTAAGATCTTACGACTTTTAGGGGGTGTTTCCCCCTATTTTCATAAATAAGGCAAATATTCTCAGGCTCGTATCCCAAATATTTGTTTTAATATCCCAAAATATTTGTTTTAATATCGTTAGTTTTAATAGAAGCAGTATTAGTAGTAGCAATAGAAGTAATTGTAGTAGCCTTAGATTTAGTGGCACTAGTAGTGGTAGAAGTAGTAATAATAGTAGCAGTAGTAGTAGAATGAGTAGGAGCAGTAGCACTAGGATGCAAATATTTTCTCCCACAGCCTTTTCCCCCACAAGTCCTGTTTTTTTCAACTTCACACAGCAAACTGTTCCCAAGATATTGCTGTTACATCCTATTCACCGCCTGCATAGAGACGGCATGTTGTGATTCAGTTCATCTTCACCCCTCAAAATTCCTTGGAAATTTCACCTTCATACCCTTAGGCATGGTTTTAATAGTAGTCACATTAGTAGTATTCATGCTGTTAGTAATAGTATTGATAGTAGTAGGGGTAGTAGTAGTACCAGCGGTAGTATTAATATATCACCTTCTGGTCAGTAGAACACCCTTTTCATCAGGTCCTGGAAGTTTCAACTTAATACAATTAACCATTGCTACGAAATTGCTGATATGTCCTTTTGATAACCTGTATGCTCATATACCTCTTGAAGTTTTCATCTCAATGCTTCTAACCTTACAAGTAGCTGCGATAGAAATAGTTGTAGTAGTAAGTGTAGTTGTAGTAGTAGTTGTAGTAGTAAATGTAGCAGTGACAGTAGTATTAGCAGTAGCGTCCGCGTATTGCGTTTTGGTCAGATGATCTACCCCTTTAACCATTCTCTGAAAGTTCCAAGTTAATACCCAAATCGATTCTTGAGGTACGCTCTTTCGACAATCTGCATGAATATAGCGTCTTTTTGATTTAGTTCAAATTTTCCCTCAATATTGTAAATGGAGTAGTGTGGTAATAGTAGTGGCAGCAGTTGTAGTAGTATTAGTAGCATACAAATATTGCCTTTTGGTCAATTGATCATCTCCAAGTTACGTCCTTTTGGCAACTCATATATGCATAGCATGTTTTGATTTAGTTCAATCACTCCCCTCAACATTCCCTGAAAGACTCATCTTAGTGTCCTTCGTATTTTGGGAAAGTAGAAGTCAAACATGTATACCTTTTCTCAATAACATATACTATATGTAAATAATGGACAAGTTGCCTAACTTATAGTCCTTGCCTAGGCCTCGGGGGGGGGGGGGTGACATACAAAAAGATGTAATTACTGTATAAATTTGGTCAGTATTAAAATTTCCAGTATCTCTATTTATTGAAATATTAGCAAGCATATACTTTTATTTCAATAGCCTCCCTCGCCCACTGAGTAAAACCTTTATCATTAGAAATGATCAAGACATCATCGAAATATGCATGATGGTCAGGGTAGTGCCAAAGCTGAAACAAAGGTTTTAGGAGGTTTGCTCAATTGTACAGCTTTTTTGCAATGAGTTACGATGCTCAATATTTTTTTCGACAAATTGTCGGTGAATAAGGCCAATGTAAAACTTCCCATATAAACAAGGAATACTATAAACCCCTCTAACCAAATTACCCTGAGTTAAATCCTTCCCAGGATTTAAGAAACTACTTAATGGTCTTATTGAAGGGAAATATTATATTCAAATTTTATATTTCATATTATCAATATTCTATCAATATTAAGTTATTACTTTATTTAATTATTATTTTATTATATTAATTATTATCATTTATTATTATTTTATTAAATTATTTTATTATTATTTTATTATTTTATTATTAATAAAATTATTATTTTATTTAAATATTAATTCATTATATTAATTATTCTCATTTATAAATATTATCAATTAGTTTATAATATCAATTTTATATTATCAATATTATATTCCAGTAAAATCCGTTTAAGTTTTTCCCCTAGACACGGCACATATGGTAAAGAGATACTCCACTGTTTTTCGTTAAATTCAATTCTAAAGACTATGAAACTGTAATTATTTTAATGTTATGTTTAATACATCTATTTTCTAATATTTCGTTTCTGAATTTAATTGCGTAGCCATTACAAAATAAAATGTCCTTTAAACACAAAAACTCTGAATCCCGGAATTCCTGGGAACGAATTTTGAAAGCCTTATCCACTAATTAAATTATAACATTATAACACCTCTTTTCATCGGAACTATAAATTATAAAAAATTATAAATTATATTATATAATAAATTATAAATTATAATTATTAAACTATAACACCTCTTATATTATAACCGAATTATAAATTATATATTAATTATATATTATTTATTATATTATTTTATTTATTATATATTATTTATTATATTTAATTATATAATTATATATTATATTATATATATATATATATATATATATATATATATATATATATATATATATATATATATATATATATATATATATATATATATATATATATACCGAAATTATAAATTATAACACCTCTTTTCATCGAAACAGGGTGACACGAGTGAAAAATCAGAAACATATCGCTGTGCGAAGGCTTTCTGTAGATTGAGAAAAGCAAATAGAAATCTCTTTTAATTAATAAGATGTCGAGAAAACGTGGCTTTTTGTTTTCTTCAAAAGTCCACTGTAAATTTTATATTTTTTTATCAAAACTCGTTCTTAAATGTTTATGGAAGAGGTCTAGGGATTCAAAACCGTGTTTCCAAATACAATCTACATCAACGAAGAATCTGCTTCAGAAACGAGAGGAAAGTCTAAAACTATGTATAGCGGAGGTTTAAAAAAAAAATTCATGAAAGGTTTGCCAACAGAGGACTAAGTGCAGCTCTCATCGGTAAACCAAACACCCGCTCGTAAAGCTCTCCTCTGAAAACAAAATAAAAAGAATATTCATTTTAGAAGTAACTAATTTCATAATAAGCGCAACATGCAAGCTTGTCAAGGTTATATCAAACAGTTCGTGGTAACGAACTGTAGTAAGGAGCGACCCGGCTCAATAGTAACCAAAACTCTAAAAAATCTAAAACTCTAAAAAAAATTTTGCTACCAATAGCTACATCAAAAGAATTGCATTTTAATGCTGACTTTAAATATATAAGTTTCACCAAGTTTAGTCTTACCCATCATTAGTTACGAGCCTTAGAAAATTTGCTTTATTTAAGAAACACCCCGTAAAAGTCATAGAATCTTAACGAAAATCACACCATCACATTCAACGTATTAGAGAACCCTATTGTAGAAGTTTCAAGCTCCTATCAACAAAAATGTGGAATTTTGTATTTTTTGCCAGAAGGCAGATCACGGATGCGTGTTTATTTGTTTGTTTGTTTGTTTGTTGTTGTTTTTTTCCCCAGGGGTGATCGTATCAACCCAGTGGTCCTAGAATGTTGCGAGAGGGCTCATTCTAACGGAAATGAAAAGTTCTAGTGCCCTTTTTAAGTGACCAAAAAACATTGGAGGGCACCTAGGCCCCCTCCCACGCTAATTATTTTCCCAAAGTCAACGAATCAAAATTCTGAGATAGCCATTTTATTCAGCGTAGTCAACAAACTTTTGGTACCAATAGTAACATCAAAAGAATTGCATTTTAATACTGATTTTAAATATATAAGTTTCATCAAGTTTAGTCTTAACCATCAAAAGTTACGAGCCTGAGAAAATTTGCCTTATTTCAGAAAATAGGGGGGAAACACCCATTAAAAGTCATAAAATCTTAACGAAAATCATGCCGTCAGATTCAGCGTATGACAAAACCCGAATGTAGAAATTTCAAGCTCCTATCTAGAAAAATGTGGAATTTCGCATTTTGTGCCAGAAGACAGATCATGGATGCGTGTTTATTTGTTTTTTGTTTTGTTTTTGTTGTTTTTTCCCTGGGGTGATCGTATCAACTCAGTGGTCCTAGAATGTCGCAAGAGGGCTCATTCTAACGGAAACTAAAAGCTCTAGTGCCATTTTTAAGTGACCAAAAAAATTGGAGGTCACCTAGGCCCCCTCCCACGCTTATTTTTCCCCAAAGTCACCGGATCAAAATTCTGAGATAGCCATTTTATTCACCATAGTCGAAAAACTTAAAACTATGCCTTTGGGGACGATTTAATCCCCCACAGTTCCCGTGGGAGGGGTTGCAAAATACAAACTTTGACCAGTGTTAACATATAGTAATGGTTATTTGGAAGTGTACAGACGTTTTCAGTGGGATATTTTTGGTTTGAAGGAGGGGGGGTTATTTGCGAGGATCTTTCCATGGAGGAATTTGTGACGGGGGAAGAGAATTTCAATGAAGGGGGTGCAGTTTTCTAGCATTATTAAAAAAACAATGAAAAAATAAATTCGAAAAGTTTTTTCAACTGAAAGTAAGGAGCAGCACTAAAACTTAAAACGAACAGAAATTATTACGCATATGAGGGGTTCACCTCCTCGTAATACCTCACTCTTTACGCTAAAGTATTTCTAGTATTTTCAACTATTTACTCTACGGCCTTTGTGATTCAGGGGTCATTCTTAAGAAATTGGGAAAAAATTTAAGCTTTAGTGTAAAGATCGAGGTATTGACGAGAGGGTGAACCCTTACTTATACGTAATAAAAATATACGAATGTAGAAGTTCGTTACGTAAGTTAATTCGTAAGCTACGTATATTTTTTACTAATGCAAACGTTCGTAAAAAATTAAAAGTTCTAGTTGCCTTTTTTAAGTAATCAAAAAATTGGAGGGCAACTAGGCCTCCTCCCCCGCTTCTTTTCTTCTCAAAATCTTCGAATTAAAACTATGAGAAAGCCATTTAGCCAAAAAAATTAATATGCAAATTTCGTTTTAATTATTTGTGTTCGGAGAGCCAAAATCAAAACATGCATTAATTCAAAAACATTCAGAAATTAGATAAAAAAAACAAGTTTTTTTTAACTGAAAATAAGGAGCAACATTAAAACTTAAAACGAACAAAAATTACACTGAATATGAAAGGGACTTTTCCTCTTCAACGCCCTGCTCTTTACGCAAAAGTTTCTTACTGTTTTAAAAAGTAGAATTAAGAGAAAGAGTCAAACTTTAGCGTAAAGAGCGGGGCATTGAGGAGGAAAAGCCCCTTTCGTATACGGAGTAATTTTTGTTTGTTTTAAGTTCTAATGTCGTTCCTAACTTTCAGTTTAAAAAATGTATGTTTTTATTTAATCCTGTAACAAAATGAAATGTTTTTGTAGTTTATTGTTTAATGTATCTTCTCTTTTGTTTGTTGTTTGTTTTTGGCAAATAGTGGGGGTGAGGGGTGGTTGTTCTCAAATAACTTTGACTCTTAGAAAGGGTACTATAGCTTCCATTTTAAAACAAAATGAGACCCATCTGAAGTTTATACGACCACAAATTTCATACAGAACTCGTAGGCCCCCAGAGCTCTGGGGGTTGTGTCAACCTTTGAGGCATAATTATATGCTCTTTAGACTATTTTGAATAAAATGGCCATCTCACAGTTTCAAACAGATGTGTGTGGGGAAAAAGGGGCCATTGGGGGGCTGTTTGACCTCCATCAACTAGAATCTTAAAAAGGATCTAAAACTCCTATTTTCAACCAAATGAGTTACCTCTACAGTTTATACAATCCTCCCTTCCATAACAACCTTAAATACCCCATGGGTATAACTTACAAACCTCGCCCCCCGGCTCTGGGGGTTTGTATCAACCCCAAAAGCCATGTAATATTATCTTTAGACTATCTTGAGTAAAATGACTGCCCATAAACTTTGGATTCATTTAGAGAAAATACAACGTGTGAGGGAGAGGGGTAACTGCCATCTGATCACTTTGACTCTTAAAAAGGGAGCTAGAAATTCTTATTACCAATCCAATGAGTCTCCTCCGAAATATATACGACCATAGTTTCTATAATAGCCTTATATACCCCTAGGGCAGACCTTACAGACCTTGCCCTGGGGATGTTCTCAAAGACATAATTTCCAGACCCTTCAATACGATGAACCAAATTACTATCTCAAAATTTTTATTAAATATATTTCGGGAAATTATGGGCGTGGTGAGATAAGAGGGGCTAGCTGCTATCAAATCCCTCTTGACTCTTAAAAAAGGCACTATAACTTCCAAGTTCAATCAAATGAGCCCCATCTGAAGTTTAGACGACCACCTGTTCCATAAAAACTTATATGCTTCAAGGGCATACATTTCTACGGCACTGGGGGGTCGTGTCAACCCTAGAGGCATTGTCATATATTCTTTGGACTATTTTGAACAAAATTACTATCTCACAATTTTAATCAGATGTGTTTGGTGAAAAGAGAGGTAGTTGGGGGGACTAGTTGCCCCTCATCAATTTGGACTCTTAAAAGGTAACTAGTACTTCCAAATTTATAATCAAATGAACCTCCTCTAAAGTTAACCCTTGCCCCCAGGTTCTGGGTATTTATTTCAACCTAAAAAGCCTTTTTGTATGATATTTGGACTACTTTGAATAAAATGGCTATCTCAAAATTTTTATTAGATGCATTTCGGGAAAATACGACGTGTATGGGGGCATCTGCCCTCCGATCACTTTGACTCTTAAAAAGAGCACTAGAACTTCTGATTACCAATCCAATGAGCCTCCTCCAAAGTTTATGCGAACATGCTTTCTATAAATACCTTACATCCCCATAGAGTATAATTTGAAATGATGGGTGTGGGGGGCCTATTCGCCCTCAAATAATTTTCAACTATTGAAATGGATACTAGTCCTCTCAGTTTCCAATCGAATCAGCTCTTCCTGAAGTTTCTACGACAACTCCTTCTATACGAAGTGCCCTGGTCTACCTTTCCCCCCCCCCCCAGAAAAATGATAATAATATATTGTGCCAAATCGTTCTTTACTTAGTCAGCGCCATTCCGCTGCTTATGATAAGAAAACTACAAGGTGTATTTGCAAGAGAAGGTGTTTTTTGTATAAGTCTTCAGTGAATTAAAAATCTCTAAGTATTTAGATCATGTAAATGAATGTAAGGCTTCGACTTGGTACGTTGCGCAAAAGTTTGGTAGTCTTTCAGTAAAATGCACCGAGAATATTCTTCCTGCTTGTACTCCTTACCCACGAAGCATACACACGTCTCAAAGTGCAATCACTTCAACTACGACAATTCAGAAAATGACGTCTAACATGTGTTGCCAAAACGATATTTGTAATTCACCCTATTAAACTAGAATACATCCAGTCAAAATTTTGAGATAATCATTTTGTTGTGAATAGTAGAAAGATTTCGTCATTATATCTTTGTGGATGACAACCCCCCCCCATTTGCCCTCAGAGAAAGGGCTATAAATTATACTAGTTGCCCATTATTAACATGTAAATTTATTTTGGAAGGGGACGTCGTAGAATTTTCGGAGGGGACTCAATTGATAGGAAACAAGAAGTTTTAGTTCCCTTTTAAGAGTCAAAAGTGATACGAGAGTAACTACTCCCCCCCACCTTGACGTCCTCTTTTCCTCAAATGTATCTGATCGGAATTGTAAGATAGCCATTTTGTCAAAAATTGTTTAAAGAACAAATAAAAATGCAGAAATAAATTTAGCAGAAATAAATTTCTGTAGCAACTAAAAATCAAAACAACCAGAAATCATAGGCAGTGAAATAGCACTGACAAATTAAAAAGCGTTATGGGCAAAATATATACATATTTTTTTTCTTGATTTTTTTTTTCCTGGCCAAGGCTCTTCATGTAGGTGGAGTTGTCATAGAAAATTCGAAAGGAAGTCATTCAATTGGATATTTGAAGTTCTAGAATCCTTTTTAAGTGACCAAAAATATTGGAGGGAAACCAGCCCCCCTCACGCCCATTATTTACCCAAACACATCCTATAAAAAAATTGAGTTAGTCACATTGTTCAGCATAGCTGAAAGGTCCAGTAATTATCAAATGAAAGATCTTAAGCCGAACTGGCCCACCATGACAAAAAACAAAAAAGAGAGAAATCTCAACAAAAAACTAACAAACGGGACTACGGCCAGTAGAAAGAAAACATAAGACCTAAAACGACGCAGATATTTCGCCCGTATGAAAACAAAGGGTCATCGACACTGATGAAACGATTTATTGAGAATCGTAACTCAAGTAAGCCTCCTGAGACCTTTGTTTCGGCTTTGGCTGAACACATTTTTTATCACCCTGATCATTACGTAGAGTTCGACGATGTAGTAGCAATTTCTAATGATAGAGGGCCTTACACAGTGGGTTAGGGAGGCTATTGAAATAGAATAAAAAACATATTCCTGCTAATTTATTAATAAATAGAGATACAGGTAATTTGAATATTGACCCAATTTATACATTCGTCTTATAAATGGACCAGTATTTAATGGGAATAATAAGATATTTCAAAACCAGCAGGAGATGAGATTAAATACAAGTCTTGAGGAATTGCAGCAATTGTAGCAAACAAACTTCTTGTTGATTTTATTTTATTTTATCTCGTTGCTTTGAATAAAAGTGGGGTTCTTTGATACGTTGAATCCGATGGTGTGATTTTCATTAAAATTTTATAGCTCTGAGGGGGTTTTTCCCCCTTTTTCAAGAATCAGACAAATTTTTCTCAGGCTCGTAGCTTTTGATGGGTAAGACTAAACTTACTGAAACTTATATGAATCAGCGTAATAAGCCAATTCTTTTGTAATATCTATTGGCATCAAAATTCCGTTTTTTAAAGTATCAATTACTATTGATCCAGGTCTCTCCTGACAGTTCATTACCACGAACTGTTTAACCACCAAAATCCAAATAGAGATCAGTGAAATATTGATTGTTTTTTCTGCGTTACCAAAAGTGTTGTATTCATAAAACTTTACAGTTTCATGAAATGTAATTAAAAAATAGAAACAGTTTTTCAACTAAGGTAAGGAGTAAGTTTAAAATTTAATACAAATATAAATTACCCTGTAGGGGGACTGTCCCCTTCTCAATACCTTGCTCATTAAACAGAAATTTTTTTGTGCTTCGAAAAATCTTATCTTTCCAATTGCAAATTTTCTTTAAAAATTTGAAAAGAGTCAAACTTCACAGTAAAGAGTAAGGAGCTAAGGAGGAGACAGTCCTCTTCATATAAAGGATAATCTGCTCAAATAGCTTTCAAATCTGTCCTCTTCATATAAAGGATAATCTGCTCAAATAGCTTTCAAATCTGTTCCTTGCTTCTATTTAAAAAACTCTGTTTTTTATTTAATTTCTGATTGTTTTCCAAGTCATACCCGGGCCTAACTAAGATATAATTTGAGGTACCGGTCCCTTAAATTCCTGGTTAATTGCTTTTCAAATGTGTAAATAATAATTGTACGTTGATTAGTACCGTACTACGTTTAAATTTGCAGTATCTAAAATATGTAAAATTGTAAATGCAATACATAAAATTTGCAATTTTGGATAAGATTTGAATATACTTAGAAAATTAGAGGTGAATAGTAACTTTGGCAAAAAGTCTTTGTTAATATTACTACTAAAGAAATTTGGTTGGATGAAAAGGAGTATTACTGTTTATATGGATGGAAATTCTGTGAGACTTTTGATCTTCTATATAACTGAAGCCATCACAACCTCTGCAATAGGATTTTCTTATCGATAAATACATTACATGTATTTCTTTAAATACATTAAAGTACTTATAAATAAATAGAAAAATAATAGAAATTATAGAATATAAATAGAAAAAGAAAATATCTCTACCCTATTATCCTAACAATGACTCGCCCCCCTCTGAGTATAGCTGATACGGAATTACAGATTACCAAAAGTAGCCTAATTTCATTACAAATAAAGCGAATCAACTTGGTTGAAACCAGTACTGTCACCGTGTGGCATTATTTCTTTTGCAACTGGGAGGCCTAAAATATAGTTATTGATACTTTTAAATCAATTACCTCATCAGAATTCTAAATTGATTGCAAATTTGTCCTCTTCGGGGTGGATTCGTAGCTTGGTGCCCTAAAATAGCAAGAAAACCAGACTTGCCCCTGACGCAATCTGTATGGTTACTTAAAAAAGAGCTTTAAATTTACGATTGAATGAGCTCCCTCCCAATTATCCTGGACCTTCGAGAAACAATCACCCCTGGGAAAAACAAAACAAATAAACATGCATCAACGATGTTTCTTCTGAAAAAAAAAACGAAATTCCACAATTTGAAGACCGGAGCTTGAAACCTCTATGGCAGGGTTCTCTGATATGATGAACCTAATAAATGGATTTTTCATAAGATTGTTTTTTTTTTTTTGGGGGGGGGTCCCTTCTTTTTGAAAATCAGGCAAATTTTCTCAGATTTTATGTTATGGGTGGGTAACAAAAAATTGAAAGAGTTTTATATGTTTAGAACCGAAATAAACAACAATTACTTTCAGTATAGCAATTAGTTTTGGTAAATATTGGTCCAAGTCACTTTTTACTTCCAGTTTTTCAATCATAAACCATTTGACAAGATTCTTTTGTGACGAAGAATTTTTGAGCCTGTTCATTTTATTTTGTTGAATAGGACAATAATTATTCATGTCTGAATATATAAGGGATTTCAGTTCGAGGAGGAGAATTGCCCTGTTATGAAAAAGGTACATTTTACATGGCCGTTATAAAGTCAAAACGTAGTATCTATGCAGTCAGGGTGATTTTTGAGCATCTCTATCCTTCTATAAACAATTATAAGCTGTAGAAAATTGCATTAAGACAAGTCTACATGCGTTATAATCCACGGGAGCAATAAATCTTTCGGTAATTTTGGTTCGAATTTTATTGTCTTTTAAAATTAAATGCATAATAATTAAATATAGTATTGATTAAATTATTTGATCCCTTTACTAGAAATCCTTGTTGTTTAAAATTCATTGTATTTTGTTTTATTTTTCACACAATTTAATTGCTCTTTTATTTGAGAGTTTTTCCTAAAAGTATTTAAAATAAACTTTTTCCTAAGAAAAAAAATCCCTGGAATATGTTCCCTGTCACACAATCACCACTGATATTTTGGCGTTTGGCCCCCTGGGAAATTTTCTGTCGGCGCCTTTGGAAACATCCCTTCAACAATAACTATTCGTTAGCAAAAATAAAAAAACCGAATGTATTTTTTAGTCTTTCCATTCATTTCTAAAATTAATATAGTTTAAACAAAAACGCCTTTGAAAATATTATTAAATCTAATTAAAACAAAACGCCTTTGACTTCCATAGCTGATTAGATAAAACGAATACGGAAGTCTTTCTCGCTTCGTAATACATGTTCTATAAAAGTATGATATTTGCCCTTTAGTTTTGAAACTACGGCTCTTGCAACCTAAAGGTGAACATTTCTTTGTTTTATTTTATTCTAAACTTTAAAACTTTGATTAATTAAATTAAAGTTAAACCTTTATCAAAATTAATATCTAGATTATCGATAAAGTAATTGTTTTATAACCGATAATCATTTTGAAAAATATAAAGTTAATACAATTAAAATCTTGATCTAATGATTAAATCTAAAATCTAATTCTAAAATGAAAATTTCTTACCTCCATTTGAATTTCCTCTATTGTCTGTGCCAGGCATAGATGCATTTGCAGGTTTTTCTTGTGTCAGTAAAGTACTTTGAGTTTTAGAGAGCGATATATTCGCCATTTTCCCAGCAACAGACGCCATTCCACCTGCACTAAGTGCCACCATAGACTGCATTTTCTTGTGTTTTGCATCCGACTTCTTCTGCAGTTCATATGCAGTACGGTATATCCCACCATATAATACAAATAGAACAACCAATGTAGTCCAATAATACCCAATTATAAGTGATGTGTTAAATACAGGGTCTTTCAGAAACTGGACAGTGCATTCATGTTCACCCAAATCCCTGTATCCAATAAAGTGTTCCCATCCAAATATTGATATGAAAAATAATAGAAACGGGACTATCCAGGTTATAGCAACCATCCATAACAATTTATTTTTTGTTCTCCAGCCTCTATACTGTGCTGCCATCCTTACTGAACAAAAACGATCAATAGTTATTAGCAGAACTGTATATTGGGACACTAAACACACTGTGTAATCAACTGATAACCATAGGTCACACAATATTGGCCCTAGATCCCAACGGCCTTTCACTACATACACGGTAAAAAAAGGCATCGACACACTACCAATTACCACATCTGTTGCTGCAAGTGAGGCTATGAAGTAATTACTTGGTTGCCTAATTGCTCGTTCCACTATAAAAGCAAGTAACACTAAAATATTCCCTCCCACTGTCAAAAGTATACAAATTCCGAGACAAATTATAATTATAGTACTTAGCCAGATCTCAAAAGGGGCTTTATATTCGTCGTCAAATGCGCAAGTATTATTTGTAGCATTGATTGAAGAGTTTAATGATTGACAGGTGTTAGATGGTAATGTTGTTTCAAATAAAGTTTCATTAATAATTTCAAAAATCGTAGTATTGAAATCAGAAAGTGTTATATTTTCGAACAAGAAGGTTTCGTTACCAAAGGGGTAGTCACTATCGGAAGTGTTTCCGCCAAGGACGTCAGAACAATCAGCAAAGGTTGTTGGGTCTTCCCGGCAAATTCTTTCCTTTTGCTTCTGCCGCTTCCTGGAATCAAAAATTTTGTTTTTCAGTGCAATTAGTTTTGATTCCCACCCATTCGTTCCCCACCCATCAGCAGAATAAGTACTGCCCTCCAGGGGGGTATGGATGAGTAAAAGTGGATGACATTTGATTGCAAGTAATGTATTTCAAATTTAGTAGAAATATTGAGTTATGGTGATTTAAGACTACTGCAGATAAATATAAGGCCAAGGATCACTAAGTGGGTGATTCAAAGATTATTTCAATCGTTTGAACTTTTGTATTACCCTTCTATTTTGAGTTCAATAAAAAGTCTCAGGATTTCTGATGTCAATGTTTTTAATGCAGACCTTTCCTGGTGATAGTCGACGAGAAATTTAGAGATTTTACTGTATTTACCTTTTTGTTTGATTGCTATTAAAACTTGAAAAGAGTTAATTTCCACAAGGCGATGAGTGATTTTTTTTGGAAAAGGACAATAGACTAAATGAGTTCGAGATCCAGGGGTTTGGACCAAAAAGATTTATTAAACGAGCACAAAGGATCCCCCACTCAAAATAAAAAGGTATTAAACACACATATATATACATAATACAATATATACTTATATATATATACATGCAATATATATACTTATACATACATACATATATATATATATATATATATATATATATATATATATATATATATATATATATATATATATATATATATATATATATATATATATATATATATATATATATATATATATATATATATATATATATATATATATATGTATATATATATATATTTATATATATATGTATATATATATATATATATATATATATATATATATATATATATGTATATATATATATATATATATGTATATGTATATATATATATATATATATATATGTATATATATATATATATATATATATATATATATATATTCACCAAGGCACTTAGTATAGAAGAAGGTATCCAAGAGACTTCGAAAGGAGCACACTCAAAATTGAAAGTTCTAGCGGCCTTTTTGAGAGTCAAAAGTGATTGAAGGCCAAACAGACCCTCACATTGGAGATGTCAACTCCCCCACTGCCCTCAGGACAATGCCTGTAAGTTGGGCAATTCGTCCGTTGTTTACACATAGTATATGTTATTGAGAAAGGCGGGTATATTTAACCTTTACTTTCCGAAATGACGCAGGGTATTCAGGTGAATCTTTTAGAGAAAGTTGAGGGAGGGGCTGAACTAAATAAAAACATGTGTGTGTATACGGGCAGTCAAAAGGGTGTAATTCATGAATGACTAAGTATATTAAATTGGAACTTCCAGGAAATGGTAAGGTAACGATCAGTTGCCGAAAAAGGCAGTATTTGCACGCTAATACTACTACTACTACTACTACTACTACTACTACTACAACTGCTACTACTGCTACCACTGCTGATACTTCTACTGCCACTAAAGCTACTACTTCTGTAAGGAGTACTACCAAGGCTGAGCGTTGAAATGAACATTTGAGAAAATGTTTAGGGAAGACCTTAGACCTTAGATCCTCCTGAGCCATCGGTGGCGCATAGGGCGTCGACAAAGTCTCTCCATTCACCACGAAGCTGTAATTTAGATGAACTAAATTAAGACATACACTGTGCATACAGATTTTCTAAAGGCCGTATCAGCAATATTTTTGGAACGGCTCCCCGTATCGGGGTGAAACTTCCAGGGCATCATGAGGGACATGTTCAATTGACCAAAAGGCAACATGTCTAAGCTACCACTGCGATTGATACTGCTGCTACTGCTGTTAGTAGTACTGCGAATAAAACGCTATTACTGCTCCTACTTCCACACCTACAAGTAAGATACTAGTACTATTAAGGCTAAGCGTATGAAGGTGAAAATTCGAGAGAATATTGAGGGGAAATTTGAACTAAATCATAACAGGCTATTACATACAGATTGTCAAGAGGGCATATCTCAAGAATGGAATTGGGTATTAAGTTGAAACTTTCAGAGAATGCTTAACAAATAAACGTTCTAATGGGGATGAATTCATTTATTTAGACAGAGAAATTAGGTACAAAGTATATACTTTTGTACCTTTTTCTCATCTAAATAAATGGATTTATCCCCATTTGAATGTTTATTTGTTCGTCATAGACATGCAGTGTGGTCTGAGCAGAGGATACCTGAGAATGATTAAAGGGGGTAATCAATTGACCAAAAGACAATATGTGCATGCTACTACTAACACTACTACAGCTACTACTTTTGCTGCTATTACTACTGCTACTACTATACTACATTGTAAACTACATTGTTGCAACTACTTGTAAGGCTAAAAGTATTAAGATAAAAAGGGCGCGAAAAAGGGTTTTAAATGGCGTATCAGCGATATTTTTGGAATGGCCAATCGTATCAAGATGAAACTCCCGGGGTATCATGAGGGGGATGTTCAACTGACCAAAAGGCAACCAGTACATGCTACTACTGTTATTAATGCTGCTGCTACTATTGTTTCTACTACTACTAATAATACAACACTACTACAGCTAACACATCTCCTGCTACTACCAATACTACATTGATGCTAGTACTATTAAGGCTAAGTGTATGAAGGTGAAAATTTGTGAGAATGTTGAGGGGAAATTTGAAATAAATCAAAACACACTATGTATATGCAGATTGTCAAAAGGGTATACCTCAAGACTTGATTTGGATATTAAATTGGAACTGTCAAATGCCTAAAAGGGAAGTACAGTTAACCAAAAGGCAATATTTGAACGCTACAAGAAATATCAGTACCACTGCTACTTTTACTACAGCTACAACTACTACTACTACTACAACCACTACTACTACTATTCCTACTAGTTTTGCTACTGCAACTACTTAAGATGAAACCTCAAGAAGTGCTAAGGGGAAGGTTGAATTAAAAGTATATATATTAAAGTGTTTGAAAACTTTGCAAAGGTTGTTTTCTAAACAAACTTAAAAAACCCACTGTTTCTCCATTAGAAAACTTTCCAGAGGTTGCTTTCCAAACAACCTTAAGAACCCACTGTTTCTCCATCCCTAGTAAATAATATCAAATATAAATTATCAATAGAGTTTTATTTTAAGGAATGTGTGTCAAAAACTTCCGGGCATAGAGATTGGGTTTAAACTGCCATGAACAGGTCTCATTTGTTCAAGATTCCAAGTTAAATGTACCACATGTTAACTGCAGTAATTCAAAAGGCACCATACAAGGCCGCATCCAGGGGGGACTAGGTTTGTCCCCTCCCAAATTTTCTTACGACAGGTAAAAACATAACAGAAATGCATATAAAAAGTTTTGGCGGGTTTTTTCATAATCCCTTCCTCGAAAAAAATCCTGGATACACGCTTGGCATCATGTGACATTCCTGTAAAACTTTGATTTACCATAAATCATCTCAAATCAAATAAGCTCTATTGATTGGTTTGATCAATTTATTCCTATATTATTTAATTCTCAAGATATTAATAAATTCTTGTTTTTTAGAATCTACGATATACTTCTTTTTCTAGGCACAGTAATTTTTGGGGGAACGCTTTTGATGCCAAATAAAAAAAAAACAAGTTTTCCTGGTGGAAGAATTGAGCAAAGTTGAAACTTAAAACGAAAACATTAATGTTTCGTACCCTATCTAACAAATTTGTTCGTATAGAAACAATGACAAATTGTGTAATTGTCTATTGGTTACAATCTTACACATAGTATTTGTTATTGGGAAGCATATGGAAATTTTTCAAGAAGAACTTTCCATGAGGGAGAAATTATTCGTATGGTGGATTTTTCCTGGAGGGGAGAGGCGGAATTCCTGGTATTATTTGAAAAACGATCAGAAATTACATAAAAACTGCCTGTTTCAACTGGAATAGGAAGCTTATTTAAAGCACTAGAAAACTTAAGCGTAACCCACAGATTAACGAAGGGTCAATCCTTCAAATACGGGACGATTTGTGTTCGTTTTAATTTTTAATGTTGCTCCTTGCTTTCATATGAAAAACCATTTATTTAATTAGCATTAAGGGTGAATTAACCGGATGAGATATGATTTGTTTGTTTCCTTGTCCTAAAAAATCTAGAAACGACTAAAATAGGTAAAATGAGAACATCTAAAAATATTTTTTAGGTACTTCTATCTTCGTATCTACTAAAAGCAAAAAAAAATATGGTCTATTTACTTATAAGAAAAAAAATGAGCCAAATATTTTAAAAATATTTAAGGACGATTTTCAATGTCAAGAGTACCCCTCCCTTTTATTTTTACTTTTTAAAAAAGAAAATTTATCATGGTAGCAAAAAACAAGATGCTTTTTAATCTTTTAGTCCATATTCAGCGAAACGTGTCCATTTCAAGAGGTATTTTTAATATTTTTATTTCATTTATAAAATCTGGTCCCAAAAACTGCTTTCCACGAACGGAAGTTCCGAGTCAAAATTTGTTTATGAATTGAAAACAAATTACTTGGCTTGAAATTTGCCAAATAAATCCATACACTTTGAATTTTTTACTAGACGTCGAGTGAGCCAAGAAAGGACCGAAAATCCTTAATAACCCAGGACAAAATTAGAACAATGACTTAAAATCATTAAGGAATCACCACCAGTAGTGAGGGGTACTGGAGTTTTAAGTAGATTAAAGCACCATTTAAGTATTATTGATAAAAAACAGACTTGTATCTCCTATAATGGACCAGCTAACTGGAGCATCTCCGCAATGGAAAATTTTCAGAGGTCAACATGTTGCCAAATTCTTGGGTAATTATATATTCAATTTTTTAAATCAATTATGTTCCATACTGTATTTTCTAGCTAAAATGTCAATCAGTGCATTTTATTATTATCGTAAGCTTTTTTTTCTAAAACGTTCTGTTGCCTAAAAAACTGCATTTTTTCTTTTTTGCTTTTTGTTCGCAGTGTAAAATTTTTTCTTGACTTGAGTTTAGAGCATTTACTACCTCTGCTACTACTAAAAACTACCAATAGCCGCAATCCAGATAGCCGCAATACCAAGCCGCCCGAGGCCAGCACAGCTACACTTGCTCCTCCTCCATCCCAATCTATTTAAAGACTCCCTCTTTACACCCTCCCATTAAGTTCCCATTTCCATTAAATCTTTCCTTACGACATCCTCCCACCCCGATTGAGGCTAATATGCTTTTCGTTTGGCCCTAGACAGTTGTCCGGAAAGGGAATTATTTGGCAGTCTGTCATCCTTTATCCAGAGAATGTGCCTTAGCCATCTCAACCTTTTTCTCATTACAACCCTAGAAAGCAGGATTGAAACAAACTTTTTGTATAGCCTGCTATTTGAGATACGATCAGTCATTCGGTGACCCAAAACAATTCGTAGGTGATTTCTCTGGAAAACATCTAGCAAAGCTTCCTCCATTTATTATATTATACTGAAGAACCACACTTGACCACTGTCACTGTAAGTTCTAATATTCTAATCTTGGTTCGCAGACTCAGAGCTTAGAACATTTGGTTTCCAGTTAAATCACAGTATCACAAATCATAGTAACACAGTATCCTGTGTTTTTTCAAGTCACTACGCTTTTTTGTTTTGCCATTTTATTCGTAATACTGTAAATATATTATTATAAATGATATATATAAAATAATAAATAATATGTATAATATTATAAAATATTATTATAAATACTGTAAATACTATATATTTTAACGAAGTAACTAAGCCAAAATAAATATCTAATATTTCACCCAAAAAGGAATTTTGTGTTTAAAATATTTATTATTTTTGGCATTGACGGATTAATTTCCATTTGACAACACTAAGGCTGTTACCAACAGCATTTGTTTTTTATTTCTTGGTTTGCAGAATAAAATTATTTCTTGATGTGACTTTGAAACATGTAGTTTCTGATTCTATCATAGTTCCACTGTCCTTTCTTTTTCAAGTCTTTTTACCAGTTTTTTACTAATGCTGTTCCTGCTTAAATGTAAACGCTATATAATTGAAGAAAATAATTAAACCAAAACAAGTGTTTTCATATTTCAAAAAATTGTTATATTCTGCAAAAAAAAGAATCCAGTAAATCATGTGTATATTTGTTGATAACTTCGAAGACCACACTGCCTTTCCATGACGAAAGTAGAACAGTTCAAAATAGGGATGAAACCTTTTAATTGACAGTGAATATATATAAAACCATTTTTCTGGATATTTCGAACACATATACAGTGTTCATCATCAGCAGTAAAACTCAGGAGTTTTACTGCCGATAATGAACACTGTATATGTGTTCGAAATATCCAGTTAAATAATTTTTATATATATTAAATGGTTTCATCCCTATTTTGAACTGTTTTACGTTCGTGTATATTTGTTCCTAAAATATTTAATGTTTTTTGTATGGACTGCATAATTTGAATTTGACTACACTTTGGCTGCTACCTTCAACATTTCAACCAAGCGCTCTTTTGAAGTTCTAGTATAATTTTTGAAAATCAAAAGTGACACGCCACATCCCTATATTCTATTTTTCTATTTTGGCAACCTAACGCTGCCTTTTTTTTTTTTTTTTTTTCTTTTTTTTTTTTTTTTTTTTTTTTTTTTTTTTTTAGCCAATGTGGCTAATGCATCAAAACGTATCAATCAAAATCTCTGAGATTACTTATTGGCGTTGAATTATTGAAAAATATTTATAAAGCCTCATATACTCATTTGATACACTGGCACGGGGGGGGGGCATTAGTTATGTAAAAATGGCCTTTTATTTTTATCCGTATTAACTGACGGTAGTTTATGGATTTAAAAGCTTTTTGTTTTCTTGTAGAGCGTCTACCTAATAAAACTAACGATTAATTACAAACCAGAGATTAGGCTGGAGCATAGTGGAGCTTTAAGGTAGAGGGGTACTCAAGTCTTCAGAAAGTTTAATTTTAATGCAAATAAAACGCTTGATATTACAAAATTGTTTTACCTGCTAAATTTAAAAAAAAATATGCTAAGCATGGTGGGATTCTAGGATCCCCCTCATTTACAGGACTTTTATGTTTGTTTGGATTCACTCTCAAGTATTATGACACTCTTTATTTTGAAAAAAAGTAGTTCTTTCATTTATGTAAAGAGAGCTTAACCGTACTAATTGTTTAACTCTTTGGAATGTTCCCGAAGAATAAATGAATAAAGCCTAACATGCCAGCCTTATTTGGAAGAAAATAGTATTTGTAGGTCTGACAGATTTATTGTTATTCTTGGACGCTCCAAAGGTGAAGAGGCCTTTAAACCAGAAGCGTGACATGAATAACTTCTAGAATGGACAAACTATAGATGATAGTAGTTATTTAGAGGGTGCAGATTATTTATTTCAAAATCAAGTTATTTATAAGTTTATTCCTAGGGTTTTTGATGTTGTGGTTTTTTCGAGCCGTCCTAGTGGAGTGATCACCGCACTGAAATTAAAATCTGGAGGTCAGGGGTTCGAGCACTGGTGTCGCTGGCTCTTTGGTTTGGAACAGGGGTCAATGGTGCGATTCTGTAAGCTCAGCCAGAGTTGACCCAGCTCTAAATGGACACCTGGAGCAATCAGGGGGGGGGGGGCATGGAAAGAGTCGGATGGTTCGCCCCTAAACCCACATTGCAGTTCCGGCTGAAGGCAGTGAACTAGGAAAGCGGTACCTGCGCAACGCAAAACATTTGGCCAGCATGCAAAATTTTTTTAGTTGAAGTTAAGTTAAGGTTTTTCTGTGCAGAACAGCTCACTTATAACAGATACAGCATATTGAAAAATTTGTGCATTAATTCTGACCGACCCATCCGTTCACAAACAAACGAAGGCAAAATTTTGGATTAAGTAGAATGAAATTAGAAAGATAGAATTTTTGGCTACTGCAGCTAGTAACCCATCGTAAGGAGAGGCTACTCTAGGCCAGCATATAAAAGCTGATGCTCTTCCTCCATTTCAGTCTGCTACTGCAGTGACCCATCGTAACGAGAGGCTACTCGGGGTCAGCATATATAAGCGGATGCTCTACCTCCATTTCAGTCTGGGATGAGTGTTCTTGTTAGCTACCTTTCGTAAAATCGAACTTCCTTTAAATACTTTTAAAGTTCTTCCCAGTTCATGTCCATTAAGTTCATGTCATGTTTTTGGTTGGAACTATCTGGCTCTCAGAAGGACCATGTCTTTGGTAGTTTTAGGAATGCCATTCTTCATCTTGAAAACTTAAGCTAGCCATTTTAATTTCTTTTAGATCTTGGCTTTAGAATCCAAATCCATTTTTCGCACATATTGTTTTGTATTTCAGTGACTCAGTTGGAATATTTCAAAGCATACGGTTAAATTGCCATGACGCATAAGCTTGCGGCAAAATATTGGGAAAACGTAAAACGTAAACTCAAAACGTAAAGACGCATAGTTGTAAAAAAACAACAACACAGAATTATACAAAAATACAATCCAATTTAACAGCAATTTGAGGACTGACGGTCCTGTAGAAAGACGGTCAGTCATAGATAATCATCTATCTTGTAGGCCCATTATGTTTGCAGGTGAAGATATTATTCAGGCTTGTGATAGATTATTAATAGATAATTATCTATTAGTCCGATTATTTTGAATTAGTCTAATAATGCAACGCCTAATTAATGCAATAGGTACACGCATAGCATAAGAGTTAGCCTTGGAAAGTCTTTACTTCATGTTACTGTTTAGTTGAAATTTTTTTGAAGAGGTCCCCTTTTTAGGAACAAAAGAAACAAGTTTATGTAGGAACGGATTCTATCTCCAAAAGCCCCTTCTAGAGAATTCCTCGTTGGTGGTAGGCCTACCGCTTGCCTTTCCTCATTTTTTTAGTTTCTTTTTTAATGAAGTAAAGCCTATTTATTGAATTGACTCTAATTATAGTACCATTTTGCTCTGATATTAAGATAAATTTACTTTCAGTGAGTAATGATTGTTTAATGAATCTCTTATATAAGGCGAAATACCAATTCGTTACTAAGGTCCATAAACAAATCAATCAATATGACTGGAAATATTTCATCAATTATGTTCATATTCGGCTGATTTATGAACATAGCAAACGGAGAAAAAAATGATTCTTTTATATTCAAATTTCCTGCTGCAAAAGGTTTATCCTTATGGATAAGGGAAAGGGCTAAGCAAAAGGGCTAATGCGGACGTAACTTGTAACGTACATAATAGCAGCTTATCATAAGCAGCGCAATAGCGCTGCCTATTTAAAGAACGATGTGGAAGCAATGTATTTGTTTTGGTCTTAGACCAGGGCACTTCGTATCAAAGAAGTTGTCGCAGAGACTTCTAAAAGAATCATTCAATTAGAAATTGAAACAGCTGGTGCCCTTTTTAAGTCAAAAGTGACTGGAGGACAACTAACCCCCTTCACCAACTCATCCCTTCCCCAAAAACATCCAATCAAAATTTTGAGATAGCCACCACTTCGTTCATCGTAGTTGAAAGATCCAGAAAGTATGTCTTTGAGGAGGACAACCCCATCACAACCCTCAGTGTGAAGGTTACAAATTATGCCCTGGGGGCATTTGCAACCTTTTATAGAAAGCATTGTCGTAGACATTCAAAAATGGATCATTTGATTGCAAATCGAGAGGGCTAGTGCCCTGTTTGATAGTCGAAAGTATTCAGAGGGTGAATGCCCCCCCCACGACCATTATTTCTCGAAACACTTCCGATAAAAATTTTGATGTAGCCATTTTGTTCAACGTAGTTGAAAAGTCTGGAAATTATGTACTTAAATATGACAACCCCTCAAAGCCCTCAGGGCATGGGTTGTAATGGGCTATAAGTATATGCCTTGAGGCATATAAGGTTTTTTATAGAAACCGTTGTCATAAAAACTTTAAAAAGGGATCATTCGATTGGAAATTGAAAGGAATAGCCCCCTTTTTTATAGTCAAAAGTGATTGGAGGCTGAAAGCCCTCCCCCCACGCCCATCGTTCCCTAAAACGTTTCCATTCAAAACTTTGAGATAGCCATTTTGTGCAACGTAGTTGAAAGGTTCGGAAATTATGTCTCTGAGGATGACAAATCCCCGCCTAGTCCTCGAGGTAGGGGTTGTAAGTTATTCCCTAGGGGCAGATAAGGTTTTTATAGAAGTGCGATCATATAAACTTCGGAGAGGGAACATGGGATTGGTAATCAGAAGTTCTAGTGCCCTTTTTAAGAGTCAAAGTGATCAGAGGGCTGCTACCCCCCCCCCTCCGCACACACGTCGTATTGTCCCGAATGCAGCCAACAGAAATTTGAGATAGTCATTTTATTCAAAATACTCTAAATATTATATAACAAGGCTTTTGTTATACCTCGGGGGCATTTAAGGTTTTTGTGGAAGAGATGGTTGCATAAACTTTAGAGGAGGCTGATTTGGTTGAAAATTGGAAGTTTTCATTCCCTTTTAAGAGTCAAAAGTGATTGAGGGTGTTTAGCCCCACCCCCGACAATCCTTCTTTTCACAAAACGCATCTGATTTAATTTAATTTAAGTTATACCATGAGGCTTTTAAAGTTTTTATGGAATAGTCGATCGTATAAACTTCAGATGGGGCTCATTTGATTTGAAATTGGAAGTTATAGTTCCCTTTTTAAGAGTCAAAGTAATTTGTGAACATCCCCCTCCAAGCTCATCATTTCCCTTGACACCTTCAATCAAAATTTGAAGGTAACAGTTTTGTTCATCGTAGTTGAAAAGTCCGGAAATTATGTCTGTGAGGAAGAAACCCCCCCCCATACAGCTTTCAGGGCAAGGGTTGTAAGTTATGCCCTGGGGGCATAAGGTTCTTAGAGAAAGAGTGGTCGTATGTGCTTTGGAGGGAACTCATTGGATTGGTAACCAGAAGCTCTGGTGCCCTTTTTTAGTGTCAAAGTGATCAGAGCGAGGCTACTCTCCCCCCGCCCCACACACACACAAACACATCATGTTTTACCGATACATCCAATGGATTTTTTTAGACACGCTTTTTATTTAAAATAGTCCAAAGATCATATAGCAATGCTTCTTTGGTTGATACAAACCACCAGAGCCTAAGGACGAGGGTTGCAAGTTATGCCCCTGGGGCATTTAAAGTTCTTTTGGAAGGGATGGTTTTGTAAACCTTAGAGTTGACTCATTTGGTTGAAATTGGAAGTTCTAGCTCCCTTTTAAGAGTCAATAGTGATGGAGGTCAGCTAGTCCCCGCCCCAACTACCCTCTCTTTTCACCAAATGTATCTGATTGAAATTGTGCGATGGCAATTTTATTTAAAATAGTCCATAGAACATATAACAATGCCTCCAAGGTTGGCAAAACAACCCAGAGCCCCGGGGCAAGGCCTTTAAGTTATGCCCTGAGTGCATATATTGCTCTTATAGAGTGGGTGGTCGTATTAAATTCAGATGGATCTCATTTGATTTTAAAATGGACGTTATAGTAACTTTTTAAGAGTTAACGTGATCTGAGAGGACCCCCCCCCACACACCACACCCATCTTTTTCCATAGCAATCATCCAAACAAAGTTTTGAGACATCATTTTTCAGCATTGTTGAAAAGATCAGTAATTATGTGTTTGGAGATGTCACAACCCCCCCCCCCCCCCCCAAGGCCTCAGGGCAAGGGCTGCAAGTTATGCAATTTGTTCATAGTTTAAATATAGCATATGTTATTGAGAAAAGGTAAGAATGTTTGACTTCTACTTTCCCAAAATATGAAGGGCATTAAGATGATTCTTTCAGGAAATGTTGAGGGGAGTGTTAAACCAAGTCATAACTTGTTATGTGTATATGGGTTGTCAAAAGAGTGTAACTCAGGAACGACTGAGTAAACTAAATTGGAATTTTTAGGAAACTATAAGGGAGATGATCAATTGACCAAAAAGGCAGTATTGACACGCTACTACTACAGCTACTGCTGCTTCTACTGCTACTACAAATACTATTACCACTACTATTACTAAAAGTAATACTTCTGTAGCGAGTACTACTAAGGTTGAAGATATTAAGAAATATATATGAGGAAACGTTGAGGGGAAATTTGAAGTAAATCAAAACATGCTATGCGTATACAGATTGCTGATATAGGTGCATCACGAATGTTTTTGGAACGGCTTATCATACCAAGCGGAAACTTCAGGGGTATCATGGGTGGGATATTCAGTTGACCAAAAGGCAAAATTTACCTGTTACTACAGCCATTAATACCGCTGCTACTACTGTTACTACTAATAATTATACACTATTACTGCAACTTCCGTTCCTACTACTACCACTAGTATGATGCTATGACTACTATGATACTAGTACAGTCAAGACTACACATATAAATGTGAAAATTTGACAGAATATTTAGGGGGAATTCAATTGACAAAAAGATAATACATACTTGTCACTACTAACACTAATACCACTGCTAGTTTTCCTTGTACTACTTATGCTACTACATTGCTCCAGCTACTGCTCCAATTGCAACAACTTGTAAAGCTTAGAGGGCTAGGGTGAAAAGGGCGTCAAAAGGGTGTCTAAAGTGCAAATCAAAAATATTTTTGGAACGGCTTAACGTGTCAAGGTGAAACTTCCCTGGCATCATGAAAGCGACGTTCAACTGACCAAAGACAATATTAACATGCTGTTACCGCTAATAATACTGCTGCTACTAATGCTGCTACTCCAGCTGATACAACATTTATACTGTAACTACTTTTACTCCCACCGAAACTACTGTGATAATAGTACTATTAAGGCTAAGTCTATGAAGGTAAACTTTGAGAGGATGTTGATGGCAAATTTGAGCTAACACAAGAGACTATGTGCATTTAGATTATCAAAATAGCGTATCTTAAGAATTGGTTTGTGTATTAAGTTGGAACTCTCAGAGAATACTTAAAGGGGAAGATAAATTGACCAAAAGGCAATATGTGCACATTGCTACTATTACTACTGGTACTGCAACATAAAGGTATACGATTGTATTATTGTATATAGTTGTATTAAGTTGAGTAGCTATACGATTGCTGTGACTACTATTACAACTATGCCTAAGGGTATAAAGGTGAAATTTTCAGAGAATATTTCTGAAAATTCCTGTTGTACGGATGACAACCTGCCATCCGTATGAAGGTTGTCAAAAGAGCATATCAGCAATATCTTGGGAACACTTATAACGCTTGTTGTCGGAATGTTGAACTAACCAAAAGACAGTATTTGCATCATAATATTACTACTTCTACTCCTACAACTACTACTACTGCTACTCTTATTATTATTGCTACTACTGCTACTGCTACTAAAACTAAGACTACTTCTACTAACTCTACACCTACTGCTACATCTGTAACTACTGGTGCAACTAATAGAGGTAATAAATCTAAAGGCGTTGAGGCAATATTGTAACTGTATTGAAATAAATCGAAACACACTATGCCCACATAGGTTGTCAAGAAGATGTATCAGCAATACTTCAGGACCGACTGATGGTGTTAAGTATAAAATTTCATCGTGTATTGAAGGGGATGTTGAAAAAAAGATGTTCAGTGCATACTGCTACCATTGCTGCTACTGTTACTAGAACTATTGCTACTACACAAGCTAAGGGCATTAAGTTGAAGCTTTCAAGGAATATTGAGGTGGATTCTGAACTAAATCAAAATGAACTATGATCATGCAGATTGTCAATAGTGTGATAAAGCAATATCACAATAACAGCTTACAATATTAAATTAGATCTTTCAGGGTAAGTTGTGTCAGATTTTGAACTAGCCAAAAGACACTTTTGAAGCCAGAAGTACACTTTTGATAATATTTCCACAGTTACTGTGACCGACGAAGCTTAAGGGCATTAAGTTGAAACGTTTAGGGGGAGTTTCAATTAAACGAAAAAACCATATGCATAAAAATATTAAAAAGGCATATAAGCAATATCATAGGCAGCGCTGCTCCATCATAGCAAGTAAAATCATTGATATTTTAGGATTAAATTTGGTTGGAAATTTAAAGCTCTAGTACCCATTTTCAGAGCCAAAAGTGACTTTAGTGCAATCAGCCCTCCTCTTTAACTCATAATTTTCCAAACACTTCCAATCAAACTTTAAGGTAGCTATTTTGTTTAGCATAGCTGAACGGTTTTGTAACTGTATCTTTATGGCTATTGCTTATGTCAACCCCCCACAGTTATGCAATTTGGCCATTATACAAAGAATAAAAACAAAAAATACAAATGAATGTATAATTTATATACAATTTATAATTTATGCAGCCAGAGAATAGATCCTACTGCCCAAAGAAGGACAGAGTAGTCCTTTTGCTGTCAACTTGTTAGGAAAGATACGCTCTATCAAAATCTTACTAAAAACCCGCATCAATTGAGTATAATCAAACCGCAGAGAGGGGTCGACTCCTTTGATCAATTAAGTTTGGACACGAGTGCAAGTCGAAAGACGAGGCGGTGGCCAATTTGCGTGCTATATGGCATGGTGAATGCAAATTTTATTGACTTGTTCATCATTTACGCACACAATGCTCACCACCTGTGACAAAAAACTAACCAGCGACGTTGCTATATTATGACTTTGTTTGAGATGCTGGAATTCAACAATAGTTATGAAACACCAGGTTTGTCACTTAGACTCTGAGAAACCATAAGAGACATCCTAAAACTGAATCTTGTTTGTCAAACAACAGGGTCGGGGGATTTGCAATCGATTAAGCCAAGGTTAAAAACAACTCAAGATTTGCAATCTTATATTTTTTTTAAACGCGTAAGAGGAGAAAAATGCCCATTCTGTCCACTCACTAAGCACTGGAGAAATACTCATCACTGTATTTCGTGCTGGAAACCAAATTTCTAGCAAACACCGATCATTATTCTGCCTAGAGCGCGAACCAGATTAGCTCAAAGGTGTAGGATAGCCAGTGATTCAGAAGAGAATTATCGGCTTTTTTGTCTTTTTTATCCCAATTATTTTGAATGAATATTAGCCGAAATCAATGATGTCAAAGAAAAAGGGGTATAATTTACCCACCTTTAGTAGTAGTGCTCCTCAGTACCCCCTTTAGTATTTTAGAGTTAAGTCACAACCCAGTCTCTAAAAATAAGGCAGAGGCTAGCTTCGAAAAAATTGGCTGGGTAGTGGACCAGTGATTCAGTACCAAGGACACAAAAGATGAAACTAATTCTTTAAATTGGTTAGGTGAAACCTTACACAGCTACATACGTCTAATAAAATTAGGAAATACCTGAAACTTAATTTTTAATGATGAATTTTCTTCAATTTCTATTTTTTATGTTTTTTTTTTGGTAAGCGCCCGCCAGTTTTAAAAATAAAAATGTGTGTTAGCAATCAGCAAGAAATAAGTGAAAAAATGAAAATTTCCCGATTTCTTTAGCCAGTGGCATCGTTGAGGAGGAAAAAGGGGGACATTTGCCCCCCCCCCACAGGTAATTTAGAAAAAATTGTTATTTATTAAGTAGCGTTAAAACTGTTGCTCTTTTTAAGTGTCAGATATGCTCTTTATTTTGAGTTAAATAAAAAAAAGCTTTTTTTAACTGAAAGTAAGGAGCGATATTAAAACGGAAAACGAACAAATTACTAAGTGCATGAAAGGGGATGTTCCCTTCTCAACGCCCCGCTCTTTACGCTAAAGTTTGACTCTTTCCCTCAATTCTGCTTTATTAGACAGTAAAAAACTAGCGTAAAGAGCGGGGCGTTGAGAAGGGAACAGCCCTGATATTTAAGGTGCTTTTACTTCCTAAAATCTATCAGTTCAAGATTGGATTCTCTTGTTTTAAACTTCCAAAAGTGGAAATAAATACACCCTCTACATCTGTAAGTAGGACAGAAGTAGAAACCATTGAAGAATAAGACTCTCTTACCCTGATTTACACAAGAAAATAATTTGTGTAATTTTTAAGAATTCGTTTTTTTTAACAAAGATACAAAGACGAAGGTAAATTTCAAACTCTAGCAGTCAATTGTCCCTTCCAATTAGCATCCTTGACAATTTTTGATTAATTTAAGGTTTCTGCCGCAATGATGCCAATAATTGTTCAGATTGTCTGGATATTCTTTATCAAACAATGCCCAACAGATAAGTTAGTAATTCTAACTTATTTTTCGAATACTTTCAAATCCGAAGCATGGTCACTATTTAATTGTGGGAAATATATCACAATATAATGTTACACAATCTGTGGTAATACTTTGACTTATCTTTACTTAGACAGCGCTTTTGCGCTGCCTATTAATTTTGTTACGGCTTTGGCCCGCTGATATAAATGCTATTTATTAGTGAAACCAGTGAAACCACAAAAAAATCAATTTAATAAACAGTCATAAATAATATTTCAATAAGTCATGTATATTATAAATTTAGTACAACAATTAAATCGTACAGAGTCAAAATCCATTCAAACTTACGAGCAAATTAATAGCGCAATACGCGGCTATTTGAATAGAGCTTGGTTCAATTATAAGACTAAGTATCCCTTGCTGGAGGTAGGGGCCGGGGGAAGTAGAGGGGGGATATATACTGCAACATTAGTGGTGAATCTGGCTGAAAAAAGCAGAGAGTATACGACATTTACCCTCGCCCACCCGAAAGCTTGTTTACGGCTGCAACAGCTCATTGCTGACAATTTTAGTAAAAGCCTTGCACTAGGACTTATATTTATGATTGTTTAATATGTGTTTATTGTTTATAATTATTGCGTAATGTTTTTATTTTCATCAAGTATCATGTTTGCTAGTAGTTAATTTTCTTCATTACCGCTTGAATGGTACCAACTACAATAGCACCCCCCTCTTCCCACCTAATAAAAATACTGGGTAGAATTCTAGTTTAGCTACTTTTGCTATCTTTGAAAGGGGTTAGGTTAGGAAAATGAAACTTTCGTAAAGGAATCCAGGGCCAAAACATACTTTGGGAAGGTATTGCCAAGCTTCCATGTTAACCCTTTTCGGATTTCTAAGTCTCAAAAATTTGCCTACTAGACAGGTCTATACCTATTAAAATTTTGAAAAAAACATTTTGCCTTAATTTTCAGTTATTAGTCTCCCTTTCTCTGGTTTTGGTTCTGAAAAATGCAATTCCTGTTACTTGAGTAGAATTTTAAGCCATATCAATGGTTTTTTTTTTAATTTAGGAAATGTATTTGCAGATCTTTGAAACTTCATAAATTGGGATTGAGCAAATCTCAAAGTGGGGCTGAAAACAACTTTTTTGTATTTCAAAGCAGGAGAGCTGTTTTGAAAGGTTTCACTTTCATAACATAAAGTTTGCAGATCTTTGCAGATCTGATGTATTTGCAGATCTCTGAAACTTCATAAATTGGGATTGAGCGAATCTCAAAGTGGGGCTGAAAACAACTTTTTTGTATTTCAAAGCAGGAGAGCTGTTTTGAAAGGTTCCACTTTCATAACATAAAGATTGCAGATAATTGAAGATCTGTTGCATTTGCAGATCTTTGAAACTTCATAAATTGGGATTGAGCAAATCTCAAAGTGGGGCTGAAAACAACTTTTTTGTATTTCAAAGCAGGAGAGCTGTTTTGAAAGGTTTCACTTTCATAACATAAAGTTTGCAGATCTTTGCAGATCTGATGTATTTGCAGATCTCTGAAACTTCATAAATTGGGATTGAGCAAAGCTGTAAAGCTGAAAACAATTTTCTTGTATTTCATTTAAGCAGAAGAGCTGTTTTGAAAGGTTTCACTTTCATAACATAAAGATTGCAGATAATGGCAGATCTGTTGTATTTGCAGATCTCTGAAACTTCATAAATCGGGATTGAGCAAAGCTGTAAAGCTGAAAACAATTTTCTTGTATTTCATTTAAGCAGAAGAGCTGTTTTGAAAGGTTTCACTTTCATAACATAAAGATTGCAGATCTTTGCAGATCTGATGTATTTGCAGATCTTTGAAATTCATAAATTGGGATTGAGCAAAGCTGTGTAGCTTTCATAACATACAGATTTTTAAAATTCTTCAAGGTTCAGTAAAAAACTTTAGCATAAAGAGCGGGGCCTTGAGGAGGGAACAGCCCCTTTCATATGCGGAGTAATTTCTGTTCGTTTTAAGTTTTAGTATCGCTCTTTACTCTCAGTTTAAAAAACTTTTTTTTAATTTAATTTCTGAACGTTTTTGATAAATACACGTTTTGATTTTGGCTCTCCGCATATGAATAATTAAAACAAAATTTGCATACTAACTTATTTTTTTGGCTAAATGTCTTTCTCATAGTTTTGATCGGACGATTTTGAGAAAAAAGAGCGGGGGAGAAGGCCTAATTACCCTCCAATTATTTGGTTACTTAAAAAGGCAGCTAGATCTATTAATTTTTTATGAATGTTTTTATTAGTAAAAATATACGTAACTTACAAATTAACTTGCGTAACGAACTTATTTATTCGTAGGTTTTTACTACGTATATGAGGGGTTTCTCCCCTCGTCATTATCTCGCTCTTTACAGTAAAGCTTAAATTTTGTCCCAATTCCTTAAGAATAACCCTTTAATCACAAAGGCCGTAGAAGAAGTAGTTGAAATTACTAAAAATACTTAGCGTAAAGAGCGAGGTATTAGAAGGAGGTGAAACCCTCCTATGCGTAATTATTTATGTTCGTTTTAAGTTTTAAGGCTGCTGCTTACTTTCAGTTGAAAAAACCTTTTTCATATTATTTTTTTCATTTTTTTAAATGCAAGAAAATCCTGCACTCCCTTCATGGAAATTCTCTTCCCCCATGACAAATTCCTCTATGAAAAGTTCCCTCCACATAGCCCCCTCCCCTCAATACCTCAACCCCATCCAAAAAACCCCCTGAAAACGCCTGTACACTTCCGAATAGCCATTACTATATGTAAAAATTAGTCAAAGTTTGTAACTTGCAGCCCCTCCCACAGGGACTGTTTGGGATTTCATCGTTCCCAAACACATAGTTATTAGGTTTATCGAGAATGCTGAATAAAATGGCTATCTCAGAATTTGATCCGGTGACTTTGGAAAAAATGAGCGGGGGAGGGGCATGGGTGCCCTCCAGTTTTTTTGGTCACTTAAAAAGAGCAATATAACTTTTAATTTCCGTCAGAATGAGCCCTCTTGCAACATTCTAAGACCAAAGGGTCGATTTGATAGCCCCTGTAAAAAAATGAAGAATAAAAAAATAAATAAACACGCATCCGTGATCTGTCTTGTGGCAAAAAATGCAAAATTCCACATTTTTGTAGATAAGAACTTTAAACTTCTGCTGTAGGGTTTTCTGATACGCAGAATCTGATGTTGTGATTTTCGTTAAGATTTTATCACTTTTAAGGCGTGTTTTCCCCTATTTTCTAAAATAAGGTAAATTTTCTCAGGCTCGTAACTTTTGATGGGTAAAACTACACTTGATGAAACTTATTTATCCTCACTCCATTTTTGGATCATTTGATTCTCTAGTACTATCTTAATCTCATTCTCCCAATTGCATTTATGTCCATTAGTCCTCTATCTTCATTCCAAACAAAAGAAAACCCTGTTTTGTCTAAAATGTCTTTTATTTTTAGGGGTCACGATCTTTTATTATCCCCTGTGAGAGTAAATCTTCATAAGCTACCTTAACCGACCCGTCACTCAGTAATTGGACGACTCTTAACCAAAATTTAACCATTGAGACTAGTCTGTAATTTTTTAGTGGCCATATGCCTAGATCGCCATTTAAAAACTGGGAATGAGTTGTTCTATGCAGCCCAAACAATCTCTTGAAGTACCCTAATTGAATACTTTCTAGCTGAGCCGCTTTCTCATGCCCCCAGGTCTCTGCTCCGTAATGTAGAATGGGCATTATTCTCGATAATAAGACCCTTTTATGTAACGGCAAATATTTTATTACCATTACATTATTCCGGAAAATTGTAAACATTGCTGCTCTTCCCCATATTGTTTTTCACCGCTCGGTTTGGAAATAAACAGCTCTCTGCGATGTTGCACTGCCAAACTATCTGAGGAAAAGAAAAACAAGATGCTGTTTATGCAGAATATCGTGGTAGCTGCCACTTTTCTTGATTTTTAAGCCAATATGTATCCCTTGTTGTTCAAGCCAAGGGACGGTAAGTTTCCTATATAGGGTATTTGACAAGGCGGTTCTAATAGTGCACTTTCTGTTTAGATCTGACTCTATTTTTCGGAGTTATTGGCTATTATATTTCTTAGCATTGGACGTGACCGTCTCTTACTAAGCTGCTAGCTAGAGCAACCAAAAAAAATAAAAAATAGAAAATTATAAAAAATCCTGGTTTTCAGGTATAGATAGACCTAAGATTTAGGCAGGTAATTTTTTTTATTATTTTTCTATCCTCGATAATTTAGGGTAGTAGGCCTACTTACGACTGAAGCAAGATTTCTTTGCCCTCACCTTGATTTTAAATCATCTTAGAGACAAGCATCCTGCAGTCTGGGGTCAAACCAAGCCGCCGAACAGTAGATGGTGTTGGCATTTACTAGCGCCAGTTTCCACTCTTGTGAACTTTCCATACACTTTAGTATTTTTGTGTGATTCATTGCATTTCAGTAAGTAGTGTGATATGCACTTGACTAAGGTAATATAGGGCCAATAAATAACGTCCTGTTATTACAAGGAATTTTCCACGATTGTTGGTCAAAACTTCTTAAAACTAGATATGACAGATATTTCAAAGAAACAAAATTCGGTGCTGATGCTAGAAAAGTCTAAAAATAGTTTTTAATCTTCCAGTAAATTTTATTTTCCTTTTTATCGTTTAGCCTCAGTGACGACATTGAATGGACTTTTCCCGGTTCAAAGAGGACGTTGAATAATTTCCTTTAGCTGTTTCCTTGCCAGAATTCAAGATCAATCTGCAGGAGGTCTTATTTTTGTTACTTCCGATTGTGATGAATTCTAAAGTTACCAACTCCTTATGATCTTGAGAAAAACGGAATCCATCACCACAAGTCTCCAGCGGAAACGCTCCTCATTGTGTCCAAGTTTCCTTGTGTGGAGAGAACTTCTAGGCCATTAAATCTGGATAATCAGTCTTCATCGTTTACACAATCTGCGTCGATAAATGTGGACTCTAATATCATTTCAAATCATTCAAACTGAAATCAATACTCGGACTGAATGGTACTCAATATAGAATTTGTTTTTAAGGGGTAAGAGCCTTGAGTCTTAAGCGGCTTTCATACTACGTGCGTAAATTTCTCTGATAAGTGGTTATGTTACGTAAGTAATTTTCTCTGATGTTATGTTAAGCATAACCTTTGACTTCATTCAAATCATTCAAACTGAAATAAATAGTCGGACTGAATGGTACTCAATATGCAATTTGTTTTTAAGGGGTAAGAGCCTTGAGTCTTAAGCGGCTTTCATACTACATGCGTAAATTTCACTGATAAGCGGTTTTGTTACGTACGTAATTTTCTCTGACGTTCTGTTAAGCATAACCTTTGAAATTAATCTAGGCTAGTGCAGAAATCCATATAAGCATCATAATCATCATCTAAAACATCACATTCATCATTTGACCACAATTCATAAATAAAAAGCGTGAAATGGAGATGGGGATTCAAGCTATGATCAATTATGTGAGTATTTCAAGGGATAGTTTATCTCTAAATTTACTATTGATCATCCAGAAATTGCATTTTGTTGCTGCTGCAGTAACATTCCCATTAGATAACATAACGTTAGGTAATGTAGAGGTAGGAATTGAGTTATGTGGCAGGATTTTTCTGTAAGGTTACATAAAGTAACGTAAAG
The DNA here is from genome assembly GCF_032884065.1 of Artemia franciscana. NCBI lineage: Eukaryota > Metazoa > Arthropoda > Branchiopoda > Anostraca > Artemiidae > Artemia > Artemia franciscana. The sequence goes on along the minus strand of NC_088879.1, from coordinate 4,951,578 downwards.
CCTTAAATTATGCTTATGCTACAGGACCTGCGATGTAGTTTGAAAGAGCCATTACCACTTAGGCTCCTGGATTTTGTTTAAAAAATTTTCAGGTGTAATCAGTGCTTTCATTTCCCTTTTTCGAAAATAGGGTAAAGCTCTTAAAATAGACAACTTGCGGTAGATTCGAATGAAATGTCGCTATATTTTTCTTGGGTATGCTTTGAGCGTAAAATAAAGCAGTTTGAGAGCCAAAATTGGCACGTAATATTCTTAGCGAAGCAAATTAAAAGGTATTAAATCTTTAATATAATCACGGCGCTCCATCATCCGTAACTCATGCATGTAGATGCAGCATGGATTAGATCAGAAATTTTTGTTCTGCCTGTATTGCTTGTGTCCCATAGAGTACACCTGACCCCCTATTGGAATCAACATAAGCTGAAATGAGATGTAATCAACCATTGCTGACATGCGAAGGTAAGACTAAAGTAAAACTCTAATATTGATACTTAAGGTCATTTGATAAACCTATTCTTTTATTTAACTAAAAAAATCTTGTTGCAAAAAAAGAAGTTTTTCAAAGAAAAGTAAAGAGCTACATTAAACCAAAGATGAGCAGAAATAGAGCCTAATTTTTCCAGAGTAAAACTACTATAAACCATTTATTATTCAATAAATGTAATCTAAAACGAAAAAAAAATACAAAAAAAAACTGAGTAAAACGAACGAAATTACCACAAAGAGGAGTAGAGGGTGATGCCCCCTCTGTACCTACGAAAGACCGTAAAATTATTCGCACCTGATCAAAATTAATCTTCGTTTCGGAGCCACGTGTTTTTATTTCTCAGAAGACGAAAAAGAAAAAAAAATCATCATCATAACCAAGATTGCTGAAAACAAGAAAATGAATGTAGATTGACAGTTTAATGTACATTCTGATATTCATTCCTGAAGGTCTTAATAACTTAGGATTTACTTAAGTTAAAAAGAGAGGAAACGTTTCAAACGTATTTTGTTTTCAGTAAAGTCTGAATTATTTTCTGGTATTTAGAAGGCACAATTTGACTTCGGCTTTTTATTGCAACTCCTGTTTGTTTCAGGTTTCATTTTTATATATGTTGAAAAAATGAATGAAAAATGAACACTATTCAATTCGTTTTTCTTCTTTTTTTATTATTTTAATTAATGCTAATAGTCGATCTTCAAGTTTTATTTGGAGTCGTGTTCATTGATTTTAATTTATGCTAAGATAGTTGTAATTCGTTTAAAAGATTTTCTGGCTTATAAATTCCTTCGTAGTTCACCTGACTGAATCGGAACTGAGGGGTAAGAAGCTGGAAAATATTCGTAAAAGACTAATTTGAATGATGCTCATTGTTTTCCTTCCTTTTTCATTCAGTGCGCTGAATTTAATTTCATCATTTTCATTCTTAAATTATTCGTCACATTCATTAGGAGAGTTTCTCCTCACCTAGCATTTAAAATTTTTAATTATCTAAAGACTTTTATTTTATTCATCAAACAGGAAAATTTTAATAAAGTCGAATTAGAAAATATAAAAACAGGAATTACAACCATAATTAATTATATACAGATGAACTTGAAGATGAATAATCGGTTGTGTTGCCAAGGGCAAATATCCTTCTTAAAAAAAATGTAACAAAATCGAAGTTAGTGTAAGAAGCGAGGTATTGAGGAGGGGTAGCCCCTTTATGTAGAGATTAATTTCGATTTGTTTTAAGTTTTCATGTTACTCTTTACCTTCAGTTGAAAAAACTCTTTTTTAATATTCAATTTTTGATCTGTTTTGAATCGTGCCGGAAAATCTCCTATCGTCTCAGTGAAAAATTATTTTTGGAAACTTTACTCCCCACAGAAAATTTCCACGTGGAAAATTATCCCAACAAAATCCCCCCCCCCCAGAAAAAAGACAAAAATGTTTCTATATATTTTCAATAGCAAATACTCTATATAAACACTGGTGACCCAAGGGGCACTGAGGAGTCATTTTATCCTCACAAGCACAGCAATTGAATCTTTCAAATATGCTTTAAAAAATGGATATCTCCAAATTTTGAAGGTATGTCTCTGCGGAAAAAAAGGTGTTGGGGCTAGTTGACCTCCAATATTCTTGATCATTCAAAAAGGACTCTAGAAATTTTCATTTCCGATTGGATGAGCTCTCTTTTGATATTCTAGGGCCACTGGTTTGGCATTATCACCCCCCAAGAAAAAAACAAATAAACAACCATCTGTGATCTTGCTTCTGGCAAAAAATACAAAATTCTTTATTTTAAAGTTAGTAACTTGAAACCTCTATAGTCGGGTTATCTGATAAACTGAGCTTAATATTAATTTCATTGAGATTGATGAGTCACCCCTCCCTTTTTCACAAGCAGTTATGCATAAGTATGGCACATAACACTTTCGAGTGGTTAAAATAAAATTTTGTAGAACATTAATGGTCACAACACCGTTCCATTACATAAATAGCCTTATTTCCAAATAAACAAACTTGTAGAAAGTGCAAAAAAAATATTTCTTCATAATATTGTTACGAAATAGTTAGTTTTAATTGTGATTATTGATTCCACTAAATTTTGGGATACATCTAGTTCCAAATTAATCTGCAACTTTATTTCTATTTGACTCATGTATTTGTTTATTTCCATGGAGATTAATTTAACAATAAAATTGCTCGAGTCGTTCCATCTTCAAGATATATCTTTCCTCATATTTTGTATATTTGTATGCAGAACATTATTCCCACAAAGAATTGCTCGCATCATTTGCCTGATAGCTACAACCACATTCCCTTCAATAATAACTATCTTAGCCAACAGAGCATGGAAAACATATGACAACGATTAGAGAAATGAGGGTGGGGATTATTTATTCCCGAGGAATAAGATGGCCACTCTATTATTTCCAGATGTAAAAACTGACAAATGGTAAGCTAAAAAGTAGCAGAGCTGATATTGGGCAAACTGACCACCAAATTCTTGGTTAAAGAGACCACCAAACCCATTATTTTGGAAAAACGGGAAACTGTGTCTTGGGGATGAGGGTAGCTAGGAAATGGGTTTTTACTCATATGGACGAACCATTTATAACAAAAACTAAGTCTATTTTGATAATTGTGAAGGTTCTGTCCCTGTTGACAATCTTAGCCAACATATTACGGGAAATACATGACAACGACTGGGGAAATGCGGGTGTGGGTTACTTATTCCCAAGGAACAAGATGACGCTTTAATTTTTGAAAGTGTAAAATAAAGGTCAGGCTAAAAATCAGCAGATAAGATAGTGGGCATAGCCACCATCAAACTTTAGATTAAAAAGGGGCCAGATAGAAAGATTATTTCAGACAGGGGGGCAGCGGCTAGGAAAACAAGTTGTCTTACTATATGGAGGAATCATTTTTAACACAAACAAAGCCTATCTGGTAATTGTGAAAGTTCTAGTGCTCAAGCGTAGTCGTCTTTTCTTAGCATTTTATGATCTAAAACTGTGAGCTTTTAGCAGTTGGTCTATTACTGAAATACAATCTTATTCCCTTTCCAAAGTAAAAAAAAACGAACGAAATTCACTTGCCTTTGCTTTGATTTACTTCTGTCAAATATTGCCATTAATTTATTACCAGGGGCATAATTTACTATAGGTTAGGGGTGCAACTGTCCCCTAGACCCCAATCTGTCCCCCTAAGCTGAAATATAGCGTCTCCGAAAATCTTGTCAAAACTAGAATAGGCGTAAATAATTCAAGTATCCACAATAACGGATCAGTTGTCTTTAGTATACCTTTTGCTTTATGGTACTATATGACTAAATTTTTATTTTTCAGTTGTTTTTTTCAGTTGACTTTGGAATTTTCGCTTCAACTCCCCCTACCCTTCCTTACAATTTTGACAAATTTACGCCCCTATTTATTACGTCTCTTATGCTAAATTGGTCTCAAAGTTATTTTTGATAAAATTGTTAATCAGAGGTACCCAATCCAATATTATTAATTTAGCCTCACTGTTAATATTTATATATACATTCTATAAATTGTCACTTATTTGAAAATAAATGTTTACCTTAGACTTTAGATTCACGTGTGCCTCCAGAGGCAACCAGGGCATCAAAAAGGAGCTCCCAATCTTTCTGATAGTTTGCTGCCGCCCATATGTCCTCCCATAGAGATTGGATTGACGTGTGCAGATTTTTACCAAATTTATCAAATTTTTCCAAATTTATAAAATTAACCCCGAAAAATTCCCATCCTGACCAATGGTCTGCGTTGCACAAGTACTGCTCTCCTGATTCGATGCCTTCGGCCGTAAGTGCAATGCGTGGTTGGGGGTAATTCATTCGACGCTTCCCATGTTTTTCCCCAAGATTTTTCCAGGTACCCATTTGGAGTTGGTCAACTCTGGCTGAGCTCACAGAGTGACATCGTTCACCCCCCCCCCCATCCCAAACCAGAGAACTAGTGACACTAGGGCTTGAACCCTTGGCCTCAGGATTTCAAGTCAGGATATCTGACCCCTTGACAGAAGAAATTGACAAAAGCTGAAAATTATAAATTATGGCAAAACTCGCACAGACGAACACGCCTAATTGAATTTAAAAGATTGCTAGTAATCACTAGTTTTCCTTGATCTTAGCCTAAAAAGAAGCTTCTGAACAAAACTTTCGAACAAAATCGTCTAAAAATCGAAACGCCATAATAAAGCATCGTTTTTTTTACCATTTTGTGCTACAGAACAAAACTATTGCCTGGAGAGCACCAAAACACGTGAATTTAGCTTGAAAACTCGAAAACTCTTAACAGAAGGTTTACAGTTCACCATCTCGAAAATCAAGTAAAAATGCTTTTTATAACTATCGAGCCACCATTTTTATCCTCCAGAGGTGATCACACTGAACCAAGTACCGTAAATAATCACGAGGGGGATCATTTGAATATACATTAGAAAGCCCTTTCACCTTTATTAATTCATAAAACAGTCATCTCAGAAACAGTAATTTTGGTCAAATGCCAGTGAGAGGAAACTATGAGACAGTCGGCTGACCGAACATTATCCAAGAGCCTTACTCCCTCTATAAAATCCAACCGTCCCCTAACTCCTTCCTCCCCCGGAATCCCAAGTCTCTTTTTGGCCATCCCTGCTCATGCATTCAAACTTATCAAACAGTTCGTGGTAATGAACTGTAGTAAGGAGCGACCTGGCTTAATAGTAACAGAAACTCTAAAAAACGGAATTTTGATACTAATAGTCACATCAAAAGAATCGTATTTTAATATTGATTTTAGATATATAAGTTTCATCAAGTTTTAGTCTTACCCACTTATTGTTATTTTTTATTGTTATTAACTTATTTTTATTGTTTTAAAAAGTAGAGGTGTGACAAAGAGTCAAACTTTAGCGTAAAGAGCGAGGCGTTGAGGAGGGGACAACCCCTTTCATATACGGAACAATTTCTGTTCGTTTTAAATTTTAATGTCGCTCCTTATTTGCAGTATAAAAAACTTGTATTTTTTTATTTAGTTATATCACAGCCTAACGCAGGTCTGGGGAAAATAAAAAGAAAAGTTATGGTTTAGCTCCAGTTTAGCTGTAGTGTGTTGCCACTCATTCAGGGTGGCGACGTTCGTTTCCTATGCAGAAAAGTACTTAATGTTTAGGCCTGTTTTGCTTGTTGGTAAGCTGGAATAACAATATGAAGATCAGGAATACTTTAATTTATCGAATTAAGGCTGAAAAGACATGACGAAAAATCTTGATAATTCTAAATAACATGAGAAAATGAAACACATTTTCTTTTCCCATAAGAAATCTGAATAAAACATGGGATTCCATGGGAAAACATGAAAACTGGAAACCATGCATCAGAGATTCACATAAAAAAATGTGCTTTTCCTTGCTGTCAAAGGTGGGAATTGTAGACGTCCATGAATGGTAACTGATATTTTTTTTAATGATATATCAATTCTGAAGGATTTCAGATTCTTTTTCGAAATCCTTAAAAATTTCTCCTCGTATTAAAAATTGATCAGTTCAATCTCAATGGAACTCATTATTTCAGCTATTATGGCCAAGGCCCAATCCAAGAATGTTAGGGGTTTTGACCCCCCCCCAAAAAAAAAAATGTTTGTCTGAATCGTAAAACGTAAAAAATGCATATAAATACATTTTTGATGCGTTTTTTGAAAGATTTTTAACCCCCCCCCCCCGAGAAAAAACAACGTTTATTTAAAGAAAAATACACATTCCACCGCTGCCCATGCAAAAATGTGATTTCCTTTGTTGTTTCAGCTGGGGAATTGTAAACCTCCATTTAAGGGTCTTCAACAATGACAATTAAAATAGTTGACTCAATATTTAAATTTAAATTTCTTTTTTAGGGGTTTTAGGTCTTTTTTATAACCAAAAAATTATTTCTCCTAATTATAAATCACTGTCCAGCTGGGTAATATTTAAAGGTTACTATTTTCAAAACAGTACTACATGGGAAACATTTATTATTGGGTAGTTTCTATAAATTCAATTTTCAAGTTGTGGCTACAGTGGGGTGTGGTTTGTTACTACATAACAGGTACTGCTGCAACCATAATTAGGATATAACTTACAAATAAATGCCTCTAGTAACTATTAAAACCACAGGGCCTTTCAACCCTGTGTGGCCGGAATGCTGGTCAGCCTATCGGCTGGCGGGCTTTTCGACCCGCCAGTTTTCTGGAGGAACACAGATTTGTCTCTGGTACTTACGTGTTATGGCGACCACACCCAAGAAGAGAAGTTGGATTAACCCTAATGAAATATACCAAAATATAATAAAAATATAATACTTTATTAACAAAATTATGGAAACTACAACAGAGAAATATGCAAAGCAAGCCGCCCAGAAAGCATTATATTAAATACCTAACCAACTCTGTATATTAAATATTAAATTGAAATATACCTGCATAGTAGTTT